>NW_027481277.1:4210-568777 GCF_051309035.1 Mrakia frigida
GGGAGATTTCTGTCCCTTCTCTCATCTCCTCGCGTCTGATCTGTTCTTCCTGGTATCTTCCTCGGCCAGTCTCCATCTATGTCGACGACCAAAACAAAGCATCCTACGCCGTCCTCCACCTGCTCTTCTACCACCCCCGGGCCCGAGTGGCAAAAAAGATGATCATTGTGGGGATCGAACCCAAGACCTTGGCGTTATTAGCACCACGCTCTAACCAGCTGAGCTAAACGATCAACTGAATTGAATGATGACAATTCCTTAAACAGCGTATACAAAGGGGTTGGACTTGGTGACCCTTCGCTGTGCCCTGCAGCTTTTGTCGCGTTTCTTTCTCCTTTATCGTTTCTGTTTCATTCGCAAAGGACGGTTTCGCTCCTCTGCTTTAAACCATGTCCATTGCTCTCCTTCCAACCGCATCTTGCGCTCTCTCTCTCTCTCTCTCTTTCCTCCTTCTCTCCCGTCTTGCTTCGATCTCTTGTGAAGGGGGGGACTGCAAAGGTTTGACCAGTGGAAGGGCCAGAGATCTGAGGGGGGGAGAAAATAGGACTGACTCGACTCAACCAACTTGTGCGGTCCTTTCTCTGGCCCTGGTTCGCTCACTCTGCCCTTCCCTCTTCCTTCCTCTTTCTTCTCCTTTCTTGCCACTGCTTATCAGGACGCTGACGCCTCGAATCAGGACTTCTGGGTTTTCCTGTCCAAGGACGACAGCCTCTTGACTGTAGGGTAGCTCCGTTCTCTTGGGGTGGAAGGAAGCTGGGCAAAACGCATCACAGTAAATCGAAGAGGGCTACTGACGGGAAGGCTGCTAGGGAGATGAGGTGAAGTTGGGCAACAAGGAGCTCGAAGGGTCCGAACTGTGCCGTGTCTCCTACTCCTTTCAAAAGTTTTTCCGCCCTCTGCTCCCGAAGCCCTAGCTAGTCGTGGAAGATGCTGATCGATGGTTTCGAGCATGTGGGGTCGGTCGATCGACGAGCAATGTTCCATCAAACTATGTGAGAAGCATCAACTACCGGGAATCACATCGAGGGTTGTGAGGGCAGGAAGAAGGATCGAGGGTGCTAGGTTTGGCTTCCCTTCTTGCTTCCTCGCTAGAGAAAGATCGTTCTGGCATAGAGAAAGAAACCTTACGCGGAGGAAAATTATTGGCTTAATCAGAGATCCATCTGACGAGGAAGGGAGAGAGAGACAGAACTCCTCGTCGGTTCTTGCAGGGATGAGTAGGTACGTACCGTCGCTGAGAGAGAGGAAGATAGATCATCGAGGAAGCGGGCAGGTCTTTTTTTCATCGATCGGATCTTCTGATTTGTTTGGTCTCACAGAGGGATCGGAAGGAAGGGATCGGAGGGCGAGAAAAGATGAAAGAGGTCATGAGAGGGAAGGTTTAAAGAGAGGGAGAGGGAGCAGGACGGTGAGGAGCAGGCAGGGCTGAGGGAACGGAGTCGAACTCGCTCCAGCCTTGCGAACATGGGAAGGAGAAAGAGAAGAGAAGGGAAGAGAGAGAGGAAGGTCAACCAAGAAAAAGGGGCGGAGAGGGGAGAGAGAGAGAGGGCTAGCGAATCCTTCATCCCTTCCTCTTCCTCTCTCTCACGCTTCGTTGTCTCCAAAAACAGATCCGTCAAGGGAGGGTACAAAATTGAAAACCAGAGCACTGATAGCATGGCGGCGAGGGCTCCGGTCGAGCCCTAAGCGCCTTCATTCCCTTTCCCCTCCCAACCGTTCCACCTCCCCTGCCCCCGAACCTTCACTAGCTTCGCACGCATGTCATCCAAGGCCCGGCTGGGAGGGCAGCAAAGCTGGAAGCAAAGAACTGAGGAAGCATCGACGTTCAAGATCCGACGCGTCTCGTTCCTCATTGCTTTCCGTCTGATCTCTCAATTAGCAAGCGCTCCTTGAAGCTGTCAGTAGGTGTAGGTGATTGACATCGGGTGTATCCAGTGTCACAAGCTGGATGGTTCCGAAGGTCTTCACCTCGCTCTCGTTTTCTCTTCCGCTCTTTCGTCATGTTACGTGTCTGATGTCTTCAGACACGGCCGATCAGGGAACCAACCGGCTTCAGCTCACCTCATGATCTGGGTGAGCCTAAGCCTTTGCAGCGTCGGTGAACTGGACGGAGGACAGTGTAATTGGATTTCCCATTGACCTCTCCAGTTCGCTCGCCACTCAGGCTCAAGCTCCCTCAGAACGTTCTCCCCCTCTCTGCCTTTTTTTTACTGATATCTCGAGCGCAAACTCCAGACTGTCGGTTCTTGGTTTTCGTTTCGAGGGATGGGCTCGACGCCTTCGACCCCGAGCTCTTAACCGAGTCCTTTTCCTCCTCCATTCCGTCCCTCGCGATTCTAACTAGCCATATAATTCTACGTACCCACCTATAAATGACTCGTCCTCTTTCAAACAAGAGAACACCTTGCCAATTTTGAACACGTGTGTAAAGGCACAGTGGAAAGGCAGAAACAAAGAAAGGGAAAGAAGAACGACGCGCGCGTCTCGTTCCTTCCATCACCAATGTCTCCTCCCTTTCCGATGCATCCTGGTTCATTGGCAAACAGAGGTAAGGGAAGGAACCTCAGCTGTTGTTATATCGGAGTGAAAGGGAGCTTACCTCGGACTACCAGTCGCAACGACGCGTTTTTCTGCGAGACTCAAAGTGGGTGTCGGCGGCCAGCCCTTGTCGTTTCCTCGGTCACTTTCAAGCGAGATCCAAAAGCTTTAGGTGCCTGCTGCCCGGAGGACTTTACTAGTCTCAGGAAACAAAGTCACAGCAAAGACAGTGGAGGGTCAAAAGCTCTCTCCCTCGCCACTCCAACTCCATCACCCGTCTTTCCACTATTTTTCGCCATAACACTCACACTTTCTTCCTATCCCCTCGAGTGGACTCATCACCGTCCGAGGAAATCAGACCTGCGCTCTCATTGTCCAGGATGGCTTTTGAACGAGACGGGGAAGAGCGAGAGAGGTCAGCTTCATCGTTTGTTCGTCCCACCCTCTCTTCCCTTCTTCCTCCACGAGACTCCTTCTCCTCGAGGATTCTACGAGATCAGAAGCTGACCTGTACTTCTCTTCTTCCTCCTGAACGCAGATCTTCTCGCTCAAGCCCATGCTCACTCCATCGCCCTCCTCCCTCTTCATCCCTCCTCTTCACGCTCTCCCTCCCTTCATCCTTTCCATCCATACTCGACCTCTCGACGTCCACTCTTCCATAACATTGAACTTACGATGGACTCGGACTTGAATTGAAGGACGAGGTGGAGCGTCGAGTCGGGAGGCTGCATGGCGCCATGAGCGAGTTCAACCTAGTCTCTTCCCTCCTTCCTTCCTTCCTCCTCCCACAACCTACAACATCACCCTCATCTCATCACTTCAACACTCAACATCCCTTGCCTCCACAACTCCAACTCCAACTTTTTTTTCACAGAGTACAACGTGAGCACCGACATCTTCATCGACGTATCGATTCGAGGAGGGAGCAGATGGGAAGTCTGGGAGAAAGAGCAAGACTGAGACGGCGAGACGCGTCGCTTCTCCTCTCTCCTCCTTCTTCCCGTTCTTCCTCTCTTCACCTCCCACCTTCAACCTACCCTTCTCCACTCTCTTCCATCAGCCTAGCACTTCTCCTTACTCAGAACTGTCAACTTATCACTCTCAACTTCGCGCGTGTCGCTTCTCCCTCTCTCCTCCTTCCTCTCCTCCCTCCTCGCCTCCTCCCCTCCCTTCCCCTCCCTCAAACCTATTCCCTATCCACGAATCGATGTCATCCAACGCCCGGCTAGCTCAATCGGTAGAGCGTCAGACTCTTACAGTCTCCTATCTTGACTCTCTTGATCTAAATGATCAAGATTATCTTGATTCGCTAGCCAGGTCCTTCCCTCTCCTCTTCACCGGAGGTCAGGGTTCTTCCTAGACACTTACAAGTCTATCTGAAGGTTGGGGGTTCGACCCCCCCGTCGGGCTAACGTTTCCCTTTTTGCTGCTACATCGTCGATCTCGGAGGTCGGGGGGAGAGTTTGGATGGAAGGAGGGGAGGGAGAGAACGGGGAAGGGGCGGTCGTTTTGAGCTCTCACGGTCGCTGTGGTTCAAATTTTGTTATTTCGACCGCAACAGCATGTTCCTCGACCTCTTTCACATCGGGTAGAGGTGGTGGGGTTGGTTTGAGGGTGCTGTAGCGGTGGTGGTGGGAGGAGACGACGCGCGAGGGAGGTTGTCTCATCCCCTCCTTCCCCCCCGCTCGTTTGTCTTTTCCAAGGCGGCCTTCGAGCGATCGGCTTTCGTCTACTCTCTCTCTCTATAGCACTACCTTCATCTTAATCAGGCCGTAGAACAGTATTGTGTACGAGAATCAACAAGCTCTTTTGGTTTTCTTCGAGAGTCAAAGTCGACCCCCCCCAAAAAAGGGCGCATGCAGTCGAAGATCTCCCCCGCCTGCCCTCTCTTCTCTTCATATCTAGAAGCCCTTGTTTCCCTCAATGTTGCTGAATAGAAGCATGAGATCTGTCAGCGAAACAACGGCAAGAAAAGCAAGTCAGTTCTAGTCGACTTCAAAAGCGAGAGCAAAGGGAGCGGAGGACAACGCCGCGACTGACCACGGAAGAAAACGATCCCCTCGATGTGAGTGTCGAACTTGAGCCACTCATCAACCTGGGAAAGGTCAGTTGACGGAAGTGAGGGAGAGGCTAAAGAAGGGGAGAAAGGGAACGGAGAGGAGACGAACTGTGAGGATTGAGCGCAGGGAGAGGTCTCGAGAGTTCAGGAGGGATCAGCAGATGGTTTGTGGGACTATCAGGTGCTTGCGAGAAGGGAAGGAGGTGTGAATCCAAAGGTGTGTCAAGATAGAGGTCAAGGGAGAGGAGGCAGAAGGCCTCCTTTTATAGGAAACGAGAGGGCTCGGGCTCGGGCATTGAAACCCAGAGCTCGGGCAGTAACCAATAACTAGAAACGTGTAGGAAGAGCTGGAACAAAGAGAGAGAAGTGCAGATAGAGAAAGGAGGCCGAGCAAGGCTCGGTTGAGTTGAGAGAAAGACGCGACGCGTCGAGCGACCGGGCTCAGCTTCTTAAGGAACGCCTGAGAGAACACGAGAGAAAGAGAGAAGAGTAAAGAGAGTGAAAGGTAAGTATAGAGAAGAGGTAGAGAGCTAGTAAGGGGAAGGGAAGGAGCAAGGGTCATTCCCTGACACCTCATCTCTCCCTTTCTTGTCCCTTTTGTTCTCCGCTCAATTTGCTTTGAAGTAGATCGAAAGCTCCGAGGCTAACATCAAGACCGAAGGGCAACAAAGTAGGGCTAGCAAGCTCTACATAGCGATAAAGAAGTATGCTGGAGATGGCAGATAAAACGAGGCGATCGAGGATGTGAATGACGATGAAGGGGGAAGCGGCTCGACGAGCTCACGCTGAGCGGCTGGACGAGCTCTCTCAGTGATTGAGATGGGAGAGACATAGACTGTAGGGCAAGATGGGAAGGGAGGAGAAAGGTCAGACGTTGCGATCGAAGTCCGAGACCAGAAGGCGAAAACGAACAGACTCACCTTGACCTTCTTCGTTCCGCCAAAAACCTCTTCTAAAGCCTCGTCTGATCTCAATCGGCAGCTTCTCAGTCGTAACCTCCGTCGGCGACCAAGCTTGAATAAGGTCGAGATCTTTCTCGGTGACTGCTGAGGGAAAAGGAAGAAGCGATTGGGGTCAGAGTTGTGGAAGAAGAGACGACGGGACGCGGGTGGGCTCGATCTTGAGCTCGCCAGTGAAACGTCAGCTACAAGGTCTCTCCCAACTCAGCGGAGGCTGAGCACAAGCTCTGAGGAAAGACCAGCAGTTGACGATGAGGCGGCCAAGGACGAGGTGAAGCAGGGAAGAAGAGAGAAGGAAGGGAGCGAAGGTCGGCGAGAGGTTGACGAGCACGGGAGGAAAAGAAGGTTTGACATACTGAAGGGGCCATGATCTCGCCCATGCCCAAAGGCTGAGAAATCAAAAAAGACATGTGCTTTGCAAGAGGAGAAACGGAAGGGGGAGCAGGAAAGAGACGCGTTGTGTGAGCTTCATCGCGTTTGATCTACCCTCACGCCCACGCGCTGTTGCCCCTCAACACGCAAAGAAAAATTGAAAAGACTCACCATAGGGTACTAGCTCATCATGGGGATAAGTCTGTTGAGAGGCTCGAGCAGGTACGCTGCTGTTTCAAGAAGGGAAAAGAGAGGGAAGGAGAGGTCAGATCGTTGTTGTTGTTTTGATCGTTCGCAAAGGAAGGAGCGACTCGCGTCGTTCAAGTCAATCAGCAGAGACAAGTATACGGCCAGGAAGTCGTTTCTAGATTGAGCCTGAAAGTCGAAGAGGGAAGGAGAGAAAGTAAGGGAGGGGTCAACGCGCGTCGGGAGGGAAAGGTGGGAGGGAGAAGGCTGAAGGAACGAACCTGAAGGTCGAGAGCACCCGCCGGCTGACTCGTTCGTGCTGGAGAAGAACTTGAACAAAGGGACCTGAGGAGAAAGGGGAAGCAAAGGAGGTGAGCCTGAGTACAAGCAAGAGGAGGAAGCTTCGCAGACGAGAAGAGGCCGATAGTGAGAAGGGAACGAGACGAGAGGGAGGACGAAGAAGACGATCGACCATGAACGGATACCATTCAATGATTCCGTCCTTGATATCCGAAGCGAGAAAGGTATGGATCAGCATCGGCTTACAAAGAAAGAGGCTTCCCACCCGAGGAGGCGAAACACGAAGAGAGGAAAGGACTCACGTCTCACGTCTCGGTGAGCTCAACCTCAAACTCTTCCTCCAGTCCAAGGGCCTCCAGAGTTCCCAGAGGAGAGGTCTTAATGGAAGATAAGCTTTGACCTGATGGGAATCCTAGTGGAAGAGGCGAAGAGTGAAAGAAGGAGGAACGGGAAAGGTGAGCCTCTCTGAAAGATGCAAAGGGGAAGGAGGGAAGGGAGGAGGAGGAACGTACCTTTCAGCTTCCTCAGCGGTTCTGCAACAAGCAGCGAGAGCTATCAAGAAGAGGAACCTGGAGAGAGGAGTGCGAGAGACACACTGAAAAGCAAACGGGAGAGGTGAACGAGTCAGTAAAGATGTTTGAAGCGAGAGAAAGCGGCCACCTCGTCTTCCTTCCTTCTCTTCAGACTCATCTTGTCTCGCCCTGGCAGTCGATGTTCACCCGAAGCTGCCTTTTAAAGGACAGTTCACTAGCAAGACAAGTGTATAGAGCAGGAGAAGAGGAGGGAGGAACAAGGAGAGAGAAAGAAGGGATTCAACAATTCGTGTCCAAGCCACAATCAGAATGTGGTGGTTGGTGGGAGGGCGGGAAGTTTGTTGAGTCCCCGAGCGCTTCCGTACCTCCCTGTGTGCAAGTTTCGAGACGCGTCGGCTCTGCTTCTCCCTTTGCGGCTTTTTCGTCTCGTGAAATCCAGCAATTGTCCAGAAAACAGTCTACTGCTCGTGCTCGACAAGATCGATCTCGGTTGGTTCTTCCTTCGCAGTTGAAGTCGTGGGAAACGCGTAGACACAAGGAGAGAGGAACAGAAAAAGGCGGGACGCGACTTTCTCTTCGAGCTCCGAGTTCAGCTCTTCCGGCTTCCGCACACGTCTACTATGGAAGCTCAATTGGTCGAGAAGGTTTGAAAGGCGGCGGTACAGAAAGACTGCCAGAAGAGTGGGTCGTCCGACGAGGACAAGAAAAGACGCATCGGCTCTTCCTCATCCTGACAAGAGGAAAACTGGGGTACGTCTCTGCCAAATCGCTTCAGTGAGTTACAAGACCATTAACACTCCTATATTCTTATGGAATAGCCTGACGGTTGATGAGATTCATCTTGCAGCATACGAGGGAGAGAACCGAACAAAGACACGACGCCGTTCTCCTTTCTACGCCTATTGGTCATTCCTCCTGGTCACCCCGTCGACTGGACAGTTCCTGAAGTTCACTTCCAGATGAAAGGAATGCTCTGAACTTTCAAGAGGGAAGAGAGTGAGAGAGAGATAAAGAAAAGGGAGGGAGGCGTTTGACGAAAACCAAACAACTTTGAAACGCGTCCCTGTTCGTTCCCTCCGACGTTTCTTCACCCTCTCGACAAGATAGACACTCCCCAGATTCTAATCGTGCCCCAAAAGTTTAGTTCTTCTCACGACAGCTTCTTGCTTCCGAGCTGAAACCGTGCGGACGAGTGGAGAAAGACTCGGAAAGGGAGGATGCGACGCGCTCGTTCTCTCTTGATCTTCTCGTCAGTTACTTCTTCAAGCACATCGCAGGGGCACTCAAGGGACATTTTCAAAGAGCCTGGCTACAAGCTCGGGGTTTCTTAGCTACCGAAAAATGTGCTTTGAGAGGCTGGAGAGTCAAAACACGACGCGTCGTTCCCCGACGAACTCTCCTCTCTCCTACGAAACTCAAAAGAGAGATTCCCTACAGCGGGCTACTGCGCAGATTGTGTGGAGAGGTGCATATCTCGCTCGGGTATGCCCGTGTAGATAGAAGAGCTTTGCGAGATCAAAGACGCGTTCGAAGAAAACGAACTTCATGTGATCGGATTGAACGGACCCTATCCCCTTCCAACACTCCTGTGAAGGAAAGGCAAAGAAGGGAGTACTTTCAGCGATCAGCCCCTCTTTTCTTGAAGGGAAGGAGGAAAAAGCGACTCACGCAAGACGCCCGTCCCACCTCGCGTCCTTCTTCGCCTTCCTCTCTCTCTCCTCCCTCCTGACCCTCTCCTCCTCCTCAAAAGCCGCTCGAGCGACTCTCTCGGCCTGAAGCATCACCACTGCCATTGCCTCGTACGGCTTCAGCTCCAGAAGCGTGACCTCGTTGCCTCCAAGAAGCAGAGGACGTCCATCCCTCCTCTGCTTCCCTGCCCACTCCACCAGCTTTGAGAACGTGAAGCTTCCAGCCGTATCAAGAACGCATCCGGTAGTGGCTCCTCTTGACATGATGACGAGCGGAAGGGAGGTTCCTGGGGCTGATTCGAGAGAGTGCTGAGAAGGCGAAGCAAAATGCACGACGCGCACGTCAAGTCAGCGTACCTTCCTTTTCTCAGAAGAGGAACTTGAACCGAGTAAGGGATGATCGTCTAGCCGAGTAAGACTCACAAGGAAAGCATCCACATCATTCTCCCCCACTTCCTTTCCTCCCACAGGAAGTCGAAACCCAACAAGCTTGGAGCTCAGCCCGTCTCGGTAGCGAGGGAAGGGCTCGATCAGGCTGCCGTTGTCGCCTCGAACGAAGGTCAGGCCGCAGACGACGACTTTCTGCTCATGAACACCGAAACGGTGAGCTATCTGACCCCTTCGACCAGCAAAAAAGCTCGGTGTGAGTGCAGAGAAACTCACCGACGTAGCTTCTGTCTTTAGCGACTCTGACTTCTGTCTCGCAACCCTTAGAAGATCCACAAGGATGGGTACCGGTCTTGCGACGTCCGAGCTGGGCAGCGAAGTAATAACAGAGACGGAGGAGAGAGTGTAAGCAAAGCAAACGAACGCGTCGTCCGACCTCTCCCCCCCGCTCGTGCGTCCAACTTGGCCAAAGAAGACAGCGATGATAAGAAATAAACACATACCATCTCTCCATCTCGATCTCTAGTTCGATCAGACTTTCGAATCGAGTCTTCTTGGAGCCGAGCGAGACGTTGAAGCCCCTCATCTTCGTCTTCTTCTTCTGATGAGCTTTCAAGGCGTTCTCGAGATCTTTGACGGATGGGAACACGACGTAGGCGGTTCGAAGGGACTGGTATGAGATAACGAAGTCCAAGTAACACCTGAGTCAGAAGAAAGGGCTATGGGAAGGAGCGCTTTCGAAGTTCGAAAGGGACTCTCGAAGCTCACCGTCTCGGGGTTCTTGCTCTCAACCAACTCGATCTCGACCAGCTCTCCCTTAAACAGCTCGCTGATGGCCTCCTCCGTAGCCGACGAGGTAACATCGGTCCCAGCAGCAGCGGATGGCCATCCTCTAGCAACGGATGGAGGGATCCCCGTCTGAAAAGAAGGGAGGAGGAAGGTCAACCTTCTGAGCTCGCTCTCCCTCCTTCTTCTCCTCCTCAAAGCCTCTCCACTCACCAGCCTGCCCGTCCTTGGTCCCCATGTCTTGTGACTGCTGCTCTGGAGGATACGCTTCTCGTCCTCGGTGAGATTCGTGAGCGTCATCTTGAGGAAGAGTGGTGGAAAAGGGTAAAGGAGTGAGATGCTCGTGGTTGGAGGTCAACCTTCCTTTCCTCCCTTTTCTCTCTCTTCTCCCGAGCAGCGCTTGGAGCTCTCCTTCACCTCAACTCTCATCTTCGCTCTCTCTCCCATTTCTTGTCCTACCACGTCTCAATATGAACACGATAGCCAGTTTGTCCTTCTTCCCTTCTCTCACCTCACCCACCCCTCCTTCTTCTCCTCTCTACCCTCCAACTCACGTCTTTCCTCCTCATCTCGCTCGTTCAGGACCCTCCTCTTCCGTCTGCTTCAACAATCAAGTCAAGAAACTTGTCGCTGGACATTCTACTTCTGCAGGTGAGCAACCCTGCTCGTCCCCATCTCAACTGCCTCCTCGCTCTCTTCGCTGACCTCTGTTGTCCTTCTTTGGCCTTCTCTAAAAGGCAGACGAGCTCTCCAAGAGGAAGAGTTCGTCGTCGGTCGTCGCCTTCCTCGCTTCTGTACGTCCCTTCTCCTCCTTCCTCCCTCCCACCCTCCCTCACCCTGACTTTCGTCCTACCCGTTCTCCTTTTCAGTGAACTCGGATGATCGCTTGCCGTTAAACTTTCGAGCCGAATCTAGCACCTCGACCTCTGCTGCTGTACGTTAATAGAACAAGAGGCGAAAGAGCAGAACGACGGTCGAGACGAGCTGACGTTCAAACTTTGTCCCCCCCCTCCTCCCCCTTCTTCCAGCAACCCACATCGAATCCAACCTCTTCATCACTACCTACACAATCCTCTTTCGCGTCATTTCCATCGTTCGCTCCATCTTCTTCAACAACAGCAACCACGGCAGCAGCAACAGAGGTCAAGCAGCTCGCCTCTTCCCACGCGCCCTCTCTTCCTCAACCAGCAATGTCCCAGCCCTCAGCACCACCATCAGCAGCATCTACGGAAACACCTGGAGGCGACGCGGCTCATATGGATGTGAACGTGAGTTTTCCTCTCCCTCGTTCTGTACCGAACGTGTTTGCGACGCGACGTTCGTCAGAAACCGTCTTTCCCTTTGATCGGTCGACTGACCTTGAATCTCCCTCCGCATCGCTTCAGATGGCTTCTTCTTCGGGAAGCAGTGGTGCTCTCAAGAGGAAGGCGGAGGATGACGATCCAACGGGTAGGTAAACGCTCTCGTCGCGTCGTGCGACTCTCCGTCGTTCCCTCGATACTGACCTCGTGTTCCTCTTCCCTCCTCCTCCCAAACAGAAGCCCGAGGTTTGTAGCTCGCAATGCATACCATTCAGAGACCACTAGTTCATTGCTGATCTTCGTCGTCCCTTTTATTCTTGCAGAACTTCCTCCTCGAGATCCTCGAAAGATCAAGTCCGATCTCCTCGAACTCTCCAACTCCCTCTCCGACCCCGAATCCCTCGTCCTCCAACCGGTCATTCCAGAACCGTACACGGTTCCTATCCTCACCTCAACCAGAGGGTTCGATCATCCTCGGAGCGGTCACGGAGGACGAAACGCCTTCCTATCCGCCTTGGGAGCTTCCATGGGCTGGGGAGAGAACAGAGGTCAGGAGCTCTCGAACCGTCTCCACTTCGAACTCAACAAGTACTTTCCCCTGGATTCCACCTCCTTGGAGGATGTTCAAGTTCACTCCTTCCTCGCCGAAATCCTTTCGGAAACCGTTTGGACGAAGGGCGAAGGAGGGGGAAGCGTCTCCCCCCCGATCCAATCCCTTGTCTCAATCCTCGGTGGGATCTCGGTGATGGTGGTTCGAAGTGGAGAGATGGCTGGGAAGGAGATGAGGACGTTCGCTCCGGTGATAGATACGGTCGGGAAGGACGTCACTTGGGTGTTGGAGGTTGGAACGGAGGAGAACGTTGCGTTTGGAGGTTTGATCCCGACGGAGCGTGAGTGTTTCGATTTCGCAGCCTTACTTCCTCCTTCCTTGTGTCTGATCTATCCTTTTTTAATCTACCAGATGAGCCGCAGACGGACTTCTTAGCGAACATGCTTTCCGTGAGTTATCCTTTCCCGCACTCGTCTCCCTCTCTTCCTCCTCACCTTGTTCCCTCAACGCGTCTCATCACGTCGATCTCCCTCTTCCTCCTTCCATTACCTCCTCTCGTCCTACCGAAGCTTCTCCAACTGACCCAACTTGATATCTGCTGCTTCTCTAGGGATCCACCTGGACTCGAAGCGTCAACCCGCTCCCTCCCAACGACCCCGTCCCTCCATCGCTTCTCGGTCTCGTAGAATCCCCTCAGATCCACTCTTCACCTTCCTCATTGACCATGGCTCCCATCTCAACCTCAACTCCTCCCTCGCAGAGTAGCAGAAACGCCTCGTCGTCGACCCAGAAGCAAACCGTCGCGTCAGCTCCCGTCCCTTCGCCCTCCCCTTCCCCGATCCACCTCCAACAACTCAGAGAGAAGGAAGCTCGTAAGAGACGCCATGGAGACTGTTCTTCAAGATGTACTTTATTTTCCCGTTGCTTCGGTCCACTGAAACTTTGCTGAAACAGCTCTCTCGATTTCACCATCCCAGAACGGAGCCCTCTCGGTCCCGCAAGTGAGTTGCTTTCCTTCCATCACCGTCAGACCTCGACGCTGACTTGTTGGGGAAATCTTCGCTTCTATAGATGCTCACGACGATCATGAGTCGATACAACTCGGAGACTTGGGCGAGGAGCTCCGATCTGAAAGTGAGATGTCGATTCTTGTTTTTCCTCCCTCGTTTGCCTGACTGTTATCTCCTTTCGACGCAGACTTGGATTCCAAATCAAATCTCACACCCGTTGGTGTTCTTCGAACCTGTTCTCGGAACCTCAAAATGGAGAGTTCGACCTCAGGCCGAACGAGACGCGATCGAAGCAGGTTTGTCTCCCAATCTCTCATCCGCTCCCTCGTCTCGCGCTGATCTCTCCTCTGTGTCTTCTCTTTAGCACACCACCCCATCCGCAAAATCAGCTTCAACTCCAGATCTTCTGGCCTGCATTGGCGTGACATCATTAGAGAGGTGCTACCACGAGTGCGTGTCTGCTTTCTCCCTTCCCCTGCCCTTTTCCAAGCTGACCATGTTTCCTTTCTTTCTCCTTCCCCTTCGACAGGCTCCCCAGGCAGGAGTCACCATGCAAGAGGTCTGCCTCTCGGTTCGAATGAAGTACATCCATCTCCAACGAGCGCATGTGCAGTGGGAAGGGTCAATTTCCGGCACTCTTCGTTCAACAGCCATGTCAGATCTCGATGACATCTTCAAAGGAGGACAGCACCTCTACAGGCTCAAGGCTGAATAAGTTCGTCACCCTTTTTCCTCGTTTCCTGCCTCGTCGACCGCGTTCCTGATTCGCGTCGTCTTTGAACAGATCAACCCCTCGTACTCGTCAACCAGCAACCGCCGACTTTCAACCCGCTGTACTTGTACCCAACGATTAACGATGCTTCTTCAATCTACTTTACGACCACCTCCCATCCCTAAGATCTACCCCGACTCTGAGTTGAACGCGTCGCCGACGACGGTCAGTTTCCTTCGAAATGGCAGGTTCGCTACCTCATGACGAGCTGGAGTAAGATCAGAACGATCGAAAATTGTGAAGGGAAGTAGACTTCAGCTGTGATCAAGACCTCAGCTACGATTAACGGTCATTTTTCCCTTGATGAAGCCGACCTTGTCTCTCCATCCGTCTCTTCTCTCTCTCTTTCGCTCGGGTTCACCAGGCTGAATCATGCCTAGATCTTCGATCTAAATCTGTAAGAACCGTTTCTTCTAGAAAGCAACGGCGAAGGAAAGAAGTCGCTCGCTCTTTCTTTCAGAACAAACTCTCGACGCGTGGAGCGGGGACCTCTCTTCGACCCGTCTCGATCTTTCGTTGGTCAAACTATCCCCGGTCGCCCCCCAGTCGCCCCCCGCTCTCGGTTCCTTTCGCTCTCGGAGATGGAAGGAGGAAGGGACGCCGGTGTCGTGGAGGTTTGGGGAGGACTCGATCTCAACTCTCTCCTTTCCTTTTGGCGGCTTTAGTTCGGACATTTTCTTAGCTTGATATCCCTCAATTTAGTCGCATGGACTCTAGCAGATTTGCGATGGACTCTTCTCTTTCCTCTCTTTTCTTCCGACCGAACGATCTAGATTACGACCTTTTGTTCCTACGAAAAGCAAAAGCGATCTCGGAAAAATCTTCCTCGAGCGTTCGATTAAAGCCAGCGAAACTCCGAAAAGACTTCTCTATCTACCTGAACCTTGACAGTGAGTCCACTCGTCGCTGTTTCTCTGCGACAAGTCGCTCCCTCCCCTAGAATTGGTGGCCTCGGAGAGGATCCGAGACGCGACGCGTCGAAGGCTATTTGGACTTCGTTCTCTTCTTCTCGGCTCCTCGACTCCTTATGACCTCTTCGCGATGATAGGTGTTAGAATAGTAGCTTTCTTACACTTGAGATCTCTACTAGGACTTGGAGGGCGAAGAGGAGAAGGAGGAGGACGTGTGGCGATGCTCTCTCGATGCATCGGATTTGCTCAGTTTCCTCTCTCCCCGATTGGGTAGCCCTTTCGCATCGCTTTTTCATAGCACTGCCCCATAGCTGTGAACGCTGCTGCGGAATCCTAAAGTTGCTCGTATATAAGGCGAGTTTTGTAGCTAGCAGATGCGATGCACCCTTTTGAGACCCAACAAGTCTAGAAGCAAGTCACCGTTTCTCGTATCTCGAAAGAGATGTTCTCGAACACCGAAGCCAGTCCAGTAGGAGTCTCTCGAGCCGACAAAGCTTAGAGAAAGAAAGGAAGAAAGGAGCTCAGTAGAAGCGAGCGAAAGAAAGACGGACGAGAAGTCGAACTTCGAATTCAACCTCACCAACCTCCCCTCAACTCTCACCTCTCCCGCGAACCGAAGCCTACCAATCCTAGCTGAACCTCTAAAACCGTCTATAAGAGCAGAAACTTCTAGCCTACAAGCAGAACTTCACACTCAGACCGTCCTCGAGTAGTAAACGAAGAGAAGAAAGCCGAGTCGAGCACTCCCTCTCCCTCCCTCCGAACAGAGACACTCCTCTCTCTCGTTCACCCCAGCCTCCCCATCGAGCAGGAGCACGAAAAACATCTCATCCGACCCCATCCGGAGTAGTCGTCACACCGGCGCTGGAGGAGGTGGACGAGGAGGAGATGGGGAAGGCGGGAAGGATGATCCGAAGGGTCGACGAGGGTCGTTCAAAGGTTTACTGGAAGGGGATCGCGACCGGAGTGGAGGAGGTGGAGGAGGAAGTAGAGGATGGCTGAGAAAGAGTAGTAGACTTGGCTCCAACCTTCGTTTCTATAAAGACGAGTTCGACGAGTGCGAGAAAAAGAAAAGGGAGAGAGTCCCCGAGCGCAGCCAAAAAAAAAAAAAGCACAGCTGAATACAGGATTCGAACCTGTGCCCTCAAAGAGGATGTGATTTCTAATCAAACACCGTAGACCACTTGGTTAATTCAGCTGTATAACAATGCATTTTATTGATGACGGCGATTTAAAGTTACTGACCAGGTCTTCTGCCGAGAAAAGGCGAGCTGTCTTGGAGGTATGGTCGAGTTGAGGGACGGGAGAGAAGGGGACGCGTCGCTTCGGGAGTCGCTGGTGGTTCGTCCCTTCTCGTTTTCTTGGTTTGGTTCTTGAGGAAGTAGCCGTACGCCTCTTCCTTCGGCACAGAGTGATGAAAGGCCAGGGGAAGAAAGAACTGACGGGACTTGCTCGTTCCATTCCGAGTCGACGCCGTGCTTCTTCTTTCAATCGAGATAACCTGCTTTCCCTGCTCTTTTTTACAAGAAGCTAATTCCCATCTCGGAACTTCGCTCCACTTCCAGCACCTTGCGAAGGAGACACTTCGAAGACGAGAAATGGGAACACGCATTCATCCATGAACGACGCGCTGATCTATAAATCCTCTACTTCTTCTTGTGTCGGGGCATCTTGGGATCGGTAAGAATCTCAGCTCCGGTGGCGGTGATGCTAGTGATCGAACGAAAGGAAGGGAGAGCGGTCGAGGAGTCAGCAACGAAGTCACGCTTCGACTCGAATGCTCGCGAGTAAGGGACTAGGTAAGCGCCGTTCATTCCGGACGTGCACGGAGCCGGGCGGAGACGGACAGAGGGCAAGGAAGGACGCAACCAGACACGACGGCAAGTGTTGCTACTGCTTCTTACTAGCACTGACTCGTTGGAGAGGCGGTAAAATGTCGTTCCTAGAAGCTGACGAAAAGGAGCAAAGGCAGTTCAGGGACCAGGGCTCAGCGTTTCGCAGTGTATGCCCAGTATCTCTCTTGCGGGAGGCAAGGGAGGAAGGGAGCTGGGAAGTGGAAGACTTCTGCTCTTCCTTTTCTTGATGACGGCTCTCCTACAAGGTCTGGTTTGGTGCATGAAGTGCTGCTAATCAGAGGCGAGACTGCAGTGATCTGGAGAGGAGAGAGAGCTCAAAGAGGAGAGGGCGACGCAACACTTCTAAAACCCGCCCGGCAAGGAGGGACTGGAAGTTGAAGGAGAGACGACGCATCCGTTGACCAGTGTCTCCTTTCTTCTGCCCACTGTTGTGAGTCCTAGGACGACAACGAAGAGGCAGTTGGTGCGTCTCTAAAACGAACGCGCTCGCGAGAGCAAAAGTGAAGACGATGGGATTCGAACCCATGCCATTTCTGACTAGCGAGTAAATTTACATTCACCTTAAGCTAGCGCCTTAGACCGCTCGGCCACATCTCCTTTGTAAGTTAATTATGTCTCTGGTTCAAAAACGCGGGACAGGAGCCCGAAATCAAAAACGGGGTCTCTCCTTACCACATCCGCCTCCGACCTACAGCAGACTCCATCTCGCTGCTTCTGAGACCAGGCTTCGAGGATGGGAGGCTGAAGAGGAATTTACACAAGGCGATCGGCTGAGCCCAGAGCAAACAGAAGTATCTATGAGAAAAGTTGAGACGCGTCCGTCCTCCTAAATTCTTCATGCGAAAGAACTAGACTACTCAACTATATAATCTACGCGCCTTCCAAACCCCAGAGAACCAAACTATCACCCAGCGAGAAGATACTTAAATTGGTGTCCGAGTCAGGAACTAGACCAAGGAGAACCGCGTTAGTTGACAAGAGAGTCGCGTCGAGAACGAGTCAAGAACACCGAAAGAGATCAGAACTAAACTACTGCAGGAGACTATTTACATGCCTGAGCAACGTCCCTGCTTGAGAACCCAAGCGAGGAAACAAGAATCCGAAATCCGAGAAGGAGAGGTGAGAGCTCAGAAACGACGCGTCGAGACTGGAGACGGGGATGGGGAAGTGTACACGGCGGAGTGAAGATTCGGGGTTGGAGTGAAGTGGTGGCTATAGCGTAAGGGAGGAAGTTTATCAGCAACAAGGCGCAGGAATGTAATTTCAAGGCATTCGCTCGCAGATGAAAGGCAAGCAAAACGCGCTTTGGGGACACCATAGATCCGGACGTCCACCGCTCTGTTACTCGGGGAATATTTCCGATCGCCTCTATGTAAAAGGGTGCCTGGGTCCTCTCAACGCTCGTAGTAGGAGAGGCGAGGACGTCGACAGCAAAAGAAACAGCTTCCTAGCCGGATCGAACGACTGACCTCAACATTACTAGTGTCGCGTTATACCACTAAACCAAGGAAGCTTATTGACCATGGTTTCAAGTAAGGGACCTAGATCTAAAAAACAGGGGCAGGGGCTCAGGGGCTCAGAGGCGACGGGGTAGTTTGTCCTGGAGAAGCAGCAGTAAGCAAGGTAAAAGGAAAGGTTGGCAGAACCAGAAAGCATGGGGAAGTAGAAGAGAAGTAGTAAACGGATAAGCAGGAAGAACAGGGGACGAGAGGAGAGGAGTGAGGAGGAGCAAAAGAGGAATTAGAAGAGAAAGAGCTCACTGACAAAAGGAAGTCAAAAGGCAGTCAGGAGAGTGCCACGTCCGGGACTCGAACCCGGTTCCACTGCTTGGGAAGCAGAGATCTTACCCGCGGACCCACGAGGCAGCGACAGTAGAGTACAGTTGAGTTGGCATCAGGAAGACCACTCAGAAGCTGATTCTTTCTTCCGTTGCCTTCCCTGTTTGCTTCCAACTGGACGAGTCTTCCCTGGTTTGATCTCTTCCCTTCTCTTCTGTCTTAACTTTCCTTTCCTTTCTTGCTTTTGCTTTCCAATTGCCCGAGCGCACCAAGAATCATCCTTCAACAACGCTCAACAACACGTCCATCTTTGACCGCTTCTCCTTTGGATTCTCGCTTTATCGCCCTCTTGACTCGGTAGTAGATTCTCCCTTTTAATCTCAGTCCCATTCTGACCTCCCTGACTCCGTGACTGGATATTTTCCGCCTCCAGAAATTGTTCGGTCTTCAACAACCGACGCGACGCCTCGACGTCCATCACTCTCATTCCTTTCCCCTTGGATGATGTTTATCTTTTCTTAGTGTGTTGCTGGATAGTCTAGTTCCTTCTAGACTTCATCTGGGGCACTTCCGTTGATGATTCGTTTCTCGTTTCGATTCTTAAACTTCGTTTCGCACGCGACGCGACCTTTGTTTTGAATCTCCCTTGGTTACGCTCTTTCTCACCCTATTCGCAGGATCTTCTAGCAGCTTCTACGAAATCAGCTGAGCTAGTACAAGAAGCTTGAAATCAGCATACCTTTATTGAATCACCTCTTAATACCACAAGACAAGGCACTGCTCAAACGCTCGTTCTCTCTTCTCGACTCCGAATCAAAAATGTCCTCTCGGATTTCATAGTCTTTCAACACTGCCTACTCTGCAAAAATCTCCCACAGTATTCCTTCCACCCCTCTGTGGACGTTCTACTGTAAAGTGAAGGGTTCTGGGAGGGGTTGTGAGGGGTAGCTCTATCGAAGTTCGTGGAGGAACGACGCTGGCGAGTGCTCGTTGAGGTTTCAGCTCCAGGAGGCTTTGGGGTGGGCTGGGAGAAGGGAAGGTCGGAACTAGGCTACTACTACGGGCGACTTGAGAACTACGCGAGGGAGAATGAGAACTACTACTGGGCGACTTGACTGCAAGACTGGCTCTGGAGAAGGGAAGCTGAGAAAGGGAGACGAGAAGGGAAGCTGAGAAGTTGACCAATTCTGGGGTGAAAGTTGATGGATAGCAAGAAGGTCAAAACTAGTCCGCTCTTTATACTGCATACGGTCCGCAGTCCAACGCGCAGCGAGAGAAACAGGAGCAGGAGAGAGTAGCTAGGGAAAGGAAAGGCGGAACGCGAGACACGTCGCAAAGGCTTCAGCGGTCACAGCAAATCAAAAAGGGTATAAACTATAAAAGGGAAGAGGCAGCGAAGGCGAGAACTGAGACTAATGAGTACTTAAAGTGGAGAGTCGAGACAGAAGGGAGGGTCGAGAGCAAAAGGGAACGCGACAGGTGAGACGCGTCGCAAAGAGAAGGGTTTCAGGCAAAGGGATCTACAGAAAGGGAAGAGTCGGCGAAGGGAAGAAGAGAACTAAGTGTAAACAGAAGGGCGAGGCCCAGAACCTATCGAAGCGGGGTCTCTAACCGAGAAGGGAAAAGGAGAAGAGACGCGTCGTGACCAAAACAAAAGAAAGGACGGAACGAGAAGAACTCCACACTTCCTCTCCAAACCCCCACACCTCAACCTTTGAAACTCTACAATTCACCGTCCAATCCAGTCCTCCCTTTCGTTGTTGAACTCAACCCTCCCTCGTTGTCTCCACCCCTTCTCCTCCCTTGTTCGACTACAATCCTCTAGGTGCGTCAGACAATAACCTTTTTTTCGCGTAACCGTACAAAACCTCAAGTGAGACCCACCTCGAGTCGTGGCTACGTCGACGTCGCGTCCTTCGCTCAAGCTGACCGCCAACCCCTCTTCCCCTCCTCTCCCCCCTCTCAATCCTCTTCTTCTCTCTCCCTCCCAACACAATCATCAAAGGGTTCGTTCAAATCCGTAAAGAAAACTTTATTCATCCCTCCCACCTCCCCTTCCAACTCAACAACCCGCCCTCCCCTTCCTCCTCCCTCTCACTTTCTCCCCTTCTTCTTCTTCCCACCCCCACTCCCTCCTCCCTTCATCACCAACGGCGGTGGAACCACCACCCCTGCCGTCCCACCTTGCAACTCCTCCAACAACCCTCTCCCTCTCCCTCCCTCTTCCTCTCCCTCCCCTCCGGTCCCTCCTCCCTCCGCCCCACCAGCTCCCTCAATCTTATCCCTCGCCTCCAAGAAGAACATCAGATCCCTCACCTGCTCCTCCCCTTCCTTCCTCTTTTCCACCTCGCTCGCAAGCTCCTTTTGAAGATCCGAGATGGTGGATTTGGAAGAGGAGAGGTTGTCAAGGAGGTTGGAGGAGATGGATCGTTCGGAAGCGAGGTCTCGTTCAAGAGTCTTGAGGCGGGAGCGGAGGAGTTTGACTTCGGAGGAGGAGGTGGAGGACGGTGGTCGAGGTTGAGCTGGAAGGGGTGTGGAGAACGCGGGAAGGGAGGAAGACGGTTGAGCTTGAGCTTCGAGAAGTGCTGCCTCGAGTTCGACGACTCTCGTTTCGAGTGAAGTTTGAAGCGTGGAGAAGTAGGTTCGCTGAGCGGAGAGTTGGGACGTGAGGAGATGGGAGTATTCAAGGGAGAGCGCTTCGAGCTTCTCGGAGGGAGGTGGGTACTGCTGCTGCTGTTGCTGATGAGAGTGCTGCTGACCGAATCCTCCTCCTCCTCCTCCTCCCGACGGGGAGTTGCGCTGATGGGTTCGATTGGGAGTGGAGAGGTTGGAGGAAGGCAAGGAAGGGTGGTGCTGGACTGGTGTGGAGGCAGAAGAGGGAGGGAGCTCGACGAGAGTGGAGTGGGAGTGCGAGGAAGGTCGTCCTCCGTCGATTTGATCGTCGGACGTCGAGGAAGGATAGGAGGAACCGGGTTTATTTTGTAGGAGGAGGAGACGATGGACGTATTCGTCGGCGGCGTAGTTCCAGACTCGTTGAGTTTCGAGCTCAAGGGCGTAGAGGTGGCCAGTGGATTCGAAATGACGCTGGAAAGGGAAAGGAAGGGCAGACGAGGTCAACTTCTCGACGCGTCGAAACGAGAGGAGAGGAGACGAGAGCGAAGAAGAAAGAGAAAGTAACCCAACTCACTTGAGCATGCTTCCCATCCGAGTACCTCCCACATCCAACGATCCCACAAATCAGGCAGATCCAAAGCGAGTCCGTCGTCGAACAGGCTGAGCAAGTTGCAGTTGGAGGATGAGGGAGACCTGGAGGTGGATTCGACGACGTGGTAGTTGCTGTTTGGGAGTAGCGGCAGACGGGACACCTGGGAGAGAATATAAAGGGAGATGAAGTAGCGGACCAGTCAGTATCGTTGTCGGAGAAGACGATAAGTCGGAAGATAAGGAGGGAGGAGGACGCGACGAACCTCGAATCGGACCATCGAGCGAGGCACTGGCAGTGGAATCGATGGTCGCACTGTACAGTGACTGTTCGGATAAAAATATGTACAAGAAGAAGAGAACAAGAGGTCAGCGGAACGGCGACCGAGTTTACGAGTCGTCGAGAAAAGAACGAAGACTCACCCAACCCAGAAATCTCTGAATCGAGTCTCTCCAAGCAAACCGGGCAGGACGGCAGCTCGAACGCTCCATCGAGAGCTTCCAAGATGGCCTGGTCCTCCGGGAACGGCGAGGTCTCGACTGGAGCTGGCGTATCGGTGGTGGAAACGGCGGAGGACGAGGAGGAGGAGGTGGACGGCGAAGAGGGAGGGACGAAGTGAGCGAGGACGTGCTTGATCCTGACGACGTGGCATTGCTCGGGCTGTAGGGGAAGAAACGAGGCTAACAGGTCAGCTCGAAGAGGATGTACGAAGGGTTATATCAGAACGACGAGAAGCGAAGGAGCCCAACTCTTCGAGGCGAACGAAGAAACGACGCGAGCTCACTCCGTTCTCCCTCCGTTCCCTCCCTCCTCCCACCAAACACTGAAACCAAAACCAAACTCACCTCGAAGGAATTAAACAACCTCCCATCAAACTCGCCAATGAAATCCTCTGCTGCCTCCTTGCTCCTGAACCTGATCAACACCAAACTCCTCGACGGGCTGACGTCTCGAATCATCCTCAACGCTTCCATCTCCCCTTCCGCTCTCCCGACGTAGGCCAAGAAATCCGCTGGAGTAAAGTAGGAAGGAACTGCGAGAACGGCTGCTAGACGACCGTCTGCGTTGAGGGAGGATTCCGAGGCTGCTGGAGGGAGGAAGTTATTGGCCGAGGAGGGAGAGAGAGGGGAGGTCGAGACGGTGGAGAGGGAAGCTGGGAGAGTCCCGCTGGAGGAGGACGGAGGATGATGGTCGAGGGTTACGGACGCTGTAGTGTAGGTTGAGGTGGTGGTGGTTGAGGGTTTGGAGGTTGAAGATGCGAGGGAGGAGGAGGAGGAGGAAGAAGATGGATAGGCGTGTCGATAGAGGTGAACGGTTCCGGAAGGGAGGGAGGTTGATCCTGAACGAAGGATGAGCGAGTCCTTGGGAGGTCGAGAAGAATCTTGTAGATCCGAGGGTCCTGTAGGAGTCCATGCCTGGTCGTCTTCGTCGTTGGAAGGAGGAGGCGGAGGAGACGAGGAAGAGGAAGGCAGGGAGGTCGAGAAGTCGACCCAGTCGATGGAGACGGGCCCGAACCGAGCTCCTCCTTCCTCGTTCGAAGACGAAGAGGAAGGCTTCTCGAGAGGCTCCTTGTCGGGTTGCAGTTGGTCGAGGAGCGAGAGGGGAGCGGGAGGAGCAGGGGGTGGCGGATTCGAGGAGGCCGAGGTGGAAGGAGGAGGAGCGAGAGTCAAGGCGATGGAGTAGAGAGTGCGTGGAGGAGGAGGAGGTCGGGTCGAATGGTTTCCGTTGGGATTATAGAGAAGAAGATCTTCTGCTGTAGCGAGGGAAGAGTGTTTGTCCATCTTGAATGGACGACGAGGAAGGGATTGGAAGAGGTTAAGGGAAGGAAAAGCACGAGCTCACCAAAGCGAGGCTTCCTCTCGTTTCGCTTCTTCCCTCCTAACCACAACTCACCCTCCATCCAGAAAATATTCCTTCTATCTCTTCTCTTCCTCGTACCATGGTCCACACTATCAACGGAATCGAAGCTCAAACGGATCTCGCTCCCTTGGGCACGACGTCCGTTCAAGGAAGGTGAGCTCCATCTCCTCCCCTTCCCTTCGCTTCCTGCCCTCTCTCCTCAGTTCTAACCCTCTTCTTTCTCGTTTCTACTCCTGATCTAGTGGCAAGAAACCCTACATCCTCGAACGCCACGGCAACAACACGTACTCGTGCTCCTGTCCCGCCTGGACGTTCCAAAAGGGAGTCGATTCCTCTCGTCGAACGTGCAAACACTTGATCGCCCTCTTGGGACAGGATTTCGAGACCGCTAGGATCCTCGAAGCGGGAGGAGAAATCAAGATCAAGGCTGCATCCAAGCCCAAGAAGGCGGCGAAGGTCGTTCCTTCTGCCAACGCTGTGGCTTCGGGAAGCGGAGGAGGAGGAGGAGGAGGGGAGAGCTCGACGAGTGGAGGATTGCCTGTGGCTCCCAAGGTGGTCGATAGGTTGCCTGGAGAGACTGCTGCTCAGACCAAGAAGAGGAAGAAAGACGAGGACGAGGAACAGGAGAGGAAGAAGGTCAGCTCCCAGTCTCTCTCTCTTTCTCTCTCTCGCTCTCAACGACGCGCTGAAACGAAGCTCATCACTCACCCTCCCACCCTCCTCTCCCTGCCTTTCTTCTTCGCGCCCACAGAAGCCCAAAGTCGTCAAGAAAACCGCCAAAGCTCTCCCCAAACAACGACCTCCCAAGAACGCTCCTCCTTCCAACGCTTCAGCTTCCGAGGAACCCGAGACGGTCGCTGCTGGAGGAGGAAACGAGGAGGAGGAAGACGACGATTCGAAGCCTCAGCTCATGCTCGCTCACAAGTGGGACGTCGATGGAAGTGGAGTGGATCCTAAAGGGTTCTGGATGTCGGAGAAGGTGAGTGCTCATCGTGTTGTTTTCGGTCGGGCGGAGGAGGGACGAGAGGAGAGGGAGGAGAGAGAGACGAGGCGTAGAAGCTGATCACCTCTCTTCCTTCTCCCTTCGCTCGGTCAGCTGGACGGCGTGAGAGGATACTGGAACGGGAAGATCATCGTCTCTCGAGCTGGAAATATCTTCTCAGTCCCTCAGTGGTTCCTCGACAGTGAGTCCTTTTCCCTCTTTCGTCGCGTCGCGTCTCGTCTCGTCTCGATCCAAGCTGACTCCTCTCTCGCTACACCTTCTTCCCTTCTTCCCTCAATCCAGAGCTCCCAGAAGATCTGACTCTCGACGGAGAACTCTACCTCTCTCGAGGAGCCTTCTCGGAAACCAACGGAATCATCAAGTCCAAGACGTCGAACAGATGGAGCGAGATGGTTTTCAAGGTCGGTGCCCTCTCTCTGTCTCTTCTTTCGTTCTGGACACCCCCTCCCCCGCTTTCTTGACCTCCGACTGACTCTCACCCGGTCCCTCGCTGGTTCACAGGTCTTCGACGCTCCCTCTTCCCCTCTCGCTTTCGAAGAACGTCTCTCCCTCCTCCACACCCGCTTCGGATCGTCCTCGACCGGGAACCTCCTCGACGGAGGAGAGAACAAGCACGCTATCGCTGGGAACCTCGCTGGAACCGCTAACGCTGCTGCCAACAACCAGAGGAAGGAGGGAGTCGTCGAGGTGGTGGAGCATGTGCTTTGTGATGGGAGGTGAGACTTCGTTTCGTTTGACTCTCGAGGAGAGGAATGTTCGACGCTGACGACGGACGGGCTCTGGGTTTGGTTTCGTGCAGGGAACACGTGATGGAGACGTTGAAGATAGTTCAGGAGCTTGATGGTGAGGGTCTGATGTTGAGGAAGCCCAAGACGAAGTACAAGGTGAGTCGCAGTCGAGTTGAGACGCGTCGTTCGAAACGAGCTGACCTCCCCGCTTCCTCTCCTCCTTTCGCTTCACCAGGGAACTCGAACTACCGGTGGGCATCGATGATCTCTTATCTTTTTCTCTCGAGGTATCCCACTGACGCTCTCCTTTGCCCTCGTCTTCGTCCTCGTCGTCAGATCTCCTCAAAGTCAAGGTCAGCTTCACCTCTCCTCCGCTCTTCCCCTCCCTCTCTCATCCTCGCTAATCTCGGTTCTTCTTCCCCTCGTCCTTCAAACAGACCTTCTTCGATGCCGAAGCCAAAGTTGAAGGCTACGAGGACGGGAAGGGAAAGCATTCCGACAAGACGGGTTCTCTCAAGGTGAGCTTCCCTCGTTCTCCTCGTCATTCAGCTCGCCTCATTCTTGTCCTCGCTGACTCCGTTCCCGTTTTTTCTTTCGTCCAGTGTGTGATGGAGAGCGGGAAGAAGTTCAAGGTCCGTCACGCCTTCTTGTTTCCGTTCCTCTCCTCTTTGCGTTCGACTTCGAGCAGAGCTGACCCCGGTCGTCGTTTTTCAGGTCGGATCCGGCCTCACCGACGCCCAACGAGTCGCTCCTCCCGCTATCGGAAGCATCGTTCGCTACAGATTCTTTGAGCTTTCCAAGGATGGGATCCCTAGGTCCGCTCTTCCGTCTCCTCTCCTTCCTGCTTTGAACGCTGACCTTGACTCGACGCGTCTCTTCCTTCCGCTTTTCTTTTGGTTTCTGCGCAGGTTCCCCACCTTTGTCGGAGAAGCCATCGACAAGGACGCTCCCAAGGATGCGGAGGTTCCCGACAAGAGGAGAGCTGGGACGGCTGCTGCTGCTGCGAAGGGAGATGAGTAGGCTGGAGGCTCGAGTTGACGATGTGTTTGTTTCTTTTCTCTCCTTTTTTACGACGTTTCTTCTTCTTTTGCTCAGCCTTCTTTCCTCCTTATCTGTTTTCTTCCCTTCCTTTATCTCCTTCTCAGCTCGCTGCCTCTCTGTTTGACCCAACGACCTTCAACGACGTTTCCTCTTTTCGACTCGATTTCCTCTCACTCTCTCACGCTCTGTCCCTCTACTACCTCAGCTCCTTCCCATACTTACCCTCCGTGTTTTTTCTCTACCCGTTCGACATGGTCCTGCCCTTTTCTCTTTCGTCTTTCCTCGAAGCCTCGAGCAAATCGTCGACGCGTCGTCCCTCATCCGCGTCTCTCCCTCCGCTCTCCGATTCACCTCCCTATCTTCCCTCCTCAAGACAACTCTTACAACCCTGCCATCTAGTTCACAACTCAAGCTTCCACCCTCGCAGATCTGCGAAAAATCTCTCGTCGTCAGCCGGGAGGAGTCGCCGACGCTTCGGTTCGAAAGCACGAGCTCCCCTTCCCTTCCCTTCTCACCCAAACGTCCATCATCCCTCCACCCTCGCCTTCCTTCCTCATTCTTTCAGCTCTCCATGGAGAAAGCCGCCGTCACCCGCTTCTTTTCTGCTTCCAGCTACGCCGTGGTTGGTTCCTTTGATCCGGCGAAGTTTGGTTACAAAGGTGGGCTCGAGCTCAGACGATTCCTTCCCTCTTTGGTTTTCGTTTGAAGGAGGGTATGGGGAGCGAGACGTGGGTTCCTTGGGAAGCAGTGCATGGACGTGCCTTGAAAAGTATCCAGTGGTGCTTAGATATAGAGGTTTGGAAGGAAATCCGAGTTGAGACGAAGGAAACGAGTCGAGCTCACGCCTTCTCCTCCCTCCGCCTTCTTCCTTCCTGCAGTGCTCACGTTCTACCTCTCCCACTCGCTCCCGGTCACTCCCATCCACAGTTCGCTCTCTTCGATCGCGATCCCTTCTTTCCTCTCTCCGAATCCCTCCTCCTCCGTTCCGACGGTCCCTTCGCTCTCCTCGCTCCCCTCTCCCTCGACGACGTCCCTCTCCATCATCACGCCTCCCGCAGTCACCCTCCGCTTGCTCGCAAAAGCGAAAGCCGTAGGGATTCACAGTGTTTTTTTGCAGCCTGGAACGTACGACGACGAGGTGATGGCCGTGCTGGAAGGCGATCGGTACTGGTCCGGCAGATGGGTCGGCAAAGGGAACGACGGGAGGAGAGGGCCTGGAGGCTGGTGCGTGCTTGTAGATGGCGAGGACGGGTTGAGCTGGGCGAGGGAGGAGAGGCAGGGGAAAGGTGAGGGCAAGGGGAAGCTCTGATTGGGCCGGAGGTCGACGCGATGCTGGGTTTGAGAGGGGCGTTTGATTCGCGAGTTTGTTTGAAATCTAGTCAAGGCGAGGAGAGGGAGGATATATATCGTTATGATGAACTTGAATCATCATCAACGACGAGACTGGAGCGAAGTCGAACGAAGGAAGGGACGATTCAGAGAGTTCGGCGTTCAGCCCACTCCTTTCCTTTCCCCCTTCTTTCTGATGGTCTAAATTTCTCGACTCCCCTTTTCATCCCGGCAAGGGTCTCTATAGACTCTGAAGACCAAAACAAAATATTTTCCTTACAATTGTCCTCGAGAAAATCATCCCGGAGCTCTTTCCGACCAAACGAAAAAGCTCACCCTCTTTCCCTCCCTCCCTTCCTCCTCCCAACTTCCATGTCGCTTCGACGACTCCTTCTCCCAATCTTCAACCGCCCACGACCAACTCCTCCTCTCTCCCGCAGATACACCGCCACCATGCCCGTTTCAGAACACACGCTCTCTCCTCCTCAATCTCCAGCTCCTCCAGCAAAGAAACAAAAGCTCGACGAGTCAGCCAGCTCGACTTCCTCCTCCCTGCCTCCTCCTCCTCCTCCTCCCTCTCTCGTCGTCGACGAACAACCGGTCGCTAGCACCAGCACTCTCCCCGAGGAAGTCGTCGTAGCTGCTCCTACGAGAGCCAAGACGACAGTGGACTACAGGAACAAGGCTGTTTTGGCTCCTATGGTTCGAAGTGGGAACCTGCCCAACGTGAGTCGAAACGAAGCTCATTTTCTTCCCTCCCTTCGGATCGAGCTCACCACCTCCCTTCTTCGTTCCTTTTCAGCGACTTCTCTCTCTCGAGTACGGAGCCGACCTCGTATGGGGTCCTGAGATGGTTGATAAAGCGATGATCGGATGTAAGAGGGTCGTGAACGGTTCGTGCTCTCTCCTCCTCCCTTTGCTCTCCTTCTCCGTTGAGAGCTCACCTTCCCTTCCTCCTCCAGAACGAACCGGCATCATCGATTACGTCCGAACGTTCACTCCCATCTTCTGGACCCACCCCGTTGAAAAACCTCACCTCATCTTCCAACTCGGTTCCTCCACTCCCTCCCTCGCCGTTGAAGCCGCTTTGCTCGTCCAGGACGACGTCGCCGGAATCGATCTCAACTGCGGTTGCCCCAAACCCTTCTCTACCCACTCAGGCATGGGAGCCGCTCTCCTCAGCACGCCCGATCTCCTCTGCGACATCCTTCGCGCTCTCGTCGGAGCTCTCTACGTCCCCGTCTCGTGCAAGATCCGCTTGCTCAAGACGCAGGAGGAGACGCTGGAGCTGGTGGAGAAGATTTGCTCAACGGGGATCAGTTGCTTGACGGTTCATGCTAGGACGAGGGAGATGAGGAGCAGTGAGGCGGCGTTGATGGGGAGGTTGAGGGAGGTGGTCAAGGTGGCGGACAGGTTTGGAATCCCTGTCGTTGCGAACGGGGATGTTGGAGGGATGTGGGATTTCGAGAAGATTAAGGAGATGACTGGTGAGTACAGGGTCTTCGCTGGCGATCTCGGTTCGAGGTCTTTCGGGACTGAAGGGAGGGGAGAGGAACGCGTCGAGGAGGAGGAGGTTCGATTTCGAACTGACGCGACTTTCGCTTTCTCTTCTCTTCCCTTCTCTTCTACAGGTGTCTCCTCCATCATGATCGCGCGAGCAGCTGAGCGAAACCCGTCTTGTTTCCTGCCCGACAAGGCTCTCGATACTACCACCGTCGTCATCCCTCGACTTCTTCGTCTCGTTCGTCCCTCTTCTCCTCCCGTCCTCTTCCCCTTTCCTTCACTCTTCCTAACCCTTCTCTTTCCCCTCCAGACGAACCACTTCTCCAACCCCTTTTCCAACACCAAATTTCTCCTCACCCAACTCCACCCTACTCCCAACCTCTCCCCTTATTCCAAAGCCGAATCCAAACCTCTCCACGCCTCCATCGTTCCCTCCACGTCCTTCTTCTCCTGGTGCCAAACCTTCAACGTCGATCTCGGAGGAGCTACCGAGGAGCAAGCAGGCAAGGACGGCTACGTCATCCCTGGCGAGACGACGGAGGAGGTGTTGAGACCTATGCTCGAAGGGATCGAGAGGAGGAAGCAAGCGCGGGAGGCTGGAGGCTGGGCTTTGGGCGGTGAGAGGGAGAAGAGGGTGGTGGAGGAGGAAGGGGAGGTCGCAGGGTTGAAGAAGTTGGAGGAGGAGAGGAAGGAGGAGGTGGAGGAGTTGAGGGAGGAAGCGGAAGGGGAGGACGGCTGGAGGGTTCAGTTGATGGAGGAGGAGGAGGCGATGAACGATGAGGAGGCCGAGGCCGTTAACGAGACGCCTGGAGCTGCTGTTACTTCTGCTGCTGTTGTGTGATCTTGATGAGTGCTCTACCGTCCTTGCTTGTTTCGTCTGGAGGGAGATCGACCGGGTCGGGCTCGTGGTCGAGTCGACTCGTCGCTCTCTTCTTTCGATCTTCGTCTTCTTCCTTTCGACGACGAGAATAGCACGAGTCGAATTCACTTCTCGCCAAACAAGAAGCGTGATTTCTTCTACAGCAACCGACTCCTGACCGCTCGCCTTCTTTCAAATCTCGCGTCGTCGAGCCCATCAAGAGGAGCACTGGGACAGCCACAGGAGATGCTACAGACGGCCAACTATCCTTTCTCTCAAAGATCTGGGCTGAGTCATCCTCTTTGGTCCCTCATCCAGATCTCCTCGAACCAACCACTTGAACTCCACCCACCCTTTGTCGTTTCCCAACCTCAACCCCGACCTTCACGCGTCGATGCCCTTTACACGCCTCCAACATCTTTATCCCGTACATAACTACTTAGCCTTACGAATCCCTCAATGGTAAATGCACAGTGGTCGAAGAGACTCGCTCGGTGGATTCGATGGAAGAGATGCGAGACGAGATCGAAAGAGCACACTTCCTTCTCCTCTTCTTCTTTTCAAGATTCCATCGCTGAACCAACCTCTCTTCCTCTCGAAACAAGCAACGAAAGTCCAAGATATCAATCGTCTTCCAAGAAAGAAACGAAGGCGAGCGAGTCAATCTAGCAAAGAGACGAGCAAGGAGCTCGCAAAATCAATCCTCGAAAGTGCAGAGGAAGGGGTCGTGTGAATAAAGATGCGTAGAGACGTAGCAGAATATGTAAAAGGGACAGAAAAAAAAGGGGTGCGACGATGTTGAAAGTGCGAGGGGTGAGTATGAAAGCGAAAAAAAAGCGAGACAGCGTGAGACGTGAAGGGACTGGTGGAGCAGCCCAAAAAGGAGGGAGAGGAATCAAACGAAGGTGGACGGATCTGAGGCGGGGGTGTGAGAAACGAAACGAGAGGAGTAGAGAAATCAAGAAGAGGTGGAAGTGGGCGAGGCAGGTCGAGTAGGCGAAGGAGTGGCCGAGGGGACGAATCCTGTTTTGAAAAAGAGACGCGACGAGAAAGAGGTCAGCCTCGTTCTTTCGTGTTGAAGAAGGAACGAAAAGGAAGGGGAGCTCGAGACTCACCAATAGGCTCTCCAACCTTGATCTTCTGACCCTCCTGGACCGAGAACGCAAAGTCCAAGGGTGCCTCGAAGATGAGCACGATCGTGCTTCCCAGCATGAACCCTCCCATTTCGTCTCCAGGGTTGAGAGGCTGACCTCGCAGGAGCTTGGACGCCTTGGAGTAGACGGCTTCGATGTAGGTTCCGGCGGGGTGAGGTCGGAGTCGGTTGTTGGTTCGGAGGGCCTGAGACGAAGATGAAGAAGAAGAGTCAGCGCTGAAAGAGGGGAAGGAGAGGAAGGAGATGGAAGCGAACCTCGTCGAAGTTGATTTTGATGGAACCGACGTTGGTAGCTCCGACAGGGACCATTCCGAAGAATCCGTGCTTCCATCGACCGAGGACTGGGGAGAGAGAGGAGGGAAGGGAGAGATGGTCAGTCGACGAGACGAGAGACGAGAAGAAGGAGGGGAGACTCACGAGCGACTCGTTCGTTGAGAACGAAAAGGTTCGACAACCTTCGAGCGATGTAAGGTGAGACCGAGAAGAGTTCACCTGAGAGGGGGAACAGGAGGAAAGAGGAAGAGTTCGGTCAGTTCGAAACGAGAGAGACGAGAAGAGAAACCAAGACGCGTTCGAAGACTCACCAGCGAAATGCCTCCTCCTCTCCACAACCCAAGCCGTAGGACTGTGGAACCGATGGTAATCTCCAGGAGCGAGGTATATAACCGTGAAGAACAGCCCGTTCCCCTCCCTCAACTTCGTCACGCTGCTCTTCGATCCAGCCTGTCCCTCGAGAGCTGCCTTGATCCCCATGTTGGTGGCGACGCTAGCATCGTGAGCGACCGAGTCAGGCCCAAACATCTCGGTAGGAACGGAAGCGTCCTCAGCTGGGGATCCAGGTTGAGAAGCAGAAGAGGAGGAGAAGACGGTAGGGGTGGAGGAACCGGAGGAGTTGGACGAGTTGGAGAGGAGGGATTCGGTGTCGGATTCCTCGTTGACGCCGTCGGCTGGGGCCTTGTGGGAGACCTTTCGAGCGTTGGAACCGAGGAGGTCGCCGAGGGAGTAGTCGATGTCGTTGATGTTGGCGAAGTCGTGGTCTGCAAGAGAGGAACGAAGGGAAAGGCAAGGGGTGAGGCTCCGTCCGTTCGAACCGAGGTCGTGTGTCGGGAAGGAGGACGTACCGTCGAACTCTCGTTCAGAATCGGTATCGAACTCGATGTCCTCAGCACTAGGAGACTCGGGTCCTCCAGTCTTCCCCAACAGAGCGTCGAGAGAGTAGCTCATTCCCTTGACCTGCTCAACCTTCGCTCCAGAGATGGCTCCGAAGTGAAGGAGCTTTCCGTCGGCCGGCGAGACCTGTAACCGAGCAACAGCGAGACTGATGAGCTCTTGTCTCGATGATAGGAAGAAGCAGAAGAGGTGACTCACGAGAGCGACATCAGCGATAGGTCGAACTCCATCCTTGAGCTTCCTGTAGAAGAAGTCTCCCAAGGAGACGTACTGCTTGAGGTCGGGTTGAGCGAGCTCGTCGAGGTTGCAGCCGAACGCCCACGAGTAGAGCTTGAATCCTGGTTCTCGAGACCATACGGGGAGCTGCATGAGGATATCAGAAGGAGGAGAAGCGATCAGCGATGCGAGAACGAGGCTCAAAGGCGAAGGGAGGAGGAAGGGAAGGAAGGGAGGAGGAGGAGGACGAACCTCGAACGAGTTTAAGTACCCCCACAACCTCGACAGACTCCTCAAAGGCAAGGCTCCCATGACGTGAACCTACAGCATACCAAGAAAGCTGTCAGCTCGAGCTCTCTCAACAGCAAACCGAGAGGGAACGGGACTGACCTGCCACGGACCTCGAACCCTCACGATCATCTCGTCTCCATCCTCCGCCATGCCCACATCCGCTCGATCCCTCCTTCTCGATCCGTTCCAGTTCCTCTGGTACTCGAGGACGCCTACGACGAGAGCTCCTAGACCGAGAGGAATGGGGACCCATCTCGTCGAAGGTCGTTTGGAAGCCCAGACTCCTTTGAGTCGAGCTGAACGAACGGGAGGAGGACGAAAAGAGGGTTCGAGGAGGAGACGTCAGTTTGATTCCCTCGCTCTTCGGATGGATGAAAAGGGAGAAAGTAGGTGACGAGGGTGACTATATAGATAGGAGAGGGTTCGAAGACTGTACAGGTGGTCGCGTGAGAGGAAAGTAGGGACGAAGAAAGGAAGGAGCCAACGAGGTCGTGCCACACGATCCTCCCTTCCTTCCCTCTCTTCGTGCCTCTCTCTCTCTCTATTCGGCCTCCTCCCTTCTCACTCTTCTAGCACCCTTCTCCTACAGAGCATACACTCCAACAAAGATGGACGAAAAAGAGAGAAAAACATGCTACTCACATCCCATTCCTCTCCTCTTCTTCTTCTGTTCTCCTCCTCCTTCGGTCGTTTGATCCTTGTTGGTCGCTGTTGTCCTGAAGGATCTCCTCCAGTTGAGATTCGGTCTCGGAGGAAGATAAGCTCGATAGGCAGCTCGGGCCCGAAGGCCAGGCTGGGAGATCGGAGGCATCGAGGAAGGTCCGACGGTTGGAGACGTTGACGGTTGGAGGGAAGGAGAGAGCGACGACGACGAGGACGACGCGAAAGAGGAATCCAAAGGAGGAGGAGGACGGAGCGGCGGCATCTCACAGCGTCTTTTCGGAGGACGATGATTCTACGAGAGACAATGGCCTGAGTATGGAAAGGGAGAGGTGAAGAGGGAGAAGAAGAGAGTTTGAGGATTGTGATGGTTTGAAGTTGAAACAAAGAGGAAGGTGACAAAAGAAGAGGAGAGAGGAGGAGGGGGAACGAGCTAAGCTCGCAGGGCACACTGCGCCGGTTTCCAACTTGTGAGACGATTGTGGCTGATTTTCAAGCTGATAATGTCTTCTCAGAGACTTCAGTCTTCAACCTCTCTCCAAGAGTGCAAAACTGAAGTGAAAGAGCAGCTCAAGGAGAGCTGAGCCTTCGGTTCTGCCCGTTCTCTCTCCTTCTTGCTTCTGTCTTGCATCACATCAATCCGTCCCTCTTCCTCAGCACCTCCACCAACCCTGCCGCCCCAGGTCTACCAGCTTCGAGAACGTCCATCTGCCCTCCACCTTCCGTCTCGAGCTCCTTCCTCAGAGCGTCTCCCGTCGTCGGACCTATGACCGCGAACCGGACCCTTCTCTCTCTGAACGCGTCCAACTCGTTCAGCACGGCCATCGCGAGCTCGACCGCTGAAGGAGAGAAGAGCACGACCCAGGGGAGTTTCCCGTTCTTCCGAGATGTTGCTTCTCGTTCGAAGATGGAACAGAGGAGGGAGGAGAAGGTTGGGATGAACGTTGGAAGAGGAGAGGTCAGGTACGTTTGACGAGGTTGGAGGAGGATGGGCGGAGAGGAGGACAGGAGGAGTTGCGAGAGGAGAGGCGAGTTTTTGTCTCCTGTGAGGTAGAGGAGAGGTTTGGATGGTGGTGTTGAGATTGAGGGAGAGGGCGAGGTCGAGGACGTTTGGCGAGAGGAAGAGGAGAAGTGCGACGCGATCAGGTCGGCGAGAGAGGGAGTGTTTCCTGCGTTCGAAGGCGAGAGGATGAGTTCCGGAGGAGGTCGAACGTTGAACGAGAGGGAGAGGAGGGCGTTGGTCGTCGAGGGTCCTATAGAAAAGAAATGGAGGGTGGCCCAGGTTGAGGAAGGGGATAAAGCTGAGAGAGAGAAGAAGAGGAGGAGGAAGAAGAAGGAGGAGCGAAGGTGAGCTTGAGCTCCAAAGCTTCTGATCCCTCTCCTTCGAAGCACAGCAAAATCAGGCTATCCTGAACTCACCCTCAACCTCTCTAGCTTTCCCCTTCCCCTTCCCAGCAGCTACAGCAGCACCCTCTCCTTCCACGACCTCTCCAGCTCTTCCCCAAGCTTCAACCGCTCTCTGACTCGTCACCACCACTCCTCCCCACTTTTCTGACCCTTCTCTATACACCTCCTGGAGTCCATCTTGATCTACGAACTCTGTATCGAGTACTGGAACGAAGTAGGGCGTGTACGAAGGCGTCGACCGACTGGATGACGAGGGTTGCGAGAGGAGGTGAGCGTAAGGATCCGGACTCGAAGTCGCACACGAGCGAGAGTTGGGTCGAAGAAGGATTACGGGGATCGGGGACATGGTGGATGTATGCAGTTGGTTTGGGAAGAGGTGCGACGAGATGGGAGGGAGAGGAAGGAAGCGAAGGAGGGACAGAGGAGGTGGAGGCGAGAAGGGAGGAAGCTGAGAGGCCGACGAGGTTTGGATGGGTTCGAGGAAGATTTGCGAGGTGCTGAAGTCGCTCAGGGATTGGAAGGAAGCCGTAGGGTCCCGGAGAGTCGAGAGGGTCGGCCTGAGCTCAGGAAAAGAGGAGGAAGAGGGAGTGAGGGTTGGGGAGAAGGAAAGGATCGAGCTCGCGAAATTCCCTTCCCCTCTCCCCGACGACGGCATCTTTTCCTCTCCCGTTTCGTTTGATACGTTTCTTGCTCTTCTATGTTGATTTCAAAGTCTCCAAAAGGTGGTACAATCGGGGAAACTTCTTTCAGATCTCCAGACTGAAGGATACGGCCTAAGGCTGACTTTGCCTCTTCCCTCCCTGTTGAGTTTTTGTCGGACTGCCCACGTCGATCTCTCTGTGTCTGTTAGTTCTCCAAGGATTTCACAAACATCAACAGAGAGGCAAGACCGGTGAAGCCAGCGAGACTCGTCTCGCGCATCGCTCAGACGAAAGGTGAGCTCGAACCAACGCGTCGCCTCGACTCGTCCGTCTCCCGTTCCTCTCCTCTCGCACCACCGACAACAAGGTGACGAAGCATGCATGCGGATTCCAGCCGACTATCCCAAATCAAGCAAAGCGTTAATCTTCCTTCGAATCCCTTCTATCCCTTCTATCAACCTCCTCCCAACCCTTTTCCTCCCAACCCCTCCCTCCTCGTCACCACAGCCCAAGCTCTCGCATGCTTCTTCTCGAGATGCTCAAACTTCTCCTTCTCATCGGCGGAAGTCCAGGATTTGGAGGTGGCGGAAGCGGGGGAAGTGGAGAGGCTGCACGAGAGAAGACGACGCGAAAGACGAACGAAAAGAGGTCAGCCTCGAAGGAAGAGAAGGGAAGAAAAGAGTGGATCGTGTGAGCTTACGTGCAAAGCGTACAGCTCCCTCCCCCGTAAACGGGGAAGATTCGAGCCCACCAGAAGGTGAGGAACTCGGTTCTGGTTTTCGCAAACGAAACGAAGAAGGTCAGCGACGCGACGAGAGTTCGGACCATCGTCTCTCAAAAGTCATGAAGAAAGATAAACTCACCTGGTCACCTCATCGGCATCCTCCTTCAACCCACTCGAAAACGTCCCAGGGGTCCCATCCAGCGAGAGCGACGAGTACGATTCCTCTACATCGTTCGAGCCTGATGATGCGCGTCTCGATTTCTTCTCGACTGATCCTGATCCCGAACCCGAAATGGAATCGACGTCCTGAGAGAGCGCATCCGAGGCTCCGCGTTTCTTTGGAACGATGGGTTCGAGTTCGAGTCCGAGAGCGAGAGCGAGGGATGAAGACGTGATGTTCGAGTTCGAGTTCGAGTTCGAGTTCGAAGTTCCGGCGACGGATGACGAGGAGGAATCGTTGCGATGAGAAGAGGGAGAAGCGAGCGATGAAAGAGGAGCTTCCGATATGGATCGAGGAGGGACTTGATCGGCGAGGGAGGTAGCGAGGGAGATTTCGGTTGCTGATTGCGAGGAGGAGAGAAGACTCAAGGGCGAGAAAGAGGGTATCAGGAGGTTGGTATTCGGGTTCGTGGTGGTGGGTTTGACTTCCATGGACGCAGGTGAAGGTGAGAGAGTAGGACCGTCGAGGGTGGTCGAATCGGAGTCGGACTGAGGAAGAGAGACGGAAGGAGGGAGAGGAGAAGTCAGCCTGGCTCAGGGTAACGCGACGACGAACGATAGAAGGAGCAGGAAAGGATAACGAGGCGACGAGGCTGCCTTTGAAGTCCCTCCTGTTCCTTCGAGATCAAAGCGAAAAGCGTAAACAAGCGAGAACAGAAGTCGGCAAACCTCCAACTCGTGCGGGACGCGTTCTCTCACCTCCAGCATCGCCATCAACTTCTGCAACGGATCTTCTCCTTCGTCCTTGTCCTCCTCATCCTCCTCTCCAACTCCTCCTCCAACCTCTTCCTCTCCGCCCTCGCCTCCTCCACATGACTCCTCAACTTCTCCGAACTCGCTCGATAACCATCCCTCTCCTTCTCCACCTTCTCTAACTTCCTCCCTTTTCCACTCTCTTGACCTCTCGTTGGAGCGCTTGTCCGACGCGTCCAGCTTCGCCTGAAGAGCTCGTTGCTCCTTCTCGGCGGACGTTCGAACGGTTTCGAGTTGGGAGAATTCGGTATTTATCCGTTCGCAAAGCGGACGCGATGAGTCGTTCTTGTTCGAGTTGATGAGTGTGGGTCGAGAGGAAGTTGGTGTGGATGGATCGGAGGAGAGAGAGGTTGTGTTGTCGAGAGTGGTAGTGTTTTTGTTCGGCTTGGTCGGCGGCTGGAGGGAGGTGGGCGAGGGAGAAAGAAACGAGGGCGTTAGTGAGAGTTTCGAAGGGAGGGAAGAGGGCACGAAGACGGATATAAAGACCTTCAAAATAGCTTGAAAAATCGGTTGGAGGACCAGGGCTGTAGGGTTTCAGTGAGTCGAGAGGAAGAAAACAAAGTCAGGAACGCGTGCCAAACGACGGTCGAGGGAAAGCCTCCCTTCCTCCTCTCCGGATGTATATATATATTTCTAGACCCCCGCAAGACTCGAATTAAGACCGTTACTGACCTTGAAGACGGAGTAGTAGGCAAAGGGAACGGCTGGAGGGGTCGTACCTGACCGATCTGTTGATGTTGATGCTGGTCATGTTGATGTACTGCACCTGGAGTGTAAGGAGAGGAGGATGTAGAAGCAAGGGATCCGTGGTATTCCGCTGGAGAAGGAGGAGGAGGAAGTTGCTGTTGCTGCTGGAAGGGAGATTGGAGGGCTGAAGCGGGAGGAAGAGGAGTTTGAGCTGGCGCTGGTGAGAGTCGAGGGAGCCAAAGGGAAGTTCGAGGAGTTGGAGCCAGGATTCCACTGGCGAAGAGCGCTTGAGAAGGCGCAGAGGGAGCTGAGTGAGAGGAGAAGGAGGAGGAACGGGAGGAAGGGAGAGGTCGAGAAGGGAGGGAAGGACTCGGAGAGGCTGAAGTAGACGATGCTGAATTTGGGGCTGGATTCTGAATTGACGAAGACGAGGAGGCGGCTGGTCGAGGACTGCTGACGGATAATCTTAGACGAGGATCCAGATGTTCCTTAGACATGCTGGTCGACTGAGGCGGTTCAATCGTCGAGCTCACTGGCATTGAGGGAGGGCAACGAGCGTCGTCAAGGCGGGTCTCGCACTGATTTTCGCCCAAATTTCTCGAGCTGGTAGACAGGAGGGTTCTAAAGCATATGGCATCCTGTGAAAATCTACAGTGAGATCAATAAGATCGAGCTCAACCAGAGTCTGCGGATCGACCGAGCTCGGGCACCTCTCCCTCAAACGTCCACCCTGTCCTCCAACCCTCCCAACCCGCTTTCTCCTCCCTCTCGCTCTCCACCATGCCTTCAGGATACCCAGAAGGACCTTCGTGAGTGCTCGAACTCTCGTCGCTCCCTTGGATGGACTCGTTTCGGAAGGAAGGAAGGTTGAATCGACGAGAGCTGACCGACATCCCTTCCTTCCCTCCTCCCTTTGCTTCTCTTCTCTCTCAGACCCGTTCCTCATGATTTGATGATCGTAGCAGATTACGCGGATACTCTGGACGCTCTTCCCCTCGAGTTGACCAGAGGTTTCTCGGATCTCAGAGAGTTGGATGCTGTTCTCAGCTGTAAGTCTCTCTCCCATCTTCCACCTTCCTCCTTCTCTCCCTCTCCCTTCCCTCCTTCGCTTTCGCTGACTTTTGTATGCACTCGTTTCCGCTTCCAGCCTCCCTCATCCACCTCACCGACTCCATCAAAGCTCTCACAGGCAAAGTTCTGGACCCTAAATACACTCCCCAAGAACGGCTTCTAGCGCTTCGGGAGGTCGCCGATTTCGCTCAGAGGTTCAAGCTCGGAGGAGAGGACAAGATCAGGGTCGTAGGAGGGGTATGCGAAGGAGTGAGTCCGAGCAGCGCATACAGTCCATCTTTCAGACGAAGGAAGGATTTCTCAGTCGATGTGTAGCTCTCGAGGTCGCTTGTTCGAATCGAAGCTCACCCTTCCCTCCTTCTCCTCGTCAGGTCATCTCTCACCAAACCCACCTCAACAACCTCCTCCTCAACTCTACTCTCCTCACTCAACGTCCCTCTTCTCCACCAGGAGGTTCCAACGTCGTCTACCTTCCTCCCACCACTTCCTCGAAACGAACTCGAACCGGAGCCAACGCTACGCTCACGACTCCCTTGCGAAAGGAGAAGGCGAGAAAGGTCGCCAACCCGGACGGAGGAGGACGAGGAGGAGGAAAGAAGGACAGAGAGACGACAGAGTTCATGGACGAGTGGTACGACTCGAATAGTCATAAGCAGAGTCCTGGGAAAGGAGTCGCGTCGGGGAGTGGGAGAGCTGGAGGAGGAGCGAAGAAGAAGAGGTGAGCTTTGGGTTTCCTTCCTTTCCGTTCTTCGTGCTTGATTCCTTATATATGTTGAACTCGTTTCGCTGATCACCTTTCTTCCTCTCTCTCCTCCCTTTTCTTGTCGTCCTCCCAGCATTCCCCGTCCAGCGTCCCCAGCTCTTTCCTCCGCCTCCCACAACAACAACCCCAGCGACCACCCTTCCCACCACCCCTCCCCTCGTCTCGCAAACTCCAAACCCAACATCCCAGCTCGTTCTCGTTTCGACGACGACGACGGTCATCCTTCCTCCTACCCTTCTCCAAACCCCAACGGAACCGTCACCAACGAACACCTCACGCTCGTCGACTCCGTCACAGGCCGAGGGCACGACATCGGAGCTGGGATCGACCGACTCGACTCTCCTTCAGCTGCTGCGAACGGCGGACAGGGCTACGACGACGATCAGGATGGGAAGAAGGGAGCTGCTGCGAGAGCTAGGTCTCGTACGAACACCAACGGGCACGAGGGAGGATCTCCTTCGGGAACCAACAACAACAACGACGAGCACTTCACGACCGCAACGGGACGACCCGTCCGACGTCCAGCGGCTCAGCAGCATTCGCACGACGATGGGCAGAGGACGTTCGAGAGCGAGTCGGAGGAGAGTTCGGATGGGGAGGAGGACGGTCAGGGAGGTCGAGGAGGACCGCACGACGGGGGTGCTTCGGGACCGGAAGGAGGAGCGGCTGGTGGAGGAGGAGGTGGCGAAGGAGGGGACAAGAACACGTACTGCTACTGTAATGGAGCGAGTTACGGGGAGATGATAGGGTGTGATGATGATGATTGTGAGATTGAATGGGTGAGTCGCGTCTCTCTCTCTCTCCTTCCCCTTTCTTCCTCCCTTGCTCTTCCTCCCCTTCCGTTCCCTTCTCTCTCGTCCTTCTTTTCTTCTCTCTTCTCCCTCCCTCCTCTGAAGGTCATTCACTGACGACCTCTTTCCCCTTCTCCTCTTCGTTCGTTCGTCTTCAACAGTACCACCTCGACTGCCTTCGGCTCTCCGCTCCTCCCGACGGAACGTGGCATTGCCCGACGTGCTCCAAGAGGAGAGCCGAAAAAGCTGCTCAGAAGGCAGCTCAGCGAGCTTCCGGGGGTGCAGCTGGGAAGGCTGGGAGAGGGAGGGGAAGATGATGAGTTCGACGAGAGACCGCGTCCTTCGTTGTTCGTTTGGGTTTTGTGCGCGTGTTTGTTTTTTTGGTTTCGAGTTCTTTATTATGTCTATCTACGTGCTCGCGCTTCGTCCTCGCTGTTAGGCAGAGAGTAGGGAGGGAAAGAGAGCAGAGGAGAACGAAACGTCGCTTTGGTTCGACGCGTCTCGCAGGAGGAGAGACAGAGACGGCGTGGATCGAACGTGTCGTCGAGCTTTCTTGTTTCGCTAGTCTACATACTTCAGTAGTTTTACTATTTTTTTGTACTCAGCTCCCCACTACCTCGCGACTCTTCTATCATTGCCTTTCATTAATCAGCCAACAAAGAACAACGCTGTCCCTCCCTCGTTCTGCCTCCGCTCTCCTCTCGAGGTCAAGCTCATTTGGCGCTTCCCTCCTTTCCTTTCTCCTCATCACTCCCACCTTCTCCCTTTTCTTTCTTCTCAAACCCAAACTCTGGGAGTCCATTCTACCTTCAGTCTCTCGTTCCAGAAGCTCTCTCAGATCCTGACCTGACTCTCAATCACGTTCTTCCTCCTCTCCTTTCGTCTCTCTCGCTCTCCCTCGCGCGCTCGGTCCTCCCTCTCCTCTCCCACCTTCTTGCACCTCACCCGAATCAACCAACTCGTTAAAAGACCATGCGAGAAGTCATTTCCATCCACGTGTGAGTTCAGCTTGAGTCGTCTGCCTGTAGCAGGAGGAACGGCGAGCAGCTCGTGAACTTAGGCTGACTTGATGGTTTGGTTTCTGGCTCTCCAAAGTGGACAAGCTGGAGTTCAGATCGGAAATGCTTGCTGGGAGCTGTACACGTTGGAGCATGGATTGAGTGTGAGTCTATAACAGAGGAGATGAAAGGGAGGTGAGGAGGGAGGGAGGGAGGACAAGGGAGGGAGGAGGGACGAGCGAGCGAGGAAGGCCGGAGTTGCGATGGCGAGACGCTTCCTTGCCTCGAGGTCACTTCGAGGAGGTAGTTAGAGGGAAGCAAAGGGTTCAATATACACCGAGGAAGGGAGCAGCAGGAGAGCTGAAGGTGTATGGGAGAGGAGAAGAACAACCAAACGAGGGTCGATCGTCGAGCTACATAACCATCCTCCTCCCTCTTCTCCTCCTTTCGCTTTTCTTCCTTCCTTCTCAGCCCGACGGTCGAATTCAAGAAGGTTCTCCCTCCGCCAACGACGATGGGTTCTCCACCTTCTTTTCCGAGACTGGAGCTGGAAAGCACGTCCCTAGGTCTCTCTACGTGAGTTCAGCTCTGTCTCTCCTTCGGCGGCGCACGGACAGGTTGCTTTCTTTTCGGTCGTCGTCGTCGCGTCGAACGAGAGCTGACTTTCCATTCTTTGCCTTTGATGCGGTATCAGGTCGACCTCGAGCCCAACGTCATCGACGAGGTTCGAACCGGAGCCTACAAGTCTCTCTTCCACCCTCAAACCTTGATCTCTGGAAAGGAGGACGCTGCCAACAATTGTGCGTCGTTTCGTTGTTTCGGTCTCTTCCCCGTCCTCTCCTCCCTCGCTGATCCGACTCCTCTCCCATTCACTGATGTTCAGACGCCCGAGGACACTACACCGTTGGAAAGGAGCTCATTGATACCGTCTTGGATCGAGTCAGAAACTTGGCCGACAACTGCTCTGGACTTCAAGGCTTCTTCGTTTTCCACTCGTTCGGGGGAGGAACTGGATCAGGTTTCGGAGCTCTTCTCCTCGAGAGACTGTCGACTGACTACGGCAAGAAGTCCAAGCTAGAGTTCTCGGTCTACCCTGCTCCCAAGGTGAGTCTTTGAAGGGGACGAGACGAGAAAAAGAGGGAGGAGAAGCTGACCGCGTCGTTTCTCGTTTCGCAGGTCTCCAACTCCGTCGTCGAGCCTTACAACTCGGTCCTCACCACCCACACCACCCTCGAGCACTCTGACTGCTCGTTCATGGTTGATAATGAGGCGTGAGTTTCTATTCCTTCTCTTTGATCGTCCACGTCTCCGCTCCTCGTTCCATTTCTCCTTCGTCGCCGACCAACTCCGCTCTCTCCTCTCCCTCATCTTCGTCCCATACAGTATCTACGAGATCTGCCGACGAAACCTTGGAATCCAGTCTCCCACCTACAACAACCTCAACAGGCTCATCGCTCAGGTCGTCTCGTCCATCACCGCTTCCCTCAGGTTCGACGGATCCCTCAACGTCGACTTGAACGAGTTCCAGACCAACTTGGTTCCCTTCCCCAGGATTCACTTCCCTCTTGCCACCTACGCCCCTATCCTCTCTGCCGATAAGGTTCGTTCGTCTCAACTCTTTCGTTCCTCGACGCGTTGAGGATTCCAAATGTTGAAAGCTGACCTTCGTTGTTTCTTATTCTTCGTTTTCGCAGGCCTACCACGAGCAGAACTCAGTCTCCGAGATGACCTTCTCGTGCTTCGAGTCGTCCAACCAGATGGTTCGTTCTCTCCAATCTCCTCCCTTTTCTTTCCCTCGAAGCGTCGTTTTGACCCGCCTGTTCCCCTTCTTTCCGTTCCGCCTTACAGGTCAAGTGCGACCCTCGATCAGGAAAGTACATGGCGTGCTGTTTGCTCTACAGAGGAGACGTAGTCCCCAAGGACTGCAACGCTGCGATCGCGACCATCAAGACCAAGCGAACCGTTCGTCCTTTCTGACCACTCTTTCCTTGTCTCGACGCGTCGCTGACTTACCTCCTTTCCCTTTGGCTGTCGTATATACAGATCCAGTTTGTTGACTGGTGCCCTACTGGATTCAAGCTCGGTATCTGCAACGAGCCTCCTGGTGAGTCTCTTTCTTCTTCTCTCTCTTCTTCTTCGATCGCCTCAAATCAACGCTGACTCGTCGTTCCTCTTTAATCTAGCGCTCGTTCCCGGGGGAGACACTGCCAAGGTCTCTAGGTCCCTCTGTATGCTCTCGTGAGTATCCCTTCCCTTCTTCCGACGCGTCCCGATCCGCTTCGTGTTAGAACTTGAACATCACCCTTCTCTCTCTTTCGTGCGTTCACAGCAACACCACCGCCATCGCTTCCGCCTGGGCTCGACTCGACCAGAAGTTCGATCTCCTCTACTCCAAGAGAGCGTTCGTCCACTGGTTCGTCGGAGAGGGTATGGAGGAGGGAGAATTCTCCGAGGCTCGAGAGGATCTCGCCGCTCTCGAGAAGGACTACGAGGAGGTTCGTTCGCTCGTCTACCTTCTGCTCTACCGAACGAAGCGTTGAACTGACTTGATCTCTCTTATTTTGATTCAAATTCTCCAGGTTGGAGTCGACTCCGCCGACGCCGACGAGGAGGAGGGGGAGTATTAAACCCTCGACTCGATTCGACGCGTCTCTCGTTTCGTTTCGTCTCCTTCTCTCGTAGCACGTCCTCGGTAGGTAACATAGCTTTTCATAGCAATAACGACGTTCGGTTCGACTCTTTCTTTATGACTCTCGCGATTTCTCTCTGAGAGAAGAACGGAAGAAAGACGGGAAATGAACGAGGTCAGTCTGGTCTTGGTCTTTCGAAGAGCTCTCGATGAGAAAGCAGTCGGATAGATATGTCACTGGTCGATCCTAAAGCTCGTTCAAAGTTCCTAGAGGACTTAAAGCAGTAAAAGAGAAGTGGTGGTAAAGTCGAGAGACGGACGCGCAAAAAGAAAGAACAACGAAGGCGAAAGTGAGAAGGGAAACGTAGGAGACTGAGTCTGAAGCGTGTGAGAGGCTCAGTAGCATATGAACTGGATACGACGAGACTGCAGACTGTAAATATAAGAGGACGAAGGCGGGAGAGTAGCACGAAGCGAAGGGAGGGAGATGGCCATGCGACCAGAAGATGAGGGCGATCTTAGGAAGTGAGGAGATCGAAAAGCAATGGTAGGTCAGTGTCTGCAGAAATCGAATGAAGGATGGGTGAGATGTCACGTACTCGAAAGTGTACGGCGAAAGAGTGGAGCGTTGGACGAGGTCGAAGGTGAACGACGCGACGAGTGGGGACGTTTCATTTTTAAGACTGCGAGAGAAAGATGGAGAGGCAAGGTTAGCATTGGAACTCGAATTGCGGAGCAGCTATGGTGAGGGACTGACTGTGGGAAGTGAGACAAAGCTTGATTAAATCGAAGACGGACGAGAGGTGGCGCGGGGGTGATCTGGTGAGAGGAGAAACAGAGCCATCAGCGAGAGCTAGATACCGATGGTACATGGAGCTGGGACCAACTCACTCATCGCTGAGCCTACGACCAGTATTCTGAGAAATCGATGGAGAACATCGACCCATCCTCCCTCTTCCAACTCCAAACCGAGTCCCACTTCCCTTTCTTCGCGCACATCTTCCCTTCCCCCAAAGCCCAAGCTTCTGTAGCAGCAAGGAACTCCGGGGAGAACCCAACGAGACTGCCGGTGAATCCTCCATGGACTCGGAAGGCCTCGTTAGCGGAAAAGATGGGGTCCGAATCGAAGTCGCTGTGGGAGGCGCAGGTGAAGTCGAGGCGGCAGACGAAATCCAGCGGATCCAAGAGTTCGTCGGAGACGAGGGTACCGAGATCGGACCTAGACCAGTATTTGGATGAGATGGTGGCGTGGAAGGGTTGGAAAGAAGCAAGGACCTCGTGGAGGATAATCTGACGGTCCAAGGCGAGATCCATCCAAAAGTCGGACTCCAAGTCGTAAAGTGCCCTCCTTACTCGGCTCTCTACCGGTTCGGAGGTCTCCCACCTCTCGTGACTTCCATCTGGAAGTGTACTCCTGGAAAATAGAGGACAGCTCCATCTGGCGAAGTCCTGTTCGAGTGTGAAGAGGCGAAGTCGAAAGGCGTCTCGTTCGCCCTCCTTTGCGATCCAGGACGGACGACTCGAGTCTGAGGAGGGAGGGAGATGTTCAAAGACGACCTTGGGGATCACTCGAAAGCCTGGAAGGTTAAGTTCCGCGAGATACGACTCCCATTTCGAGTGAGGCTTCATGCTGACGGGGACGACTGCCTCGACGACGATCCTGACCTCCTCGACCAACTCCCACCTCTTCCTCCCTTCCTCTCCTACGACGACGATTCCTTCCTTGGGATCGAAGAGGGAGATCCAGTCGTCCGGTTTGGAGATGGTGATGGACCTCCAGAAGAAGGGGAGGCAAATCTGACGGATTCCTTTGGAGACGAGGAGGAGATGGGAGGTCGAACGAGGAGGAGTCGGTTCCGTCGAGTCTTGAGCGGAGAAAGGGACGGCTGGAAGGAAGGCGAGTTTGAGGATGTGTTCGATGACTTCGAGAGGGAGGGAGAGGGGTTTGGGAGCCATATTAGGAGGGAGTAGAGGAGGAGAGGGAGGAAGAGAGGAGAGAGGGAAGGAGCGGGAGGAGGAAGTCGACGTTTGTTCGATTTGGTGGGGGAGTTTCGAGGATGATCAAAGTACGAGTGGAATCCTGAGACGACGTAGAATCTAGCTTTAATGACGAGAAGATCGAAGGGAGGTTGGTTCGTAAAAATGGTCCTTCAGGAGGGTCGACGGTTGGGGAAGGAAGAGGGGAGCGTCCGAGTCGAAGGCCGTGAGCTCGCCCTTCCCCTTCTTCTTGACGACCAGCAAATCTCTTTTCGACATGGCTTCTTCGCAGATGGATCTCGCTAGAAGTATAGAAGTTGTTCCTGGAGCGGACGAGTGAACTATTCAAGCACCATTCTCTGCAAACGAAAACGTCTCGTCGACGTCTTCTCAGCTCTTTCGCCTGCTCCTTGAGAAGACCAGCTTCGCCGAGAGCGCAAAGACGCAAACCTTCTTCCTCACACAATCTAGATCTACTTGTCCTGTCTACTTCCTTCCGAACCACCCACCCAACCATCCCTTCTTCTGTTCCGGCTCTTCCTCCTCACTGTCCTCCTCTTCCTCCTGCTCGTCTTCTTCCTCCTCCTCTTCCTCCGACTCAACCTTCTTCTCGACCTTCTTCTCCCCACCACCAACTGTCACCGCAGCATCGGCCTTCTTCTCCTTCGCCGGCGCAACAACCTCCTTCCTCTCCAGCTCGACAAAGTTGAACGCCAGATCCAAGAACTTGGTCTTCTTCCCTCCGTCCTCCTTCCCGACGGTCTCGTCGTAGAGCGTCCTCTTGGCCTGTCCTTCGAGTTCGGTGATCTGCTCCTCGAGTTGGTTGAGATCGGCCTCGGTGAGGGGGTTGAGGTCGGAGGGAGGGTAGGTTTTGGGGAGGGAGAGGATCTGTCGGAGGAGGAGGGAGGCTCGGGAGAGGAGGAGGAGGGATTTGGTAGTTGGCGAGGAAGAGGAGGGTTCGGTGGTGGAAGTAGAGGACGAGGAAGCGAGGAGGAGGTGAAGGGAAGCGAGGTGGTAGATCCTGTGCGACGAGAAGGGCGGAGAGAGGAGAGGAGGTCAGTTGTGAAGAACCGCGTCTCGTCCTTGGGCGAGTGCAGACTGAAAGATGCAAGATGTCAAGAAACGAAAGAGAGCTTACCTCTTGGCCCTGAAGAAGCCAATCTTCGCCTCAACAGCCTCAGAGACCTCTCCGTCGGCCTCGACGGCACCGAGCTCCCTGATCGCCTCCCATCCCTTGATGACTCCGTCGTAGAGCTTGATGACCGAAGGAAGAGTTCGAAGAAGATCGGGAGCAGCCTTGGAAGCTGGCTTGGACGAGGTAGAAGCGACCTTGGTGGTAGTAGCTGTGGGTCGAAGAAGAGTCTTGACGAGGAGGAGATCTCGAGCGATTCGGTTCGAGAGGAGGGAGTGGAGGAGGTAGTCTTGGAGCAGAGCGAGGGAGTCGGTTTGGCTGGGAGTAGGAGCGGTGGAGGTTGAGGAAGAAGCCTTGGAGAAGAAGAAGCACGAAAAAGAGGGAAGGAGAGGTCAGCTCGGGGTCGGTCCGCGACGAGACTGTGGAAAAACGAAAGAGAGCGAGAGCTGCAACGTACCTGTCCCTCCGATCTGATCCTCTTGACCTTCTCGAACGCCTCGCCCAACTCGCCCAACACCCGATCGTAAGCCCTCATCTTCTTCCCTCCCGCTCCCGTGGCTCCCTCCAACCTCTTCAAAGCCTTCTCGACCTTCTCCATCACTCCCACCACATCAGCGTTCCTGAACTCGATCTCCCTCTCCAACCAAACCACCTTGCCCATCTTCTTCCTCTCCCTTCCTTCCTCTCCAGTCCAACCCTCCAACACCTGCAGCACCTCGGTCGCGTCGTAGCTCTGAAGCAACTCGACGAGCTCGTCCCCTCCGAACTCGGCGACGATTCCAGCGACGTCGTGAGAATCCTTCCTTCCGAGCTTGTACGCGCAGAACCTGATCCGAGGGTCGACTTCCTCGTCCATCCATCCGAGCGCAAGAGCTTCTCCTCTGGGGGTTTCCTCTCCTTCGGCGAGTTGAGCGAGAAGCGTTCGAGCGACGATGTAGGCTGGGAGGGCTGACTCGTAGTCTTCCTTCTTGAAAGCGAGACCTGCTTGGAGGACGAGATGGTAGATCTTGGCTTGACCGAGCGATCGAGGAGAGGTAGGGTTCGAAGAGGGCAAGGAGAGGAGGAGGGAGAGGAGGTTGGAAGCGTGCGAGAGCGATTTGGAGGATCGAGTGTGAGAGTTGTGCAACGTCGAGGAGTGTCGAGTGGCAGCAGGGGAGGACAGGTACGTCTGGTGAAGGGCGAGGGAGGTGGTATGAGCTCGTTCAGCTTCGAGGAGGACCATTTCGAGGATCCTAAACAAGTAAGAAGGGAGGAGAAGAGGTCAGCTTCGAAAGACCGACAGAGGGAAGGAAAAAGACGAAGACGATGGCCTCACCTAGCATCCTTGATCTCCTCTCCCTTGAGGGCGGGTAGCTTCTTGAAAGGCTTGGGCTTCTGTCCAGATGTGTGCTGAAGTTTCAGGGTGGATCTGAGCTTGGAAAGTCGAGAGGAGAGGTGCTTGCTGGAGGAGACGATGGTTGGGAAGGAGCGAGGTCAGCTTTGGCGAACTAGAGAGCTCAAGGACCCCACTTGAGTGATAAAAGCGATAAGATGTATACTCACTGGTACCTCGCGTAATCTCCAGACCTGAGTCCGTAGGTAGTTCGCTCCTGATGGAGGATCTGGAAGACTGGAGGGAAAGGAGGAAAGGAAGGGATCACAAAGAAGGTCAGCTTTGGTTGGTTCGTTTCTCCTGTCCTTGAATCTAAAGCAAGCGCATACACTCACAGTTGATCTCTCCTGGGTTTGAGATGGACATGGTTTGGAAGAGAAGAGAGAGAAGGGAGTGGTGATGGTTGAAGAAAGAAGAACAGAGAAAGGGAACACCTCGCTCGCTGGCTGCCCTTCTCGTTTTCAAGCTCCGAAAGAGGGACCCCTCTCCCCTCCTCTTCCTCCTCTCTCTCCCTCCCACCCTCCATCTGCTGATAGAAGTCAATTCTCAAGGTGAGCGTCGCTTCAATCTTCACTTCATCTCAGAAGCGTCTGCAAAACTGACTCCGCTTGTTTCTCTCTCTCTCTCAGATGCTCGTGGGATGCTCCAGTTGGACGGCTTCCATCTCTCCTTCTTCAACCAGATCTCTTCTCTCCAGAATCAACGTCAGGGTGAGTCACTGTCGAGAGATGCATCGAGATGCTTATCTACGTTGAGAAGAAGATCTTGTAGACATCTCGGAGAGGAAGCTCGTTGGAGGAGAAGGAGACGGAGACCGAGCTGACCTGTTCTCCCTTCCTCCTCCCATCTCCCTTCGGCTCTTCCTCCCTCCAGAATCCATCCCTCGCTCTCGTTCGATCCTCTAGACCAGTTTTCGCATCCTCTCCTCGCCACTCCTCTACGAAACCTCCGTCGGATCCAACGACCTCCAACGCTTCTCCATCTTCCTCCTCCTCCTCCGGCCCCGCACCCGACGAGCTCGACCTTCCTTCTTCCTCGTCCTCGTCCTCGTCCTCGAGCTTGGACGCGACGGGATCCTCCTCAGCGTCATCAAAAGCAGCAGGAGAAGGAGGAGGAGGAGTACCAGCAGAATCGGCACCCTCCTACCCTTCGTTCGCCTCCATCTCCTCCTCCCTCAGCCCACGCTACCCAGATCCAACGCTCCCTCCGATCCCTCAAGGAGTTCGCAAGTTCCAACCTCTGCTCACGACGCTCCCTCTGAAATCAACAGACATCTACCTCGCACCCACCCTCGATCCTGAAATCCAACCGGCTCCTCACCTCCCTCCCGCTCACCCGTACTACTTCCTCTCCATCCGAGACTCGCTCCTCCCGAATCGATTCCGAAACAACCCCATCCCACCTTACCCTCGACCCATCGTCGTCCCTCTCTACCCTCTACCCGTCCTCCAACCCACGGATCCTCGGCCAGCAGACGCTCCCTCGACGATCCGCTACCAAGCTCTCCAACCCGAACAGATGGCTCAGCTGTACGACAAACGAATCACGAGGAGAGCTCGAAAGGATCGACAGTTCAACAACTGGTTGCAGACCATGATGGACAACTGGGACAGGGAACCGGACGATCCCGAGGGGTGGCAGGGAGTGAGGATGAAGCTCGGCTTGCCGCCTCATGCGAGGAATCGACCGCCGAGCTTGCTGTACCAGTGGGAGGCGTTGGAGGAGGAGGATCTGTGGAAGTTGGTGATGCCGTTGTTTTACTTGACGTTCTCGGTACCGATTCTGGGCACGTTTTGCATGTGGGGATACGACGTCGTGTTCAACGGGAGGTGGGAGGACGAGGACGGGAATTTCAGGTTTAGGTGAACGAGCGGAGGGAGCTTGTCTTGCGAGTTGGGGGGTTCGTTGTTTAGTAGATACGCTTTTCCTTTCTTTATGTTTTGCACGGTTCGAGAGATGTGTTCTTGGAAGGAAGGGGCGAAGAGAGAGAAAGAAAAGTGGACGGGACGAGACGCGTCGCTCCGGAGTCACTTTCCGCACTCAAAAAGAAGAGATCGACAGAAAGATTGATCGTCGAAAGCACCAGATCGTACACAAATCGAGCCTCTCCCAACATCCCTCCAACCCGAAAAGCACTCGAGGTTTACTCTGCGAAAGAAACGGGCAACAGGAGCGTCAGTGACTCGGAATTCGAACGAGATAGCAGGCGACGATATCGGAAGGAAAGCAAACTCACTCCTGTAGAAGTTCCTCCTGAAGTTGAAGTAGAGCTGAAGGACTCCACGATCGAACGAGCTTCGGAATCCTCTGTGAAAGCGTGACGAAAAGACGAGACAGAGGAAACCGTCAGTCGTCGTCGTCAAGTTGCCTCTCGAAGGAAGAAGCAGTCAAAGACGGATCAAGAAAGAAGACGCACCTTTTGTGCGAATGCTCCCACTCCCGGTTGACGATCTTGAAAGCGATGTCCTCGTACGGAGGACCAGCCTTGAAGATGATGGTTGCGATCTCGGGCTCGTCCTTGTCCTTGATGATTCGGTACGTAGGAGCTTCTTGAGGATTGATGAGATCGGGGTAGAAGATGCTTTAAAAAAAGGAACCGGGAAGAAGGGGTGGGGAAAGGTCAGTAAGCGAAGAAGAGGAACGAACGAGAGCCGAAGAGGGGACGACGACGAGAAAGGAAGAACGAGAGAAGGACGGAAGAACGAACTTGAACTTGTATCCTTGGACGACCTTGGGAGGAGGGTTGTCGGAATCGTAGTGCGTTTGGTTGTACCTGAGATTAGGCGAAAACGGGAGGAAAAGAAGGAACTCGTCAGCTCGAGTTCGTCGCGTCCCAGTTCCATCGAAGCATCTCCTTCGGCCCTGCGAACGCCACTCAAAGGCAAAGAACGAAGTACTCACTTGTTCCACTCGAACCCGGTATGAACCCTGTTGAAGTACCTCGGCTTTCTCGCCCTATACTTGTCCTCCCAGGTGTAACTCGACACCTGACCCAAACCCTCCTCGATGTTGAAGATCTCTTCCTCGTCCTCGAGCTTCTTGTCGGCCTCAGCACGGTAGAGAGCTTCAGCTTGGAGATCGGCGGCGGAAGCGGAGAAGTCGGGTCCGTTGTTGACGTTGGGACGAGCGACTCGAGCGACGAACTTGGTGGAGGTGATTTGGCGTCGTTTGGCGAACTGGAGGAAGAGGGAGATCGAGAGAAAGCTCAGTCGACGGTTCGGGGAGAAGGATGGATTCGGCAGAAACGAGAACTCACCAGCTTCCTCTTCTCCTCCAGCTCGTCCACCACTGGAACCTGCTTGTCCTCGTAGCTGAGCTTGCTCGGGTGGAAGAGCTCGGGACCCATCTCCTCGCTGTAGGCCTCGAGCATGTCCTCCTCGATGATCTGCTCCTCCTCCTCGTCGATATCCTCCATGTCGTCTCCACCATCGTTGGCTCCCCAGGCTCCGGCTCGACCAGCGGCGTGGGTGACCTGAGCAGCGACGTCGGACTGAACCTTGAGCGCGTCTTCTCGTTGTCGAAGTCGAAGCTGCTCAAGTCGGTTTTGAAGAACGACCTCGTGCATGGCTGAGAGCTTGGCCTGAGCGAAGCGAAGAGGGAGATAAATGAAAGAGACGTGTCAGTTCGGTACTTCGACGGACGAACGAGTCGAGTCAGCAGGAGAAGAAAAGAGACGAACCTTGGCCTTCCAAACCTCCAAACTAGTAAGAAGTCCCTCCCAGTAGTCGGTATCGACGGGTTCCCCACTCGAGAGCTTGGCTCGAACCGATCCCTCGAGCTGTTCGAGCTGAGGAAGAGTCTTGCCTGCGAGAAGGTTGGTGATCTCTCCTTCGACAGCGGTGTTGGAATCGGGTCCATCGGCGGCTCGGAGTTCCTTCAGACGAGCGGTGCAGACGGTAGACATCGACTGAAAGAAGAGAGAATATGGAGGAGGTCAGCGAATAGAGTCGAGGAGGAATCTCGATGGGGACGACATTGCGCGATGTGAAGGAACGCACCTGCCAGAACTCGACGTTGGAAGGAGCCTTCTCAAGAGATAGGTAGAGTCGGATGTCCTCGAAGAGCTCCTCGGTATCGGGAAGAGTAAGATTCTGAGAAGAGGGGAGAAAAGGAGCGAAGGTCGGGGTCAGCTTCGTCGCGTCTCGAAAGATCTCGTCCCTTCCTTCTCCTTCCTCCTTCTCTGCCCTGAGAGCTCGAACTCGATGATCCAGTAGGCCTCATCGCCGAAAATCGAAGGGAAACGGAGCCAACTCACCTCGAAGATCTTGTACGGCTCCTCCAAATCCATCTCCAACCCAGCGTCGTGCCATCCCCATCCTCCGTCTCCATCCTTGTCGTCCACGTCCTCCTCGTCGTCGAAGGGCTTAGCGAACCGAAGGTTGATAGCGAGGAAATCGATGGCCTTGGCTCGGTTCTCCTTCATCCTGATTCCGGCTCGTCGTCTTGCCTGCTCGAGATGGAAGTCGTCCTCCTTGTTGACCCAATCCTCCATGAGAGCGGACTCAGCCATTCGAGCCATACGAGCGTCCTCCTCCTCTCGAAGAGCAGCTTCCACTTCTCGATCTGCTCGTCGTTTGTTGAGTCGTTCGAGCTCTTCCTGTGAGTGTGGCGACGGCGGGTTGCGGAGGGATGGACGTGAGGCGGGAGGAGAGGCGAGTAGGTGGCGGTGATGGTAGAAAGAGGGGAGGAAAGAGGGAAGAGCGGAAGGGAAGTGAAGCGTGATCAGTTCCCTCGCTTCAACGACAGCACGAACGAACGAGGCAACACAAGGTGAACGATGAAGGAAAGTCGAAGCTCACCTTCGCCTCAATCCTCCGGAGAGCATCCCTCCTCTCAGCCTCCTCCGTGCTCATTCCAGCCTTCTTCTCCTTCTCACTCTTCTTGACCCACTTGAACTGAACTCCGAGGTTGGCGTCGTTGAAAGGGTTGTCGTTGGAGGTGTACATGGACAGTTCGGCGACGGCTCGAGCATCCTCTGCTTCTCGTTCTCGTCGAGCGGCGGCTTTGGCTTCCTTCTTGTCCTTCTTCTCCTTGTGGGAAGGCGATTTCGAGCGATGACGTCTATAAGAGAGGGAACCAGGATTAGTGAGGAGTCAGGACTGAGACCAAGAAAGAACGAAAGCGAGACAGAAGATCGAAAGACGATGGGGAAGGGAGGGAAGGGAAGGAAGAGGGAAGGAGCTCAAGGTGAGCTCGTACGAACGAGCTCATCCTCCGAGCCCTTGTTGGAGATTCCTCCAAGAGCCCCTGAGAGAGTTATGCAGCTCTCCAAGACCTGGGAGTACGCTACTTCACCAGTGTATCACCGGATGAATGGTTGAAGGACGTGCGTGCTGAGCTCGCACTCCCACCACCAACTCCTCAGCTTCCTTTCCTTCCCTGCATCTCGTCCCACCACCTCTCAAATACTTCCTCCTGGCCCTTACCGAACTCCGTGGGTACGACACATACCACTCTTGAAGAGAAAACCAACAAGAAACGAACGATGCCACAGGAAACGAGAACGAATGAAACTCACTTCTTGTCCTTCTTGTCCTTCTTCTCCTTCTTCTCGTCTCCTCTGCCCTCCCTCTCCCTCGATCTCGACCTATCTCTCTTCTTCCTGTCTCCTCCTCGGTCCCTCTCCCTATCGTCTTCGTCCCTGTCCCTGTCTCGTCTCGAGGAAGAGCGGTGCTCGTCGTCTCTGTCCCTGTCCCTCTCTCGATCCTTCCCTTTGAATCGGTCTGGAGAGCGAGAGCGTTCTCGTCGATGGCTGCTTCGAGAAGGCGCGTCGTCCTCGTATCGATCTCGTTCTCGGTCTCGGCGAGGTGGTGGGGAGGGGGAGCGAGGCATGGTGGAAGGAGAAGAGGGGAGGAGGAAGGGTGGTGAAGGGTTGAGGTGGAAACGCGAGCTCGCAAGTCGAGGAAGAGGTCGGGTCGGTTTCGGAGGTGTTCTTGATGCCAAGAAGTTGTGATCAAGCAAGTCGAGTGTAGATGGGAGCTTCCAAATCTCAAGTTCATGAGTGGTTTTCGTAGAAAAAAGGAACAAAGACCTGGCTGGGGCGACGCGACGTTGAGGATTGTGGAAAGCCCGTTTCTCGTCGCTTCAAGTTGCAGGCACGATCCCTTCGGACTTTCCGACGGATTTAAGAAAACTATTGAAGACGTCCACGAAGAATTGAGAAAGAGGTGGGAGGCGGGGTGTCGGTCGTCAGGGAAAGAGGAGGGCGAGTTTCGAATCGGACGCTCCCATCTTCCTTCCCCAACCGTCGACCCTCCTGAAGGACCATTTTTACGAACCAACCTCCCTTCGATCTTCTCGTCATTAAAGCTAGATTCTACGTCGTCTCAGGATTCCACTCGTACTTTGATCATCCTCGAAACTCCCCCACCAAATCGAACAAACGTCGACTTCCTCCTCCCGCTCCTTCCCTCTCTCCTCTCTTCCTCCCTCTCCTCCTCTACTCCCTCCTAATATGGCTCCCAAACCCCTCTCCCTCCCTCTCGAAGTCATCGAACACATCCTCAAACTCGCCTTCCTTCCAGCCGTCCCTTTCTCCGCTCAAGACTCGACGGAACCGACTCCTCCTCGTTCGACCTCCCATCTCCTCCTCGTCTCCAAAGGAATCCGTCAGATTTGCCTCCCCTTCTTCTGGAGGTCCATCACCATCTCCAAACCGGACGACTGGATCTCCCTCTTCGATCCCAAGGAAGGAATCGTCGTCGTAGGAGAGGAAGGGAGGAAGAGGTGGGAGTTGGTCGAGGAGGTCAGGATCGTCGTCGAGGCAGTCGTCCCCGTCAGCATGAAGCCTCACTCGAAATGGGAGTCGTATCTCGCGGAACTTAACCTTCCAGGCTTTCGAGTGATCCCCAAGGTCGTCTTTGAACATCTCCCTCCCTCCTCAGACTGGAATCGCCCGTCGTGGATCGCAAAGGAGGAGGAACGAGACGCCTTTCGACTTCGCCTCTTCACACTCGAAGAGGACTTCGCCAAATGGAGCTCTTCGCTTGACACCGCTACTACACCTCCAGATCAGAGTATGGAAAGGTATGCGGCCTTCGATCCGGCAGAAGGCCAGGCAAGACGAGCGCTAGACGAGTTGGAGTGGGACTTTTGGGAGTATCTCTCCAGGGATCGTCGATACTTCCTCCACAACCTCCTCGCTTCTTTCGAACCCCGTCAAGCCATCATCCCATCCGACTACTGGTCTGATTCCGACCTCGATGGCCTTATCTCCGACGAAGGCTCGGAACCGCTCTATTTCCCCTGCCACGTCGAATTCGCCAACACTCCATCTTCGCTCCAGCCCGGCGACCTCATCTTTTCCGCTAACGAGGTCATCCGACCCCTCGGGGGGTTCACTGGCAGTCTCGTTGGGTTATCCTCGGAGTTCCTTGCTGCTACAGAAGCTTGGGCCCTGGATAATGGGAAGATGTACGCTCAGTCGAAGAAGTGGGACTCGGTTTGGAGTTGGAAGAGGGAGGATGGGTCGACCTTCTTGATCGACTTCTCGAAGTGTTGGTCATAGGATACGAGCCTTTGTGAGTTTTCTGCCTGTTCAGGCCTCGTTCCTTAACCAGAAGCTGACTCCCTGCCTCATCTCTCGTTCTGCAGTGATCCTCACGCGTCAACGCTCCCGTTCTTCTTCGTTCGTCTTTCTTCACCTTTACCTCGTCAGTCATTCTTCTATCATACCACTCCCCGCCCGTGATAGATTAGCTCGGGTTCCTCAGAGGTCTGACGCTGTTTTGATCTTCGTTTCTGCTCTCGTCGCGTCACTCCAGCTCTCGCCCTCCTCGAACCTCGATCGTCTTCTTTTTCAGTCCTCTGCCCCAACAATCATCTTAGGACTACCAAAGGTAGGTCAGTTTCTGGGTCTTCCTCTCGTTCTTTCGCGAGAAATTGACACTGGTTCATGACGACGCGTTTCACAGACCTTCCCTCCCTCTCTCCTGTCTCTCCCCTGCGTCGCGCTGGTCGTCCTTCGATATCCCTTTCGTAGCGTCGCTATGCATCAACTTCATCGTTTCCAAACCTCACTCTCGCAGTCATGAGCTTCCATCTTCCTCAAGAATCAAAACCAGCGAAGGTCTTCCCTCAAAGCTCGACGACTGCTCGTTTTACGTATTTTCGCTGAGCCTCGTTTCGACTCTTTGCAGGAGATCCATCCCCTAGCATCAAACCGTGTCCACCCCTTCAACTCTCAACTTCCAACAAATGAGCAAAAGGAAATGCTCTCGAGAACAACCCTCGTTTCGGCCTCGCCCCTCTTCTGAATGAAGCTCAAAACTCCCTCTTCTTCTTCCCCCAACCACATCCTTCTCCTTCCTTTCCTTCACTTCTTTCCCCGCCCTTTCCTCTCCCCTTCACCTCAAGATGCTCAACGCACTCCCCACGCTCTCTCTTCTCGCTGCCGCCCTTTCCTCCTCTCTCGTCGAGGCTCGACAAATGACCGTCAAGAACAAGTCCGCCTTGCTTGCTTTTTTTTTTCCCTTTCTCCGCTTATCGACGCTGACATGCTCGTTCGTACATTTTCTACAGCTGCGCATACACAAGTCAGTTTCACCTCTTCTACACATCCTAGACCTACATCCGAGCTGACCTTTTCTTCTCTCTCCAGTCGTGCGTCGAACCTCAGTTTCGCCGCCTCGCTCTCTTTTCCTCCCTCCTTCTCTTCTCTCTCTTTTGTTCGTAGTGGCCTGCCATGTTCACCGGAACTGGAGAGGCTCCCAACGCCCCCACTGGGTGGGAAGCTGCCGCTGGATCGACCGTCTCCTTCAACGTCCCTGAGACTTGGCGAGTTCTCGTCCTCCTTTTCCCTTCCTCCCTTCTTCTGCTTCTCGTCCCTCAAGAGAAAGCTCATCTTGGCTGACCATCTTCGTCTTTCTCGTTCAATAGGACTTCTGGTCGAATCTGGTTCATCTTTCTGCTCGTGTGAATCGAGCAACGACCGGAGATCTCACTTTTCCGTTTCGCCTCGTTTCACTCTCTCGTTCCTGCAGGGGACGAACTGGCTGCGATTTCTCTGACGCCAACAACCTCGATGCTTCTACCTGTGTCTCTGGAGGATGCCCTGGAGGTCTCGAGTGCACTGCGTGGGGTCAGCTTCCCAGTGAGTTCGAAGATCGAAAAGCAAACGAGGCGAGTACGCGTCGAAGTTTGTGAAACGAAGCTGAACCCATCCTCCTTCTCTCTTTTTTTCCCCCTCTTGATAGCTACTCTCGCCGAGTTTGGACTTGGACAATGGCAAGGAGTCGATTTCTACGACCTCTCCCTCGTTGTACGTCTCCCGCGCTCATTCTCCTTCTCTCTTCGACGCGTCGGACCTGACCTAACTCGATCTTTTCGACCTTTAGGACGGCTACAACCTGCCCGTCTCCATCACTCCCTCCGACGACGCTTGCAAGGCTCCTAGCTGCGCGGCTGAGCTCAACGCTCCATGCCCTGCCGATCTGCAATCGGTTCGTCCCCTTCTTCCTTCTTCTCATCGCTCCGCCCCAACCTGAGAAGCTGAGCTCTCGTCCTCCTTGTACAGTCCTTCGACGACGCTGGAAGCAATCTGGGTTGCAAATCGGCGTGCACCGCTGTCGGCGGGGACAAGAACTGCTGCACGGGAGCGTTCAACAACCCAACGAGCTGCGTTGCTGCTGGTGTGAGGCAAATCGCCTCTCTCTTGTTCGTTTTGGCTTCTCGGACCCAACACTAACCTTCTGCTTTTTATTCTATAGGTGACCGACTATGCCTACTTCAAGACGTTCGTTTCCACCTTCTCTCTTCCCTCTTTATCAACCCAAAAACTGACATCTCTCCCCTCTCCCTGCTCTTCAGTTCCTGCCCCAACGCCTACGCCTTCGCTTTCGACGAAACTAGTGGAACCGCTCTCTGGGGGTGCAACACCCAGCCTAGTTACACTGGTGCGTCTGCTTCCCAAGTTCTCTCGCCTTCCCTTTCCCCTCCTCTCCGAACTGACTTCTCTTTCGACGCGTCGTTCCCTCTCCCGGTTTGCCTTCAGTCGAGTTCTGCCCTTCCACCTAAAGTCCTCTCACACCTTCTCGTTTCGGTCCGAAACATCCTACTCAACCTCCCTACGCTCTTTCCCACTCGACCTTCATTTGATTCGTCCATACTCGATTTCTCCCAACCCTCCTTCTCTCTCTTCGTTTCATACCTTATCGAGGCTGGTTACCTCTCTCTCTACTTCTCTTTGTGTTTCTGATTTCCACACTGACTGTTCTTTTTCGCTCTCCCTCCGCCGGTTCGTTTCTGGTTCAGTTCGAGGGACGGCGACGCGTCGTGGAACGCGTCGCTTCGATTCTTTTCTTTCTCGGTGGATTCGAGATTTGCGTTTGTTTTGCTTTGATAGCGTTATCGATCGCTTCGTACCTGACCTGGCTAGTCGCAAAGAAAGGGGAAGATTCGTTGGGAATGAGATCGGAGGGAAGAAAATGTGAGGACGAGGAGGAGCGAGCTCGACTTCCTTCCCTCCGAGGGTCTTCGCTCTCTCTTTTTTCGTGCTCTGGAAGCTCTTCTCGATTCGAGCGCCCTTTCATCTTTCTCGATTTCCCTACCGTGCTCTGGAAGCTCGAGCCACCATGCAGTTTTTCCGCCGGAACGAAATCGAAACCCAAAGTTGAGCTCGAACCTCCTCCTTCCCCTGAACGGGCTCTCCCTTCCTCCGACGCTCCCTTCCCCCCTGTCTCGTCTCCTTCCCTCTCGCCAAACCCGAAACGATGGCTTCTTTCTCCCTCCAACCACTCGATGGCGCTGAACGCATCTTCCTCTTCTTCTCGAGGACGTCCTCCTCCGTGCCTCCCTCGTCTTCAGATCGCCGATGCAGATCCCCTCTCTTCTCACTCTCAAACGTCCAACGCCCTTCCTCCCTTCACTCCTCAATCGACCGTCAACGCTTCCTTCCCTCCAACAGCTCGTCCTTTCCATCAACGTTTTGGATCTGTACAGGTTCCAGTAGGGAGAGGAGCGATGGGAGCAGGAGGGTTGAGGACGGCTGGGTTCATCCCTTCGACGGGAATGATCAACATGGGAGGAGGAGGAGTTCCGATGACTGCTGGACCTGGGACGACGAGTTTCTCCCCTTCTCACGCTCAGATGGCTTCTATGGGTGGGAACGGCAACGCGTTGATGAGTTCGGCTAGGTTCGGGAGACTCAGAGGGAATGGCCATGGCAGGACGCAATCCATCGTGAGCTTCGACCTCCTTCCCTCCATCTCCGTTTTCCTTTTCTTTTTGCTAATCAACTCGCTTCCTTTTCGTTTTGGGTTCAACAGGGCCCTCCTCCGAAAGCAGCCTTAGGAGGAGCAGGAATCTATACATCAGCAGCCAAAGCCTCAGCAGCAGCAACCCCTCCCTCCTCCACCGAGCTCGTCCCTTCATCTCCCTCCGTCGACTCAACCGCTCCTCCTCCAATCAAGAAGAAGAAGATCATCGTCAAACTTCCTCGCTCAACCATCAACACCAACGCCAACACAGAGGAAGGGGATCTCCCGCTCCTATGGTCCCGAGTAGCCTTCTTCCTCGAAGGAGACGGAGGCACCGTGACGAGATCGAAGGGAGAGACGGAGGAACCAGAGGTCGTGTCGAGGGAGGCGTCGCCTGAGGAAGAACCTCCTGGAGAGCTGCTCTCCTTGGATGTATACTTGCCTGGAAAGCGGTTCTGGAAGGTGATGCAGGAGGAGAGGATTCAGATGAGGTTGAGCGAGGCTCAAGAGGTGAGTCGCGGTCGAACACGACACGTCCGTTCGTTGTTCGAGATCTGACACGTTTATTTCCTTACTTCTCTTCGTTGGCGCATACAGTCCTCTCCCTACTCCTCCTCGTACTCTCCTCTTCAACCGCCTTTCAATCCAACTCAACAGCAGCACCTCTCGCCTTACGGCTCCTCCCCTCACCCCGGGTTCCCAGGTCTCCTCTCCGCACCTACCCTCTCTGGCTCTCCCTCAGGTTCCAACCCTTCCCTCTCTCCGATCAGCCATCATCTCTCACCTCAGTACGAACGAGCCAGAGCCCTGCCGCCGCATCTCTTCCCGACGACTCCGCTCCAGCAACCTCAGCAGCAGCACAACCCGTACTTCCCTCGACTCGTCGAACCTCCTCAGCAACAGCAACATCAACAGCAGTTTTACCAACCCAACGCCAACGCTCTTCCTTTCGTTCCTCGTCTCGCCAACCAGAGTCTCAATCTTAATCCAGCTCAAGCTCCCTTCTTCCCTCGAACGTCCAACGTCAATCCTCACGCGGAACCCTTCGTTCCCTCCTTCGCCAACCCCACTTCCTTCTCCTCTTCCAGCCCGTTCCGTCAAAACCCCTCCCTCGTTTTCGGTGGCCACGAATCCGTCAGCGAGGACACCGAAGGAGAGGAGGAAGAAGAAGAAGAAGCTCGGATCTCAGCCAACGAGGAGGACGAGGAGGCTGAACGACGATTCAACAACGAGCGGTGGGAGGAGGAGACGGATCAGGATCAGGACTTGGTGCTGACGGCGAGAGGAGGAGCAAGGCCGGGGATGCCTGAGCGACGGGAGGAAGTGGAGCCGGATGGGGACAGAGAGGAGACTGAGGAAGTGAGGGTTGGGGATATGGTTGGGTTCGGGGAGGAGGAGGAGGAGAGGGAAAGGGATGACAGTGGGGAGGGCTCGAGGGAGGTCACGGCCGAGAAGGAGCAGGTGTTTGAGCTCGAGGAGGATGAGTTGGTGCTGACGAGAGAGTTGATCGGTGCGAGAGCTGCTTGGGAGGATGGGTCGGAGGTAGAGGAGCAGAGGGAAATGGTGAGTGTTGTGCTTTCGGATCAGACGCGTCGAGAGTTTGAGAGACGGGAGCTGACTTTTTTTTGTCTTCGTTCTCCCAGAGCGACGGAGAGTTCTCGAACCCATCAGATGAGGATCGACATCGAGCTCATCAGCTTTCTCTCAGGGATAGATCGGCTACCTTTGGAGCTGGAAGATCTCGTCGCGTCTCAACCGCCGAGATCATCTCGAACCCTTCGGACGAGTACGACAACGAGGAGGACGACTTCCAGGAGCTCAACCGCCATCAGCAGCAGCATCAGAGACAGACCTCCCACGCTACGACGATCGGAACAGGATCAGGAACGGGGACGCTTTCGCCAACGAAGAGCAGTGGAACGACCTCAACAGCAGCCGTCCCTTACCTCAACCCTCACGCCCGACCTTTCCAGCTCGGAACCTCTTCCTCGGCTCTCTCCCCTCCTTCCTACAACTCATCGCAACGACCCTTCGACCCTTCCTCAATCAGGAGAGTCTCCAACCCGTCGGTCTTCGACACAGCCAACTCGAGCTTCTCGAGAACTCCAACCTACTTCACCGCCGACGAGGGAAGTCCAAGGAACCAACCTGCCCACCCTCTCCCCCTCCAATCTTCCCTCCTCGCTCGAGGTCCCTTCAACCCAGCCGCTCCCGAGTTCAGGACGACCCAGCAACTCCACAATCAACAGCGGTCGAGCGTCGAGTCGGCTCAGGCGTTCACCTTCTCCTCTCCTCTCGCCGTCGTCGCGTCGTCGTCTTTTCCATCTCAACGAGGACAAGCAGGAGCTCAGCGACCCCTCCCTCCTCCTCCCCTTCAGTCCATCTTCGCTCCTACAACGAAAGAGGAGGAGGAACGAACGCAGCAGGGACGAGAGAAACGCGTCAAGCAAGGATCGGATGGAATCGTCGTCGTCGAAGGAAGCAACCTCGCCAGTCGAAGAGCGTTCCATTCGCCTCACGCGTCGCCAGATCAACCGCTTCGAGTGCTCGACGGAGGAGATATCGATCGACTCGAGAGCTTCAAGATGCCCAAAGGGACGGTCGTTCCTGTCGTTCTCTCGCCGGAAGTCAAGTTCAAAGCGTTCAGGATGCCTCTTGCTCCGTCTTCATCGTCGCCGACCAAGTCGAGGTTCCTCGGTCTCACCCTCGTCGATGGGAGTGTTCCTCCTACGAAGGCTCCTTCGTCGATCGGAGGAGGAGGAGCGGGTCTTCACGACGAGGACGAGTCTCACCAGTCCAACCTCTTCCCGCCCACTTCGATCCCTCCTCCTCTCGCCTCGCCCAACTCCTTCACCTCCTCAGCAGGGAACGGAGAACGCTTCAAACGATCCCCGATCCCGATGTTCTCCTCCCCTCCCGTCGTCCCTCGTCCCTCAGGAGGTCCAGACCCCAGCACTCGAGCTTCAGTTCGGTCGAGACTCGAGTCGAGGGATGTCAGCAGCTCGTTCTTCCACCACCATCACGACGACTCAACGGACGACTCCTTCGGAGGAGGAACTCAGATGCCCGCTCTCTCTCAGCAGCAGCAGCAACAGAGGAACAGCCTCAACCTTCTTCACGGACAGAGGATCGACGAGCTTCACTGGGAGGAGGAAGTCGACTCGTCTTCCCTCGGAGGAGGTCGAACTCGTCCAGCATCGTCCCGGATCAGGTCCTCTTCAGACGCTCTCCCACCAGGGGAGTTATCCCAAGTCGTCTCCTCCCAGGTCTCCTCGTCGCTCAGCTCAGGTCCCATCCTCATCGACGATCTCGTCCGACGGATCCAACTCCTCCTCGACGACAAACTCAACAGCTTGCGAACGAGCGACGTGACGGGAGGGTTCGTTCATCTCTCGACGCTCCATCCGGACGCGGAGGACGCTTTGGTGGCGAGGATCGTGGGGACGTTGATGGAGGAGAGGTTGGAGGCGGAGGAGTTGATGCATAAAGGTGGGACCGGGATTGACGTGGAGCAGGTGAGAGGTGCGGTGGAGGATGGATACAGGGCTGTTTGTGAGAGGGTCGAGGGTGAGTTTGTATTCTCTTCGGATCGGGAATGCGGGCGAGGGGACTTGAGCTTTATCTGACGCGTTTTGGATTCGTTTTGGTCTCGACAGGCTCCGTCGCCGAAGCGCTTCGAAACCTCGACCTCCCCACCGCCTCCTCTCTTGCCTCCCACTCGGTCGATCCTCGAACGGCCGAGTCCCTTCGATCTCAAAGGAGCAGGACCGACCAAGTCCTCGACGACGTTCTCGCTCAGATCCAGGAAACCTCGTCGAAGCTTGATCGGATCCTGCCTCCCTTGCCTGGACGAGACGACGCGTCTCTCGTCGACCAACTCCTATCGGCTCTCCTCCCCTCCATCGAATCGACGAAACTCGACGTCAACTCTCTCTCCCAATCCGTCGTCGTCGCTCTGGCTCCTATCGTCGAGGCTCAGGGATCCCTTGCGGAGGAAAGGTCCATCAACCCGGAGAAGGTCCTCGAACTCCTCCTTCCTCCCCTCGAGACCCTCAAGACAACGCCGCTCGACCAGGAGGCTCTCGTCCTCGCACTCTCCGGAGCAGTCTCGGATGCCTTGTCGAGATCGGTCGTTCCTCGGCTGGAGGAGAAGATGGTCTCGTTCCTCGAAGCTTCGAAACCTCCTCCTCCCCTCGACACCAAAGCCCTAGTCGAGGAGTTCGTCGGTGCTCTCCCACCTCCTCCTTCCAATCCACCACCACCTCCTCCCGCCACTCCCATCGACCTGTCCGGAGTTCATACCAAACTCGAATCCATTCTCGTTCAAATTGCTCAAGCAGCCGAGCTCAACTCTCAAGGGGAAGCTGCTCATCTCTCCAAACCCTCTTCCTCCTCCAGCACTTCCACCCTCGAAGCCGAGATCACCGAGCTCACATCCGCTCTGCGAGAATCCAAAGCCGTCGCCGACCTTCAATCCGAACGAGCCAAGGTTGCTGAGGAGGAGAGGAAGAGGATCGGGTTGGAGCTGGAGGTGTCGAGGAAGACTGCGTTGGATCGGCTGAAGGAGAAGGCAGAGGAGGAGTTGACGAAGGTTCGAGGGGAGCATGAGGTGGTGGAGTTGAGGGCGAAGTTGAAGAGTGCGGAGGAGGAGAGGGATGCGAGTCTGGGGAGGGAGAAGATGTTTAGGAAGGAGAATGAGGACAGGGCTAGGGTGAGTCTTCAAGCCGCGTCCTCTTCTTCGTCTTCGTTCGTCCCTGCCTCGTTGTGAACGAACGCTGACTCCTTCTTTCTTGCTTCTTGGTTTGGGTCTTCAGGAGCACTCGAAACTCAAACTCAAGTCTACCGTCACGGAGAACGAGCTCTCTCAAACGAAGAGCCAGATCGGGATCAACCAACGGACGTGGGCTCAGTTCCAGCAGACGACCACGAACCAGCTGGATGCTCTCACCAAAGCCATGAACTCCTCGGAGTCGAGGCAGAAGGAGGAGCTCGTTGGAACGAGAGAGCAGGTCAAGAAGCTTACGGCGGAGACGGTTTCGTTGGAGAAGAGGGTGAGTCGATTTGCCTTACCTCCTTATCCTGAAAACCTTCGAATCGGACCTGATCCCTTTTTCTTCCTTCGTTTTCTAGCTGAACATCGCCGAGGAAAAACTCGTCAGTCAGACCCGAGCCTCGTCGGCTGCTGCAGCTTCAGCGAAGCAAGCTCAAGCGAGTCTCAGTCACGAACTCGGTCAGAGGGCGAAGGAGGTTGAGGGAACTCGAAAGGATCTTTCGGCTATGAGGGATAGAGTTGACGCTTCGGAGGAGGAGGTTGCTGGGTTGAGGTCGGCGTTGCAGGAACGGGAAGGGAGGTTGATCTCGACGGAGGTGAGTCCGAGACGCGTCCTCTCTTTCTTCTTTCCTTCTTCGAACGAACGAAATCTAACCCTTTTCCTCGTCTTCCTTTCTCCCAGGAATCCGAACGTACTCTTCGATCCAACCTCAGGGAAGCAGAGCAAACCGTCGAATCCCTCCAAACCGAACTTCATCGACAACACTCCTCTCGAACCCCAACTCGAAACACTCCTTCGGGCCTTCCCTCCTCCAATACTTCCTCAGCATCCCCGTGGTCTCTCGGCGGCTTCGTTCCTCAGCAGCAGCAATACCAGTCGAACGGATACGCTCCCTCTTCCCACTCCAGCTCCGGACCTCCCTCCTCCATCGTCCACCATCTCCAACAGCAGGTCCTCACCCCTCCAGCTTCCAGCTTCCGACCCGCTCTCCCTCAGCAACACTCGTCAGGCTACTTCTCCACGCCTACGAGGAACCCTTCGACCGGAGTCGGGGCTTCCATGCATGCACCGAAGCCTCAGCACTCCAACTCATACGCGTCGTCGTCGGAGTCGAGAGGACCTAGTGCGACTCCAATCCTGCGAGTTGGAACGGTGAAGCCTCCCGAGAGCGACGATGGGTGGTGGGGAGCTGATTGAGGAGGGAGGGGAATCTCGGTTTCCAGGAGTCGCATTCTTCCGTAGCATCACCACTTTAGTTCTTTTCTCAGGATAGCAGCTCACTCGGTTCGTTCGTACATCATCACTCTCGTTCTCTTGGTAGGCACACTCGCTTTACTTTAGCTTAATCAATCATTATGGAAGAGTCAGGCGAGGGAAAAGAAGAAAGCTGCAGCGGGAGAGCCGTGTCGTCGCTGGCGAAAGCTGACTAGCGAACGAACTCGGGCAATGGCTGATTTCCTGCAGTCGCCGTTCTAAAAGAGCTCAGCGACGACTCAGCTTGGTCTCTACCTAACCACCACCACCCTTCGAAGCTTCTCAAAACAACTGTCGCGACGCCGAACGATGTTCTACGACTCCTTTTCGACGCCCTCTTCACAAACGATCCAGGAAGTCATCCTCCACCCTATCAAAAAGAGGTCGGTATCGAACCTCATCAAGAGGAGGAATCGTAGGATCGATTGCCTTCGTGTTGGTGATGGTCACCTTGTGAGCTCTGGGAGACGTCGTTGCGGCCCTCTCGTTTTGACTTTCGCCAAACAGAACTGGAGGAACTCTCGCCGGTGCTGAGATCTTGGATCCTCTTTGCATTTTAAGGGCGGGGAAGGCAGTTGGGATGGACAAGGGAAAGGACAGGGAGGACGAAGAGAGGAGGAGGTGACGGACGGTCGTCGCGTCGGAGTTCCTTTCTCGATGCAGAAGCAAAACAGTCGTAGATAGTTCGTGTACGTGAAGGATCGTCGGTAAAGATGGAGAGATGACTGAGAAAGGAGGACGGGCATTAAACGTAAAGGATAAGCGTGAGAGTCGTGAGAAACGAGGGTGGCTGTCGAGGGCGAGAGGAAAGAAACGAAACGAAACGAGATGGGAAGTGGTAGAGAAAGATAAAGGGACAGAGATTATCGAGGAGCATCGTGAGACGTGTATTTGTTAGGAGAGTGGGATGAAGGAGTGAAGAGTAGTGTAAGAAGAGAAGGTCGTGAACGAGAAGAATAAGAAGAGAGACAAAGCGAGGAAGAGAGTTAAAAAAAAAGAACGAGCCTCACGCTCTCCCTCTCGATATCCTCCTCCAAACAATCTCAAGGAAGATGATCCCGACTCCCATCGAAGCGAGAAGAACGTAATGCATGTCCCTCTCCGGTCGTCGAGAAGAAGGAGATGCGTCCTCGTCCTCCTCATTCGAATCGACGCGTTGGGTTCCCTTCCTTCGGCGAGCCGGAGTCGGCGTGGTGGGTTCAGACGCGACGAGAGAAAGATCGTCCGTGGAGGAGTGAGAGGCGGAGCTGATGGTAGTGGCGGTGAGGAGGGCAGGAGCGGTGGTCATGGCGGAGATGGTGGACTGGGAGGAGGAAGCGGCAGCGATGAGGAGTTCCTCCAACCTCCCTTCGAGGACGGTGATCCTCTCGCTCATCGAGCCCATCATCGTCCTCATGAGAGAGATCTGATCCTCCTCCGCTTGTTTGGGTTCGACGAGGACGGCTGGTTGAGGTTTGGGAGACGATGCGACAACGAGGACTTCCTCCGAAGGCGAAGACGAGGGGACGGAATCGATGATCTTGCTCCTGGGTCTGGCGGTGACTCGACGCATCGTCCCCCCTCCCTCGTTCCACTTCCTCCCTTCGAACATCTCTTCCTCGTCATCGTCTCCTTCGTCGGCCGTAGCCTGAGCGAGCGACGTCTCGACGAACGGGGCCGGACGAGAAGGTCGAGGGTCAGAGTTCGACGCGTCTTGCTCCTCCTTCGAGAACTTGAATCCAGGCTTGTTGGGTCCTCCCGTTCCTCGCCGAAGAGCACCATACGGATTGGATCCAGTTCGGACGAGGTGGGACATGTTTGACAGATGTGGAGCCTCCTCGTCCTCGGAGTAGGTGGAGATTGGTCGAGGCGGGATGGATTCGAGAGGTGGAGTTGGGAGAGGTTTGATTTCGAAGGTGGAAGTGGGAGGGAAGCGGTAGGGAGGTGGAGGTGGAGAGAGGTCGTTGTTGACGGCTCCGGAAGAGGTCGAAGAAGTACAAGGTTGCATGATGAGCGATTCGAGGGGGGGAGGAGAGGCGACGAGGTCGACCTTCGCGTCTTCGAATCCGACCGAGGACGAGGGAGAGAGAGGAGGGGATTCGACGAGGGTATCTTGCTGAGGAGGAGGGCTTCTGTCGAGCGAGGGAGGGATTGGGAGAGTAGATGGTGCTGGAAGGAGTGCTGAAGGCGAGGGTGTAGGAGATCCGAACGTGAGATCGTTCATCGACTCTGCTCGTTTCCTCACGAGCCCTGGAAGAGATCCTCGAGGTCCGCTGCTGGTCGTCGACAGGTTCCTTCTCCTGCCTCCTCCTCCGACTCCCAGCCCATCCTCGTCCTCCGACCCAGCCTCACTAGCACTGCTCCTTTCCTCCCAGCCTCGAACCAAACCCTTCACGCCTCGACTTGAAGTCTCATCCTCCTCAGACGAGAGCTCCGCGTTCTCGTCCTCTTCGAAGAGAGTCGACCCTTCCTGTCCGTGCTGGGAAAGGGACGTGTCCGAGATCTCTCGTTGGTTCCCTGAGAGGATTCGAGACTTGAGATTGGAGCGACGGAGGCGTTTGGAAAGGGAGAGGAGGAGAGGGAGGAAAGGTGGTGGAGAGGCGGTTGACCTGACACGCGACGAGCAAGCAAATCCGGATCAGCTACGGACACAAAATAGGTGCAAAGTGGGAGTTGACTCACCAATTTCCAGTATCGCCCTTCAGAAACTCCCGGCCGTCCATGCCCATCCCTGAGATTCTTCGCGATCGAATCGATCCACCTCCCCCTGCTCTCTCCAACCACTTCACGATATCCCCGACGACGACCTCTGCGACTCCTTCCTCCTTAAGTTTCTCCCTCATCCATCCAACGAGATCTTGATGAGTCCAGCTTCGGACGTCTCCAGATCGAGTAGGCTGAGCGTGAGGTTCGGTCTTGGGACGCGTCGGAAAGACGTTGGGCAGAGTTCCCGATCGTTTGAGGTTGGCGCTTGGCCTCGACGGAGAGGAGGATACCGAAGGGAAGGAAGGAGAGAGTGGGAAGGGCATGGGAGAGGATGGGTCGTTGGTGTTGAGGGAGGAGAGGGATCTGGGAAGGCGGAAGAAGGTGAGCCAGGAAAGAGAGTTGAGCTCGCTCCTCCTCCTTTGCTCTTTCGACGAACCTTGAGCTCTGATGACCTCTGGTCCAGTTCTTTCCAGCAGCAGGAGAGTGAGCTCCGGAGGATGAGGAGTTGCTTCTGGTGAGGAGGGCGCTGCTGGTGCTGATGATTCCATAGGGGTGATCTAAACGAACGTTCAACGGCGAGAAGGAGGAGGAAGGATCGTCAGCTTGCGCTTCCTTTCCTCTGGTTCTAGAGTATGGTCGAGACGTACCGTTTCCTCTATCTCTAGTGGGGCTAGCGAGAAGGTCTAGGCCAGCTGAGTTGGATCTAGGAAGCTTGGATGTGGGAGTTGAAGGAGAGTTGGAGGAGGAGTTGGTCGAAAGCGAAGGGAGGGAGGATCGGGAGGACATGTCGACTTCGTTCGTTGTTGACGGTTTGTATAAAACTTTGGAGCAAAATCAAGAAGCTCAGGTCAGTTATATACCCTCTGCTGTCACTCTACCGCTCTCCCGTATGTGAAGGGCTTCCTCCAAGCCATGGAAAGCGAGCGTTCACCTCTCTTCCTCTCCCTTCTGTCCCTCCTTGCTTTCGCCTTCACCTCGTCTACTCCAAGACTCACAGATGTTGGGAAAGCCAGCTCGTTCGAGACGAAAGATGGGCTATTATATCTCTGATGGCGGTTGAGAAGAGAACGGACGAAGGAGCTCGTCAGTTCAAACTCAAAGAGGGAGGAAGGAGAGGGGCGAGGAGGAGGAGGGAGGACGGAGAGGGGGCGAGCTCACCTGTGTTTAAAACAGTATGTGCAAGTCAAAGGTAGCCTAGAGATGAAGTGAGAGTGTTGGTGTTGATTGGGATGAGTTCCTTTCTCAAGAAGGAAAGGAGGAGGGGTGACCGTTGAAGGAAGAGAAAGAAAGAAATCAAGGTCAGCCCTTCGAGGGCTGAACCAACGCAGTGTTGTTTTGTCGGAACGAAACCGACGCGTCTCCTCAACTTGTTTTTTCGATTCTCCAGTTCTCTCTAAACCAAAGAAAAATACGGACAAGGGACGCAGACAGTCATACCACTTTACTTCTCGTTGCACTCTCGTGAGCCATGGAGAAAATCAAAAGCATCGACTTCGACTCCCAGCGCTCGCTCGACGCGTCAACCTCGAAGGCTGGAAACCTCTCCCTCTACCCATCGCGGGACGATGAGCATGTAAAGACCATAGATCTACTTCTTTTTCTTACTACTGATGTCCTCCATCTCCATCGCTCCCTCTCCCATCCCTTTCCAAACCTTCTCCCCGACCTTCCCTTTCCCGTCAATCGTCTCCTCCACCTCAGGAACCCACCACCCCAACGTCCACTGGAAGATGACACACCAGATCATGCAGCCAAGTGTTGCGAAAGATTTGAACGCGTTGATGACGGTGGCGAGAGGCGGGAAGACGAGGGAGGCGACGTCCTTGGAAGAGAAGAGAAGAGACGCGCGTCAGCGAGGAATGGGAAGGCAAGATAGCGGGAAGAGATGCTGACCTCAGGTTGGTAGAAGTCTGTCTGAGAGGTAATTAGGTAGAGTTTCGAAGTCGGATCTTTGATCAGAGTGATTCGGACGAGAAGCCTGCGAAAAGGAAGCGAACGAACCGAGTCAGCTCAGGTGAGGGAACGAAGTTGCAGCGCTGAAAGAGAAAAACAGACTTTGAAGAGGCAGGTTTGAAAGGAGAGAGAAAGATGTGGAAGGTTTGAGTGATGTTGAGATAGAGGGTGAGATTCTTCTCGTCGAAGTCTGCAAAGAAAACAACAGAAAGCGAGCGAGAGCGCACGTTGGAATTGAACCCTCCGGATTGAGATACTGGGCTTCTTGCTCACCGAGAGACTTGACATCGAGATGAAGAACGGGAGACATGATTCTGTACCACTGCGAGACGACGAGATGAGTCAAAAAAAAAACAAGAAAGAGGGAAGAAGGTCAGAGGACGTCGCGACTCTTCGACCCCGTTTCACCTTGAGCTCGAGAGACGGACCTGGTAGATCCTGAGAAGCTCCCGATCCCTCGAGCCTGGACTTCCGACTACTCTGCATAGTGGATGATTGAACGCAGCGTTCGGATGGAAGTAACGTTGGAGAGTTTCGCGCTGAATGGAAGGGGAGGAGGTCGAGGTGAGGTCTTTGACGACTCGAACGATTTCTGCTTTAGGGTCTGTAGAAGCAATCCAGAGGTCAGAAAACTCGGATGCATCTGGTCTTTACCTTTTTGACTCACCGTTCATCGAGAGAAAATCTTCAGAAACAGAGGTGGTGGTCGACAGAGAAGGGGTAATGACGAGGCGAGGGAGCACTTTCGACCTCAGCCCCCCGGCTCAACCTTCGTCCCTTTCCCGCCAACCAGAACTCTTCAAACATGTGAGAAGATCTCAGATTTTCACTCTTGCAACTAGAAGGTACTCATCTTCCTCTTCACCTGCAGGCCCGCTCCCGAACGACCTCAAGATCTCGCCGGAGGATCCAACAAAACGGCCAAAGTGTCCGAGTGAGCTTCCTCTCCTCCCCTCTTTCTTCGAGCTCACCAGCTCACTTTCTTCTCGTCTATGATGCTACCCAGCAGTTCTCCTGAGCTCCACTCTCACGCTGCTTTCTGTGATTATCACATCTATCAAGAAAAATTGCAACAGGACCCTGAAACCAGCCTCCTCTCATTCGCTAACCTCAAGCTCCTCCCTCCTCCCTTTCTTCTTTCTCTTCAAGTCGATCTCGACCACGACGGAATTCTCTGGCCTACCGAGACTTTCTTTGGATTCAGGAGCTTGGGATATAACTTGTTCATCAGTCTCTTTGGCATGACTGTCATCCATCTGGCCTTCTCGTTCGTTTCTTCCCTCCCTCCCACCTTCTCTCAGCCCGCTCTCGATCCCACGTGCTTTCCCTTTCTGACGCGAGCTTTCATTTCGGGATCGTTGTAGACTCGTCGCCTCCATCAAGCACTTGGGATTCATCCCTGATCCTCTCTTCCGACTTCAGATCAACAAGATGCACAAGGTGAGCTCTTTCGTCTTCGGGAGCGGGAGGGAGGGTCGAAGAGCCGACGCGTCGAATTGAGAGCTGACCTTCTCGTCCTCTTCTCAGGCCAAGCATGGATCGGACACTGAAAGGTGCGCTCGAGAGTATCCGGGGCTCTTCTCGTGACCTGACCTCGTCGTTCCTGCTCACAGCTACACGAAGAAGGGCAAGTTCGATCCTTCAAGATTCGACGAGATGTTTGAGTGAGTCTAGTCTTTCCTCGCCTGTTGGTCTACAGCCCTACTGACCTTCTCGCTCCGATTAACTTATCAGAACCTACACCCCTGCTCCTCACGACTCAATGTCCTTCTGGGAGGCTGCCTCGATGGTCCGAGGGTTCGTTCGACGCGTCTCTCCCCCCTTTTCTCGTCTCCGCTGAACTTTTCTTACCTTTCGCCTCCCACAGACAGTCCGACGCCATGGATCCCTTCGGATGGACCGCTGCTTCCTTGGAATGGCTAGCGACCTACTTGCTTCTCTGGCCTGCTGACGGCAGAATGAAGAAGGACCAGATCCTTGGGGTTTACGACGTCAGCCCCTCGGTCTCTCCCTCTCGTTCTCGTCGAGCTTTCGCCAGACGAGCTGACTCCTTCTCTCACTGCTCATTACTCTCAGGGATCCGTGTTCTACAAGATCGCTGAGACGAGGAAAAACGGGAAGGCCGAAGGGAAGAAGCTCGATTGATCTGACCGCTCGACGCCCATCGCTTCAGACGCACGACCCAAGCTCTTCTCTCTTCCTTTCCCGTTTCGTATCGTTGTAGTGTATTCATAGTTTTCCCCTATAGACGGTGGTGTTCGATTTCTGTCCCTCCTTCTCGACCGGAAACTTGCCCAAGAGCCAGAGCGAGAAATCCGAACGATCTCATCGATTACGTTTTTGGACTGACTATATATATATAAACTGATCCGGTAGAAGAACGTGTCCGTCCAAAGCAGAACCCTCTAAGCAGTAGGCTTCTTCTGAGCAGTCTCGGTTGTCACAACAATCCTCTCTCCGACTTTGACGTCCAACGGAGTGAACTCCTTGACCCAGGCTTCAAAGATGTCAGACTGCGACCCAAGTCCGGGGGGAGGAGCGATGAGAGGAGCAGGGAAGAAGAAGTCTCCTCCGGTTGAGATGAAGTCGAGAGTGGCTGAAAAAAGAGGGCGAGGTCAGCAACGAAAAGCGCCGACGCGTCGAAGGCGAGAGAAAAGAGGACGGGACGAAGGATGGAAGGGAGACTCACTGATAGTGTAGCTGGTAGCGAGAACAATAGGAGCGAGGGTAGTTTTTCCGACGTTGAGTTCGATGAGTCGAGATCCGACAGGGTTGGAAGGGTTGTAAACAATTTGGACTCCCTCGCTGACTTGGAAGAATGAGGTGATGATCTTGCCGGCAGAATTTACTCGCTGTTGGTGAGAGTGGAATCTCGAGTCAGTCGGAAGGTTTCACTAGAGGGGAAGCAGGGACGAGAATTGATACTGACCGAAACCATTCCCTCAAAGATATCCCATAGCTGCAAAGAGGAAGAGAGCGATCAGCAACGCGTCCGTTCGACAGGAAGAGGGATCAACTAGCTCACCTCCTCTCCGGTGAAAGTCATATCGACAATGTTGTTTCCGAAGGGGAAGGCCGTGAGGACGTCTGGGGAATGAAGAACGATTAGCTCGATTGCTCGTCAAGGGAAGAGAGGAGAGCTGCGACGAGACTCACCTCCTCGAGAAACAGCAGGTCCCTCAATGGAAGCTCGGATTCCACCAGCGTTGTGAAGAGCAAAGTCAACGTCGGCTCCGAGAGTGGTTCGAGCGTAGAGCATCCTGGAAAAGAGAAAAGCTCAGAGGCTGGAAAGGGAGAAGAAGGGTACGAGAGGCGAGGAGATTGAGACTCACGAGTCGGTGACGGCGTTTCCGAGAGTGCCTGAAAGTCGGAGATGCCGAAAGAGAGAAGGATGGAGGATAAGTCGAGGCAGGAGACGACGAAGAGAGGGAAGGAAGTGAATCCAACTCACACTCCATGGTTTGGCAGGTCGATTGGTCGAGCTCAGTAGCGGTCTGTCCAATGATGACCTTAGAGAACTCCTCGAAAGGCTTTCTCCACTCAAGAACGTCGGCTTGGAGCTCGGGGTCTGGAAGAGGGAGCGGCAGGACAGTTCAGCTCTCGCGACGACGACCTAGAGTGTCGACTCGGAGTCGGAAGTCAGACTCACCAAGCTTGATCTCTTCGGTCATGTTGATAGGAGCTCCAGTATCTAAAAGAACACATCACAAAACCAAAGGTCAGTGTGAAAATCTGTTCGAAGAAAGCAAAGTCGAGACGAGCTCACAGGAGAGGATCTTTCCCGAGTCTTTGGCGAAGGCGACGTTAATCTCTCCCAGCTGCTGTCCCCATCTTCGAAGGCGAACGAAACATTGTAAAGGATTATTATAAAGAGTCGAGGCAGAAGAGCAGCGTACTAACCTCCAAGCAGTGACGATAAAGACTTCCTCTCCGTCGAGGTTCTTGACGATGGTCGGGTACTGTCCGAGAGCGACGCTATCGTTTCCAAGTCGGGTGTGAGAGTGCCCTCCGACGATGAGGTGGATTCCTCGAGTGCTCTTAGCGAGAGCGATGTCCTCGTCGTAACCGATGTGGGTCAGCAAAACGACACGTTTGACGATCGCTCCAGCTTTTCGTGATTTAAGAAGCTTGTCGACGACGGGTTGAAGAGAAGTGGTGTAGTTGAGGAACTGAGTTCCGTTTCCAGGAGAAGAGATTCCGGGGACGGCTGAAGATGGGAGGAGCGAAGAGAGAGTGAGCCTCGACGCGTCGGAGAGAAGTTGGGACGAAAGAACGAACTGGTGGTGGTGACGGCGACTAGAGCGAGGTCGTGCTCGGCTGAGAGGAAAACGATGAGGATTTGAAGTCAGCGACAGGGAAATGATCGGTCAGACGAAGGCAAGGAGGAAAAACGAACGGAAGAGCAAGTAGGGCCAAAGCTGTTCGGCGAGAGGCTTGTAGGTCGAAACGACGTTGGTACTGACGGTTGGGAAGGTGAGGTTGGAAAGGAAAGCAGCTATGGAAGGAGGTCCCAGTCAGCAACAGTCTCGTACTTCGAAAGAGAGAACGACTCACCGAGAGGCGCGTCTCCCCCGTCGAACTTGAGAACGGAGGAGAGAAACGGAGGTCAGCGACATTCTCGACGGTGAGAGAAACTAGAAACTGACCTCATGGTTGCCTAGGGTGAAAGCAGAAAAGTTCAGCTGGTTGACAGCCTCAGCGATCTTCCATCCACCGTAGAAGGAGTAGAAGAGAGTCTGCGAAAAGAAAGAGCATCGATGTCAGGGTGAAAAAAGAAGGGGGAGCTAGATACGAATTCGATGCTTAACCAGCATGACACTCACTCCTTGGAACTCGTCTCCAGCGTTGAAGAAAAGCGAGTCTAGAAATCGCGAGGCAAACAAAAAAAGCCGGCGCGTGAGCTCTCCGTCCTCGCCTTCCTCTGTTTCGACCAGACGCGACGAACTCACTGTTCTTTTTCGCCCTCTCCTCCTTAGCCTTGGTGAGGACTCTCGAGTAGCCACCGAAGCAGGGAACCTTGGTGACGTTGAAGATGTCGGTCGAGTTTCGAGGACAGTCGACGCCTGCAGAGAAAAGAAAGAAGCGTTCGAAGAGCCAGAGGGCCAAAGTCAGGGAACAACTTTTGAAACGGGATTCGAAGATGGACAGACGAGTTGAGACGTACCTGAAGACCTGTACTCGTCGAGGTCTGAAGAGAACGGCGAAGAAAACAATGAGTTCTTGGAACGGGGAGGGTGAGATGAATCGACGAAGGCGAGCTGGACGAACGAGCGTGAACGTCGTTTATGTGAAGGAAAGTGACGCTGAAGGAGGAAGGGAGATAGTATCAGCATCGTTGGAATGACTGGAAAGACTCGTCTACGGACAAAAAAAGCTCACTTGTAGGTGGAATCTTGCTTCGATCCGTCTCCGTTTCGAGCTTGAAGGTGATGGCTGGCGAAATCCTCCGAGACGAGATGAACGGGTTCTGGGAGAGCAACGACGCTAGACACGACCGACGAGAGAGCAGCGAGAAGGACGAAAGCTGAGGCGACCATCCTGTTTTGAAGGGGGGGGAGAAGGAGAAGAGGGAAGGTCGTGGTTAGCGGGTCAGACTCAGCCCGAAGAACTTTTGATGATCAACAACTTGGAGGAAAAAGAGACCACGATGGCTCCTTTCTTTGCCAAGACTTACGCAGCTCCTGGGCTTCTTATCGGCCAAGTCGCGGATGAGCGATGAAGCTCGCCCGCGTGGGAGCAATACGAGGAGGGAAAGAGAGGGAGGGCTGAAAGAGGTGAAGAGCTCGTCCATCGGCTGAGATTGCGAGGCGAAGAAGTCAGCTCTGCAGGAGGAGAATCTAGTGAGGATGAACGAAGAGGAGAGGTCCCTTGGCCGTCTAGGAGCATTTTGCTATGAAGAAGAGCGCCGAAAAGGCACCGATCGGCCTTTCCCTCTTTCAGCCCAAAATGTTGAGCTTGCTCACCCTTCCCGCTCCCTCTCCCTACACCACTTGAAGTTCAACAAAGCAGCAGCTGAAGAAGCACATCTGCATCGCTCTATAGCCTTGCTCCCAGAGAAAGAGACGCAGACAAAGCTACATTCCATCGCAGAACGTGCAGACTCGTCAAAACGTGGTCGTTGGAACGTTGAGCTCGAAGTCAAAGACTACGTCGCTCTCTCTCCCTCCTAGCCATGGCATGTGTACACGTTCGAGATTATCCCCTATCCTTACTCTCTTGAACCTTTCGAAACGTGAGGAAACTCACTGCTCAATGCAAACGTCCTTCCCGCCGCCCTCGAGTCCCTCGTCCTGCTCTCCCTACGTTCCCATGATCTCTCTGAGTCAAGAGCGAGAAGTCATCTTGAAGTGCTGATCCTGATTAAAGAAAATGGATTAATGCATACGGGAGTTTCGTTTGAGGAGAAGAGAACCGAGAAGGGAGAGGGAAGGGAGAGGTGAATGAAGCTCACCTCGATCCAAAGGCGGAGCTCTTTTGACGAGCTTCCTAGGATAATGCAGCGTTCAAAGACTCTCGGAGATGGAAGAAACTTGGTAGCAGCGGCTGATGGGTAGAGGTAGATCCTCGATGGCAGAAGAAGTGGTCGTTAAGAAGGAGAGAAAGGTCGAAAAGTCGAGCTCACCGAATGTGGAGCCTCCCGTATCCTGGCATGCTCTGGCAATTCTTCCGCTATCTATCACGTCCTCTACTAGTATATATATTACCAGCGAAATACCTTGGAAGAATTTTTTTTCCTAGGGGAAAGGGCTCAAAGCTCATCGTCCCCCCCCCCTCCCCCTTCGCCTCTACATCTCTTCACGTTCTTCTTCCGCCCCAACCACCAGCAGCATCTTCATCATCTATCATCTCAGGAGCCTTGTTCCTGAAGTCGGAAGAGGGGGAGAGCAGAAGATGAGAGAGAGCTGATAGATGATCGATGAAGAAGATATAGGCAGACGAAAAGCAAGGTATCCTAAGCGATCTTCTTTTTAAGCAACGCCTTCTCCTTCGCCTCCATCTCCACCAACGATCTCGTCGACCAAGCGACAGCCGAAAGGGCCAGCCCAGCTGAAGCGTAGCATGCTGAAGGTCCAAGCACCCAGTAGATAGCACAGGCTGAGATTTAAAGCCGAAGAAAACAGGGCGACGCGTCAGGTTTCATTCGTCTTCCTCCTTCTCTCTCCCTCGAACCCATCAAGACTCACCACTCAGCGGCCCAATAGCTCTCCCCATCTGTCCTCTACTCCTAAACCTCCCCATCCTCTCTCCTCTCCCTTCTTTCCCGCCCTCCAACCCACCCACGAACGCGTTCAACCCCGTTACAACCGACGCGCTCGTGAACGCCAAACAAGTCGCTCCAGCGTAGAGCAGATACGAGGAGGGATATATGGGGAGGGCGGAGAGGAGGAGGAGTCCGAGGGAAGTCGCGAGGATCCCGCGATGAGCGAGGAGGAGAGGGAGGGAGGAGGCGCGACGGGTGTAGCCTCCTTGGAGGAGGGACGAGAGGACGCCGATGCTGCGAGAGAAGCGAGAGGGGAGATTAGAGATGGAAGAAGGTGAGCGAAGAAAGAGGGAAGATGAAAGATAGGAGAGACGAACAAGGAGAGGAGTCGTCCATTCTGCGCGTTCGTCGCTCCGAAAAGGTCGTACGTCAGGAAGCTGAGAGGTTACCAAAATGCATCCGAGTCAGTTCAGAAGACTGACGAGTGAGAGAATTTGAGAGACGACTCACGTCAAAGTAAACTCCGCTCCAGAAAAGAAGAACAAAAACACGCCATGCAACCGTCCCAACCTCTTCAACAATTTGGCCCTCTCAACCTCATCAACCACGACCACCTGTTCCTCGGCCTCTTCTTTCTTCCCCCCAGCTACCTCCTCAACCTTCCAGCCCTTCGTCTCAGGCAGCAGCCACCAAAGAGCGCCCGTCTCGACGAGGAGGAGTCCGAGAGCGATGAGAGCTGGGAACGCGTAGATGTTGAGCTCTCGAGTCGTGCTGAGGAGGAGAGGAGTTGAAGGAAGAGGTAGAGAGGCAAAGTAAGCTCCGATGGAAGGTCTGAAGGAGGCGGAGAAGTGTTAGCGATCGAAAGGAGGGGAAGAGAGGAACGCGTCGAGGGAGGACGAACCCGAAAGTAAAGCACAGAGAGAAGGCCAGCCCGACGAGAGCGAGGGATTTGGATCTGTTCAGAGGAGTAGTGACGTCTGAGATGATTGCCCTGCAGAGATCAGAAGAGGAAAAGAAGTCAGCAACGAAGCTCAAGATAGACGACAAGGAGATGGAGTGAGGCAGCGAAGTCGAACGAACAGAGAGAGCTGAACGTTTCCTTCACTGAGTCCTCCTACAAGACGAGCGAGAAGGAAGGAAGCCTGTCCATCCATCAACATCGTCGAGAAGAGAGAAGAGAGAAGAAGGAAAAAGCGGTGAGCCTCCTCGGTCGAACAAAATGATGGACAGAGGGTGACGGACGACGCACGAAGGTCGTCGATTGGATCCATAAGACAGTCGACAGAAGGTTCCCGACCATGGAAGCGAGAAGAACTGGACGACGACCGTATTGGTCTGAGAGAATCCCTATCCAGGGAGAGACCATGAACTGGCAGAAGCTGCGAGCGAGACGAGAGGTCAGAAAAGGGAGGGAGGGAGGTCGAGCTCATCCAAAGAACGAACCTAAAGATGGATCCCAGGAAACCTCCCAGAAGCTGCGAGACACGAAATCTCAGCATCGAAACTCGTAGAAGAGCATAGAGGGAAGTCAGAGCTCACTACTACGTCCCATTTCTTCACGTGAAGATGTGGTGAAGCGAGCGTATGCGAGGCAACCGCTGAACGAAGGGAATGGAGCGAGCTCAGACTCCAGGAGAGGAGGTTGCTGTCCGACGATCCTGTCGCTTCTCGAATATGATACCACTCCACGATTCCTACGATCAAAAGGCAGAAGAGCCCAAAGTCAGTCGAGCTCAACACGAAAAGTCTGCGAGCGACAAGAACCCACGAGGGAAGAGAGGGAGAGGAATCCTGGGGAAGGAAGGGTGAGGAAAGGTCAGCTCGAGCTCTCCTTTCCTTCTTCTCTCCCATCTCTCTCGAGGCAGACTCACGTAAAAGCTAGCAGATCAATGACCAGACAGCAGAATACGAGTCCTACGACAGCTTTGGAGGAAGGAGCCATCCTGTGCGAGAAAAAGGCCAATGAGGAGGTTGGGAGAAGGAAGACGTTGGGAGGTGAGCGAAGGGGAAGAGCCAGTCGAAAGGCTCGTGCGGGGGAAGCAGGTCTTTTTTGGTCCCTTGCGATTGGAAAATTGTTCCTTGACCTATCGGATCAGATCAAGGCATGAATTCACGTCAAAAGAGCTGTGCAGATTGGTGATGGAAAACTCTCAACGACCTTTCGTCTCCAGGCTCGAGGACGCGACAGATTCCGTCTTCCGTCTTCTCGTCTTCTGAACAGTCCTGCGAAAAGGTTCACAGCACGATACAGCTACTAGCTACCAGCCCTCCCGTCTCCAGAACAGCTCCCGCATTTCCACCAGACCTATCCCTCGAACGCGTCGCAACAACAGCACTCCCAACCACCCCCGGCGACGCCCTCACCTCTGGGTCGGTTCTCTCGTAGGCAGGAAGCAGCGACGCTGCATCACTGTCGGCTGCTTCTCGAAAGACCGGAAGAAGGGAATCCAGGTCACTCGTCGGAGGTTGGGCGAGGGAGGGAAGAGGTGGCGGAGGAGGAGTGAAAGGGAAGATCTTCGACGGGGGGAGGTGAAGTAGGAAGCGAGTTTCGTAGATGCTGCAAGATGTTAAAAGAAGGGTCTGAGTCAGCGTTGGTCCAAGTTGAAGGGTTGAAGGCCGTTGGGAAGCTCCGAGGGAAAAGAGGACGAACTCAGCTGCGAAATCCAGGAGCTGGTAGGGCAGGGAAGAAAGCGAGGGAAAGGTCAGCGTGTTTACATTTTTTCATCCTCCCAAGTCAAACGGACGAACCTTTTTCGCTCGCATCTCCTGAGCAAAAGAAGACGCGTCGTGAGTCATCGTTTCCTTCTCGCAGTCAAGTCTAGAACTCACCACCTCCAACCTATCCAACCTCTCCTCAACATTGTGCTGATTCCTCCTGTTGTGATCGCAAAACCCCTGCAGCAACAGTTCCGCTCTCCCCTTCTCGTTCTTCGTCCGTCTCGATCCAAGCGCGGCAAGAACCTCTCGTTCCGATTCAACGTAGCCATCTACGGCACGACGAGAGAGGAACTTGTAGGCTTCCCGAGCATCTTCGGCTAGATCGGAGGAGAAAGAAACTGAGAGGGAGGTGGCAGTGAAGTTGGCTGTCGAGGTCGACGCGTCGTTGAAGACGTTGGCGAGAAGGATCGATGAGGGTGGAAGGGATCGTTTGGAGCGGACTTGGATGATACTGAAGGGAATAGAGAGGACATGATCAGCTTCTGAGACTTCGAGGTAAAGAAGGAAGAACGAACGCGTTCGTCCAGCGAGAAATCTGCAAAAAAAGAGGCGGACGGGTTCAGCGTTCGTCGACGCGACTCGAGCAGAGAGAGGAGTGACTCGCCTGAGCATCTACCAGTCTCTTCTCTATGTTATCCAGCTTAGTCGAGATCTCAGCGGCGCTCTTCCCTCGTCTGAGCTTCGCGTCGATGTAGGTTTCCAAAATGACCTTCGCGTCGTTCGAGTCCCCGGCTGTTTCCTTTCCAAAGACGTGATCAGCGACGTTCCAACCGCCCCAAAGTTGTTTTAGACTCACCGGTCTTCAAAGCGTTCCAGAGCTCCTCCTGATTCTCTATACTTGAAGGGATGGCTGACGGAGCGAGAGGGAAGACGGACGAAGCGAAGAGGCCGACCTCTCGACGAGCTTCGATGAACCTGAGAGCGAGTCGACGAGAGATCGAAGTCAGAGGTGATCACGTAGCTAAGGTAGGGAGGGAAGGAAGAGATGGCTCACTCATCAGAGAAGCAAGCGAGCTGAGAGCAAACGAAAACGTATCAACTTCAACTCGACCCATCCACTACTTAGCGAGAGAAGAAAGAAGGAAGATCTGCTCACTCCACCTTTTACAGCTTGCTACATGTCCCAGTATCCAAAGGAAACCATCAGCTCAAACGAAGGAAGGACAATGACAAGACAGGAACGTCCAGAGCTCACGATCTCCAGCTCGCCAAACAATCCCTCCCAACTCTGTATCCAACTCGGATGTCCGATTGGCTGCGTCTGCTTCCTGTACCAGCCTACGATGACCCTCTTGGCTTCCTCCTTCGCCATCCGACTCGGGAGAACAGTACCGTTCTTTGAGAGTTGGCCTGTTGAGAGCGAGAAGGAAGGAGAGGGGAGAGGTCAGCACGAGCTCAACCGAACCTCCGCTCTTTCGGAAAGATAACGAGGCTGCGAGACTCACGAAGGGCAGTAAGCACACCGAGCTCGTTCTGAGTGGCCACTTCCAAGGGGATCTGAGCTGACATGTTGGCCTTTTGTGGTTGATGGGTGTTGGAGGGAAGGGAGAGGAGAGGTGGCGAAAGAGAGGGAGGACAGGGTTCGGCATGGGCAGGCGCCTTTGCCTTGGAAGAAAAGGGAGGGTGAGTCACAGAGATAAGAAAGTAGATTGGAAGATTTGATCAGAAGGGACTGAAAATGCGATGAGGAGCAGATTTTCGCTTTCTGGAGATACGAGCGAGATCAGCAACATCGAACGAGAGAGGAAACGGTCGCACGGGTCTCCTCCTCCTCACTCTCTCTCTCCTCTCTCCCCCCTCCCTCCATGAAGTCGTGAAGCAGTTCATCAAAATCGTTGCCACCAGATCTCAACTCTCTAAGCATCCACTCTCCCACCCACAACCTCCTCAAAGCTCGGCAACCCCACCGCTTCTCTCTCTCCCTCTCCCTCCGTCTCCTCCCGTCCCGCCTGAATCAACCTCATCCTCCCCCTCATCACCGCCTCCCTCTCCTCCTCCTCCGAAGGGTTCGGATCCCGCGCTTCGTACGCCGGGGGTGCTCCTGAAACCCCGTCGATCGTCGAAGGAGCTCGGAAAACTGGCGGTCGCGTCAGACGCGTTCGAGAGGTTGAGCTGGAGCGGGGATTCGAGGAGGACGACGAGCGGAAGATCCGAGAGGGAGGCATGCAGAGAATAAGGCGGGTGTGCTGGACGCTGAGGAAGGAGGACGAGGTGAGTTGGGAGACTCGAAAGAGAGAGAGAGAGAGCGGGAGAGGTGAGAAGAGGGAGGTAGAGGAGAAGCGAGACTCACTCGGCGGCAAATTGGGTCATCTAGGAGACGGAAAGAAGGCGAAAAAAAAGGATGAGATAGGTCAGCGAGCTGAGCGATGAGAAGGAAGAGAAGAAGAATGAAAGAAAGAAGACGCGTCCGAACTCACCTCCGCCCTCAGCATCTCCTGGTTATAGAAAAGAACCTGAACCATCAGCTCCCACTCTCTTCCCTACACTCTATATAAAGGATTGACTATTACTGACCCTCTCCAACATGCCCAACTTGCCACTAACAGCCAACGGCGGAATCCCCCTCCTGACTTTGTTCTCCACGTACCCCTTCAGCAACTCCCTCGCGTATGCGTGCCCTTCCTGCGAGTCCTCCGACGCTCTACTGGACGCCAAACCTCTCAGAACGCCGTGCTGGGTGAGAACGAGGATTTCCAGGGGTGCGTCGAGGTGGTGAGGGGAGGCGAAGGCTGGGAGGAGGCGACGCGGACGGGAGGTGGAGGTTGAGCGGGAACGAGGGTTTGGATTCGGGGGAGAGGAGAGCGGAAAGGCTCGGGAGGGAGGGAGGGAGTGTTGACGGCGGACTTCTTGGGCTCTGGTGGGAAGAGAGGGAGCGTCAGGGAGGGAAGAGGGAAGGGAGGAGACGGACGCGTCGAACTCACTCTCGAGCGAATTCGCAGAGCTACACGAACCAAAATCAATCGAGCAACGCAGAGGAGGTCAGCTCTTCCTGCGAAATCTTTGAAAATCTGATCCGGCTCAAGCGAAAGGTCGTCAAGAACGCACGTTTTTCCTAACCATCTCCTGCTCGGAGCATCAACCCGAAGAGAAAGAAACGAAACGAAAAAGAAAAAAAGTCAGAACAGTCGTGTTCCCCTGCCAGAAACCTTCCCTTTGGTTCGTTCTATTCTCACTCACCCTCTCCAACTCTCCCATCTTCCCAGCAACGACCAAAGGCTGTTCCTTCCTCCTCCTGACTTTGTTGTCGACGTAACCCCAGAGAAGATCGTGAGCGTCGTACTGAGGCGAGTGTGCTCCTTGTTGAGCTTGCGTCTGCGAGAGACCGAAGAGGACGCCTGCTTGGGTTGAGATGAGCGTGCTCAGGGGTGGTGGTGGTGAGGTGGGTTCGGAAGAAGAGGGGTTGGAGGAATGAGAGAAAGGGTTGTGCGAGGAGAGCAGGAGCGACATTGTTCTCTTTAAACGACTCTTCGTTTGCGTTGAGTTGAGTTTGAGCTGAGTGAGTTGAGAGAAGAAAAGAGAGAAGAGTGGTGGGAAGAAAGAGGGTAAGGTGGTGGTGGTTCGGCAGAAAGGAGGGCAAAGAGAAACAAAGGAAAAGAAAGGGAAGGGTTGAGTTCAGCCAAGGTCGTTAAGCTCCTCGACAACGACGCGCGGGAAGTCAAAGTGGAGGGGGCAAGGGGGATCGACGAGGTAAAATTTAGGACTGACGAGGTGTGTAGTGGGCTGGTAGAGAGCTGGGAAGGAAGCGTGACGATGGTGGTCGTTGGGAGTCAAAGCAAGCGAAAAGGGGAAGGGACGGGAGGACGATGAGCTCGAACTTTAGCTCCTCGGGTTTCGATCCGAGATCTTCCAAGATTAAAAATTCTGCTTGCGCAGAAATTCCGGTCCTTTCTCCTACAGAGTCGACTCGAGGCCAGAGTCTGAAGGAAAGCGAACACAGAAGACAGCAGGGCCAGAACAAGAGATCCTAGGGCTGAAAACGAGAGTCGAGCTCGAGCTCACACCTCCTCCCTCCCTCCCTCCTTGCGCTCCTTTTCCTTTCCCTTGCTCGACCTCCTCTAAATTCGAGAAGAAACCAGACCCATACATCTTCCTCCAAAAGGCTACGTACGCTACCCAACCTAGATCGAAGCGAATGCCGTTCCAGGCTCGACCTTTGACCGTCGACCTTCCTTGAGGGCCGCGATGGCGGGGAGGAGTCGGTTGGGTTGCTGAAACGAACGAACGAGAAACGAAGGAGGAAAGAAGGTGTCAGCATGAAAAGGGTGTGGGTGAAGAGTCGTGGGGTGAAACAAGGAGCACGGGTGGAGGAAAGGGAGGGCTGAAGGAGAGGGCGAGAAGGAAGGACAACTCACGTCTCGGTAGTAGTAGATCTTGTTGTGCTTGAGCCGCTTGAGGTTTCCGGGTTTGGAATCGGCTTGCTTGAGGCTGGTAGCAGCAAAAAGAAGAGAGACGGAGAGTCAGCGAAACAAGAAAGGGAACGAGCAGACGCGAAGGGAAGAAAGAAGGAGAGCTCTCGACTCACCACTTGATCTCCTTAATCAACGGACTCGAGCACATGAACCTCATCTCCACACCCGTCCTCAAGATGACGTTCCTCAAGTCGAAACTAGTCGCTGGACCTCTCCTCTTGTTCCCAATCATGACTCCCGTGAAGACGACCTGCCTCTCTTTCGCCATGGTCGTCCAGCTGGTGACCTGAACGACGGATCCGATCTTGATAAAGTTCTTGGGGTTGTACTTGTGGGAGAAGAGGAACCAGTGCGAGTTGGGATCCTGGGTGAGCACGAGGTTGTGGTTGACGTGACGGATGATGTTCATTCCTTGAGGAGCTCGGAGACCGTCTTCTTGGATGGCGGGGATCGGAGGGAGGAAGGGAACGATGGCGGAAGGGGAGAAGGGGTAGGGGAGAGCTTGACGATCACGGTCTAAAGGAGAGGAGAGAATAGAAGAGTGAGTATATGCGGAGTGAGTATATGCGGTTCGAGAAAGAAAAGAGGAGAGAAGAGGAGGAAGGAAGGGAAGGAAACGAGTTTGATGAGCTCGAGCTCGTCCTTCTCTTCCTTCCCTCGACCCTTCGCATACAAGCTAAAAGAGATGAGATGTACTCACAGTCTACGAACTCGAACTCTTTGAAAATCGACTTCTTTCCTCCCAGCTTCTTCAGCGAGACGAGAGGCAGAACGGCTTCCTGTCCTGTCGAAGTTCGGTAGGGAGCAGGCGACGAAGAGGAGGAGGAGAAGGACCGAGAGGAGGAGGAGACGAGGGAGGAGCTGATCCGAGGGAGGGAGAAGGAGCGTGAAGAAGAAGCGAGAGCCATCGTAAAAGTCTGAAGTCGGGTTGGTGGGAGCAGATGGGAGTTGGAGAGAAGGACGTCGTCAGGTCGAACGAAAAGAGGTTGAGCTTGAAGACTCAAGTTAAAAAGTGTATACTCAAACCGTCATGTCGATTCCTCGCCTTCCTATAGCTTACCATGTCTTCAAGAGACCTCTGGCTTACCATCGAACCCTTCAACTTCAAGATAAAATCGTAGAGCTCCGACTGAACGCAAAGAAGGAGGATCCGACGTCTGAGCTCGCACGAAGGGATGTCGTCCTGCTTCTAGGTGAGCTTTCTCGACTCTTCTGCTTCTTCTCTGGGGCTTGGTTCGAACGGTCAGAGCTTCCGAAGTTGTTCTTGAAGAGCTGGGCTTGAATCCATCCCAATATCTTTCCGCGATCAGCTCTCAAACCCCAAACCGCTCAGCCTCACCTCCCTCCTCCTCCCTTCTCCTCCCTCCTCTTCTCCGTTCAGAGCATCGCCCGACCTTCACCACCGGCCGACGAGACTCCCTCCCCACTTCTTTAGCTCGTATAGACCTCGAAAAGGATCGCTTAGCCCACGCAGGAGCAGATTGGGCTGTAACGAGACGAGGAGGACAGGTCACCTACCACGGACCAGGCCAGGTCGTTGGCTATCTCTTCTTTGATCTGTCTGGCTTGAACGTGAGAGCCGGTTCTCCATTCTTTCTCTGGGAAAGGATTGAGAACTCCAAGCTGATGATGTATTTTTGCTCGTTTGTTTCTTTGCAGTTATCCACCCGCTGCTACGTAGATCGAGTTCAGAAGACCCTATCGAGCTTCGTCGATTCGTCTCTCGATCTTTCAGCTACACCGAACGGCAACAAGGGTAATAAAGTGTATGCACCTCATCCGGATGGACATGTTGGGATTTTCCCCACGTATCAGACGAAGGTAAGCTTTTCAACCCTTTTAGATCGCCCTCTTCCTTGTTCGTCTTCTTCTTCTCGGTGCTCGTCGCGACTCACCCTTCGTCCCTCTGTCTGTCCGTATCTTTCCCTTTCCACCGAATCCCTCCTCTCGCTTCGCTCATTCACAGATCTCCTCCATAGGAATCCAAATCCGCCGGTACCTCACCTCGCACGGTTTCGCTCTCAACATCACCCCGACTCCTTTGCCTTGGTTCAACCTCATCACCGCTTGCGGCCTCCCTTCCATCTCAGCCGTTTCTCTCTCTTCTTTCCCTCCTCCTCCTGCGCTTCCTTCCGCCCAAACCGAACCCTACTCAACCCTACCCTCGCCGAGCGAACGGACGTTCGACGCTGTGACTCGTCGGTTGATCCCTCTTCTGGGAGAGAAGTTCGGAGGAGGGGAGGTGGTGGAGCTGATGGGTGTTGGAGAGGGTGGCAAGGAGGAGTTGGGAGGAGGGGAGGTCGGGAGGTTGGTGAGAGAGTTGGAGGACGAGTCGGCGAGGGAGGAGAAGGACGCGGGAGGGAGTCTTTGGAGGGAGGAACCGAGGGGGGATAAGCGGTTGGGTGAGGGAGTAGTAGAGGAGGGAAGGATTTCATGATGCTTCGTTTGTGGTTTTGCTTTGATCGGAGTGGAGAGACGGGGGGAGAGAGAGATGAGAGAGAGAGGAAGAGAGAGAGAGAGAAGAGACGCGTCGGCGCGACGTTGTGCTTTCCGAGCGAAGTTCGCAAAAGGAAGGGCTCGAGGAGATTGAAACTAGAGTTAAGCGAGTCATATAGATTTGGAACAACGAGCGTGGAGGGATAGAGAACTATCTGGGAGTCTAGCGAATTCAAAACAAGAGGCCCAAAGAACGAAAGCGGGAGCGAGAACGAGCGAAGAGAGAGCTGAGCTGAGGAGGACAGTGGCAAAATAAGAGCGTGACTACAACAAGCGGGCGAGAAAGTGTATGTTTCGTAAGGTTGGTCTGAGGAAGAGAAGGGAAAAATAGAAAGAGAGCGAGGGTAAATCAAAGGACGTTCGGACGATCGGAGCCTCGAGACGTCGCACCGTCCTGCACCGTTTCCCACGTCAACGCTGTAAGACCACGCATACGCAAGAAAGAGTCAGTAACGAGGCTCACCATTCCTTCAAAGCGCATCGTAGAAAACTCACAACTGTTCGGATCCCACGACTTCTCCGAAGCCAAATCGTCCAAGGTAACCAACCCCCTCGAATCCTCGTGCCCTTGACTTTTCGCCACCATCTCCAACCGACTCGAATGCCGTTTCGGTTTCTCTCCTCCCGATCGAGAAGGAGTTCGACTAGGGGGAGGAGAGATCGAGTTGACAGCAGCTCCGAAACTCATCGCTGCACCACCACCCGTCCCACGAGCTGGTCCATCCCAAACTCCTCCGTCGTTCCTTCCCTTGTCCCCTGGGGAGATGATATCGTCGTCAGATAGAGAGTCCGAGTCCTTCTTGCTGTCGAATCCGAAGGGGGAAGGAGGACCGCTGTGGGAGTAGGAGAGGGCTGCTGGAGGAGATGAGTAGCCGGAATCCCATTGAGGAGAGGAGGAGACGAAGGTCGTGACGTTCATGGTGATGCCTCGTTGGCCGGAGGGAGTTCCAGAAGAGTCGGAAGATTTATGTGTGAGGAGATGTCGTCGAGTGGCGACGAAGATGAGAACTGTCGGAGGGAGGAAACGAGGCGAGTCAGCGAAAACGCGTCGGGAATCGGGACGACTCGAGAAGAAGTTCGTCGCGGCTGACCATCTGCGATTCCGAGAGAGGAGAACAAGCAGTCGGCTACAATGAAGTACCTTCAACGAGCAAGGCAAAGAAAACAAAGGCTCAGCTCGGATTCGGAGCGGAGCGAAACGAAAAAAAAAAAAAAGCACTCACATGTGAGGAAGGACTGTCCCGTTTGCAGCCAGCAACGAGGAAACAACAATAGGGAGGGAAAGCACGGAGTAGACCGCAGGGTACCCTAGAGGAAGCGGCGATGGGATGGATTAGCTTCTACTCGAAGGAGCGTAGAAAGAGGACTGGAGAAAAACGAAACGCGTCGAACGAAGCGAAACGGGACTCACAAAGCATCTTTCGTGCGACCTGTCGAACCTCGCGTCCTCTTTTCTCGGCAGCTCCTATAGGATGTATCGTGGTAGGACGAGTACCGGAGCTCGAAGATCCATATGGCACGGAAGTGGACCGCTCGGTGAGGCGATCCAGAATTCCAGAAAGCGAGAGGTACAACCCGAAGTAGAGGACGACCATGATGAGGAGGACGACGAGGGACTGCCAAAGGAGAAGATGTAAAGCATCGTGATCAGCGAGAGTCGAAACGAAGAGGTCAGAGGCGGGAAAAGAGACGTACGATGCACGGAACCGTCCTGAAGAAGCGTCGCAGAGAAGGTCAGAACGATGGCTCCCCTTCGATATGCTCGGTCTCCATTCGAGTACAGCTCACCAGAACCAAGCCTTGAAGTTAGAGCTTCCGTACGCTGTGAAGAGGAAGTAATCGAGGTTCAAAAGATGGCGAGCTCGACGACGGAGGGAAGCGCGACTCACTCAACCAGCAGCCAGCACTCGTGGGTCCGAAGAATGAGAAGTCCGACTGGTTGAGTGCAGGTCCCAGCGAGGTCATGAGCTAGTTTGATGGCGAAGATAGGAGTTCAGGAAGAAGAAGGAGTCGGTTGCGGAGTCGTCGATCCGTTGCCGTCGCTTCGAGTTCGTCTAACAAATCAGGACGAAGACGTACGATTGGAAACATCCATCCAGCAGTGAGAGAGATCCATTTGAGCCACTTTGGTGGTTGAACTCGGAGGACGAGAAGCATGAAGGTCTGGATAGCGAGGAAGAGATTCTGTGGATGCGACGAATCGAAACGAGAGAAGCACCGTCAGTTCTCGAGTACGGATTCTAGATCAAACTCAGATACCTACGAAAACAGCTGAGCCTGTAACTCCGAACTGAAAGATCGAGGGAAAGGGCGCAGGAAGGAGTGAGCTGGGTGGCTTCGGATCTGAAACGAGAAGAGGAGGACGCGACGACTCACCTGATTCATAGCTCCTTGGAAGTCGCACATCGCTGAATGATGGATAGACCTCTAAGATAAAGCAAAGCGAGAGTGATCAAAGAATCGTCAGCAAGGTCTTCCTCGCCCAGAAGAGAAAGACGACGACGTACCTGCCTCACCCAACTGATGTTCGAGATAGCGGCGAGCGTGGGAGCCAGATCCGTAAGCATCAGCGAGAGGAAGAAGATCCCAACTGTATAAGGGGGAGGAAGAGGTTGTGGGTCAGTGCTGAAGACGATCTATCGACGTTCTTTCCGACAAACTCACGGTCACTCGAGAGAAATCGTCGGATCGATCTTGAGCTCTCCTTGCTCGTCTTCCTTCCCGTTGAGATGACTTGGAACTATGTACCAGAAGAAAAAAACCCACGAAAAAACAAAAGGGAAGGCGAAAAGAGTCAGTACCCGGTTGAGGTTTTGGGAGGGATCGTGGACGTGAGCTGAAAGGGAAGTGAAAGCTTCGACGGCCAAGAGAAGTAAAGCTTGCCGGAGAGGAAGGAAGGAAACATTTTCTCACCAAGAGGTAGCATAGTAAAGAAGCGACAGTCATGAAGCTCAGCATTCCGACACCGGAAGAGACCTGACCAAAGGGAGAAGAAGGGCTCGTCAAGATGTGTTGAAGGGAAGAGCTGGAAGAGGGAAGAGGGAAGAACGAGAGCAAAGCTTCACTTACCGCCTGTCCTATCGCGTCTCCTTTGGTGAGGAGGATCTCTGTCAAGTGTCCTGCCGAGGACACCTTCAGGGTTTCTCGTCGATCTAGCATGATGGTGGTTTGAGGAGAAAAGGAAGGTCCCCGACTGCTGATCCTACCCACGCGTTTCGAGAGGGGAACGAGAGCGAAACGTTGCCAAGTTAAAAAAGAGAGCGTCGAGGACTCGAGGGACGTGATTGAGTGCTTGTTCTCGAAGAAGACCGAAGCGATGAGCTGCGAGGGGGCTGAACGAGGTTCGAGAAGGATTTGGAGGGCGAAGTGAACGCGTCTCAACCTGTCTCGTCCTGTTTGCGGCAAGGCGAACCGGAAACTGGAGCGAAGGAAAACCTCTCAAGACTTTCATCAACCCCACGCAAGAAGAGACCGAGGGTCCCAAGAAAAGCTTGTTCGCTTCAGAGTGGGAAGGAGGAGGGAGAGGAGGGGAGGAGGATTACCGGCCGAGAGCAGGTTGGTTCGCTTTGAGTCGCATGGGTCGAGCGCTTCTGGCGACACTCAAAAAATCGAACCAAGAGTGATCGACGAAGGTCGAGTTGGAGGAGTTCGATCAAGCTGAAGGGCGCGAGCTGAAGTAACTACGGCGTCGAGGGGAGGAGAGGGGAGGAGAGCTTGTGAGCTCGAGCTTTTCGGCCTTCTCCTATACCAGCTCTTCCAGATGGATGTGACACGAGGAGACTCACCTTAATTCCCTCTAGACTTCAGTCGGGAATTCAGCTCAGTAGATCAAGCTTAACGGCAGTGCGAGCTCAAACGTCGAACGTAGAGGACCTGAGCTGGTCGGAAGAGGGAAGGCGAGAACGAGGTTCGAAGAGTCGAGGGATCGCTATTGTGGGATAGCTTGAATCCTGTTGCGGAGGGTGATGCGATGGAGGAGAAGAGGAGCGCTGTGCGAGTTTGGATTGTGTCGGCGGATCTCGAGGGTCGTCGCGGCTTGAGGGAAGGAGGTTCGAGAGTTGAGCTGAAGCTTTCCTTTTCTCCTCCTTCCTCCTCAAAACTAGCTGCTCCCTTCCAGCTGCGAGAACCAAAATCTTTCAGAACGGGAGCAGTCAGGCCCGAAGAAATGAAAGAGACGACGTAGATCCCGATATACAAGAAAGGAAGTAACGAGCGAAAGAAAGCTTCAAACTGAACGAGAGAGGGAGGAACGAGAAACGAGCTGAGGAGGAGAAGGAAGCAGAGTAGTAAAAGAGAAGAGAGACTGTAAAAAGTGGGGATGGAGGTGTTTTGTACGTGCTAGATGATAAGGCGAAGAGAAAAACTAAGAGAAAAGAGAACAAGGAGGGAAGGGGGCAAGGGAGGAGAACGAGAGAACGGGGAAGAGAACCTAGGAAACAGTAGGTGTTTGTGTCAGGATCGCGCGCGCCAACGAGTGTAGAAAGAAAAGTTATCGAACAAGCAAGGTGTAGTAGTTCCGAACAAATAAGGAAGGGAGAGTGTGTGGTAAAGTAAAGTGAGGTTGAGATGAGAAGGAGGAAAGAGAAGGAAGGAGAGTTGCCTCGACGAAGAGCGAAGCTTTTTGGGTAACGCAGCGAAGAAAGAGATACACAGGAGAAGGGAGGGAGCGGGGAGGGATTAGAAACGGAGAACAAAAATGTAAGGGAGGTGGAAGCGAGAGGGGAATCTAAAGAATCGAAACGAAAGAAGGGAGCGACGCGACGACGATGAACGAACGACCGAACGCGTCTCTACATCCCGTAAGGGAATCCTCCCTGCTGCTGCTGCTGTTGTTGCTGCTGCTGCCCGTACTCTCCCAAACCAGCGCCACCGAGGTTTCCTCCTCCTCCTCCTCCGAGTCCACCGTAGGCTCCTCCGTAACCACCAACCTGACTTCCTCCTCCACCGGCGAAGTGATCCATCTGCTGGTGCTGAAGCGCAGGGTGATGAGCCATTCCTTGGTTGTAGTTGACGGATCGCTGACCGTAGGCTTCGGCGAGAGCGTTGGGGTGGTGAAGAGCGGGGTTTCCGATGTTTCGGTGAGGGTGGATGGGCTGCTGGTGACCTCCTCCTCCTCCCCCTCCTCCTCCTCCCATCATGTTCATTCCTCCTCCACCGAGAGCGAGGTTGATGAGAGCAGCCTGCTGGTTGTAGCCTCCTCCTCCTCCTCCTCCGTTTCCAGATCCGTAGCCGTGGTGGTGGTTCTGCTCCATGTGCTCGCGCTGAAGCTTGGATTGGATCCGCTTTCCGTAGGGAGTGTTTCGGATCATGGGGAGGATGGGTCGGATGCATTCGACGAGCTGAGAGAAAGAAAGGGAAGAAAGAGGTCAGAAGGTGGGTCGAGGGAGAGTTGAAGAAGGTTTGAGCTCACGAGCATGCGTTGACCAGGCTCAGCGTAGTCGAGAGCAGTCTGGACGACGTAGTTGGCGAACGAGTCTCGAAGGAGCTTCTCGAGTCGGTTTCGGTTGAGGAGCTCGGCGATGAGAATCTTCCTGGTATCGGGCTCGGCGACTCGGATGCACTGGTAGAGCGGAAGGGGAGGAGGAAATGGTCAGCGATGAAAGGAGAAGAAGAGGAAAGACGTGACTTCGAACTGACCTTCTCGATAACGTTCGAACTGAACTTCTGAACGGAGAGAGCGCAGACGTTTCCGATGAACTGACGAGTGACGGCATCGCTGAATCGGTTGTCGTTGAGGTCGAGGACGTATTGCTGCGAAGAAAAAGTAGATCAGAAGGAGTCTGGAAAGAACGACGAGCCGATGATGAGATCGACTCACAACGACGTAGTTCCCGAAGGGGTCCTGAACGAGAGTGAGTCCGTGGTAGGTGATCTCGGTAACGAGCTGGACTCGCTGAGAGTCGGCAGCGTGGTCGATGCATCGCTGGAGGACGCAGCATCCGTGTCGGTGGGTGGCGACCTCGACGCAGTGAGCAGCGACGGCGTTGTAGATGAACTGGTTGTCCTCGGGAACGAGACGGTTGAGGCACTTCTGGATGACGTGGTTTCCGTTGAGATCCTTGATGAGAGGGACGACGTTGGCGGAGAGAGCCATGATGATGGAGTGGATCTGTTGAAGGAGAGGAGAAAGGAATACAGCGTCAGCGAACGATTCTCGAAACGAGAAGCGAAGTGGAACGAGACTGACCTGTCGAGGAGTCGAGAGGAAGTCGATCATCTTCTGAACAGCTCTAGTTCCGTGCATGTTGAGGGAGATCGAGACGAGGTCGTCGGCGACGGACTCGCAGATGGCGTTTCGCTGCTCGTCGGACGAGAACTCGAGGAGCTTCTGGCAGAGGTAGTTTCCGAAGGGATCTACAAGAAAGGAAAAAAGACGACAAAGTCAGCGAGGTTGAAAGGGACGCGTAGAAGAAGAAGGAAGAGGACTCGCCCGTCATCAGGTCGGAGAAATGGCCGTAGGTCTCTCGGAAGATCATGTCTCGATGCTCAGGAACTCCCTCCTCGAGCTTCTTCTGGAGGTATCGGCAACCGTGCTGATCCTTGCAGAGGGGAAGAATCTCTCCCTGAAGATCCTCGATCCTGGTTCCAGCGAATCGGTTGACTAAAACGAGAAGTAGAGGGAACGGGAGGAGGTGGTCAGAAAACGAAGGACGCGTCGAGCAGAGAAGAAACGAGAGAAGACTCACACTCAGCCTCCCGATCCAACTCAGCCCTCTTGTGCTTGACTCCTCCAAGACCGTCGATCTTGTCGATAGGGCTGAAAGCTCGTCCTCCAGGGTAATCGGTGGAAGGAGAGAACGCTCCGTACTGGCTGAATCGAGTCGAGTTGCCGAGACCGATGGACTGGTAGACGTTGGGATCGACGACTCCGAACTGATAGAGAGCAGTATAAATAAATTGCTAGTCAGAAAATGAGGAAGGAAGAAGGGAGACCTGAAGGTCGAGATCGAGAACTCACGTCGTCGTGAAGAGGTCCAAAGTCGTCTCCCTTCTGGAAGTTGCCCATGGATCGACCAAACGCCTTAGCGAGATCGGGGTTCGAGAATCCTCGCTGAGTCTCTCCCAGACCTCCAGCTCCGTTCACGTCTAGTCCAGGGGATCCCAACTCCCTCCTCAGCCCTCCAGCACCAACTCCTCCGAGCGAAGTCCGACCGACTCCGAAGCCAGCCTGAGGAGTTCCAGGGACCGACCGAGTGATGGACGAGTCCGTTCCAGCGTGAGGCGAGTTGGTTCCGACTCGAGGAGAAGGAGAGATGGTGGGAGATCGACCGGTGAGAGGAACGGTCTGCGTGTCGAGGGAGGGAAGTCCGACTTGGCCAGAGAGGGTGGCTCGGTTGGGAGAGGTCGCCGAGTTGAACTGAGGCCACTCGGACGAAGAGGAAGGACGGAAGGATCCTACGTTGGAAGGGTTCTCGGCTGGGTTGATGTTGATGACTGTCGAAGAAGAAGAAGGTGGGAAGTCAGCGAGCTCAAGGAGAAAAGGAGGAGAGGGAGGACGAACCGGGTGCTCCTGAATCATCGTCGTCGAAGACGAACTTCCCAGCGAAACCAGGACTGAAAGGCTCGTTTCCGTTCTGAGCAGGCTTTCCATCTCGAGCTCCTCCGTCCAAGCTAGCTCGTCCGGCAGCAGCAGCTCCTCCGAGAGCGTTGTTGGCGGTCGATCCAGGTGTGATGCTGAGCTTGTTGAGGTGGAACGAGAGATCGTCCTTGTTCCCTCCCGAAGGTCGTCGAGAGGAAGGCATCGACTTGATTCCTGAGCCGATGGCGTTGAGGTTGGTGTTCGAAGAAGGATCGGCGGCAATGGGAGGAGTGGAAGGAGCAGTGGAGGCTGGGAGAGTGCCAGGAGCAGGAGCGCCAGCGAGGAGGGCTTGTTCCTCTCGCTTCTGCTCAGCCTCGAGAGCGGCCATCTGAGCTTCGAAGACGGCTCGTTGAGCAGCTCGTTGACGTTCATGCTCGATCTTCTTCTGCTCGATTCGCTGTGGGAGAGGGAGGGAAGAAAGAAAAAGCGGAAGGAGGAGAAGGATCGGCTCGGTCAGCTCGCCGTTTGACTTTTGGGGAGGAGAAGCGAAGGAGTGGGAATGAGCTCGAACTTACAGCGTTGATCTCGGCTTGGTTGGTAGCTTTTTGGGAAGCCTGGAGAGGTGAAGGCGAAGAGTTCGATACCATGGAGGTTGGGAGAGGAAAGAGTGAAAGGGAGGTTGAAAAAGAAGAGAGGGAAAGGAGGGAGGACGAGACGGAGGACGAGCCGAGAGGTCAGCTCTCTCTTTTCCTTCCTTTCGATCTGGCACCTTCTTTTCCTTCGCCACGATGGCCTGAGCTGCCTCTTTGTACTAGCAGGAAGGCTTACTCACCGAGTCTGCGAGGTCCAGGAAGTCTGGAGCGGTCCGAACATTCGCCGTAGCAGCAGAAGCGGCGGAGGGGGACGAAGGGGTCGTAGTCGTGGCCATCTTGGGTGTTGGAGGGCTGAAGAGAGCGATGAAGGAAGAGAAAAGAGACGGAAGATGTGCAAGATAGGAAGAAGACAAAAGTCAGTTCAACGTGGTTACGTGTTTCTCACTCCTCTCGAGGCGGAGTAGCCGGAGAGGAGGAGGGAAAGAGAGGAGGAAGAGGAGAGAGGCGAAAAGAGGGAGGACCTCCTCGATTCTCGAACAAGGAAAAGTACTAGAGAACTCACAGGTGTAAGAGGTTCTAGAGAGGTGTGTGAGAGAGAGATCGAGGTATAGATCTCTTGCTACAAAAAGAAGGGCGTTCCTTTTGAAAGGCGGTGGTGGGAGGGAGGAGAGAGGGAGAGAGAAGGAGGGAGGGACGAGTGAAGGGAGAGAGAGAAAGCTTGAGAGCTGAGGGGTCTTGTAGAGACGGAGGAGGAAGGATCTTCTTGTCGAGGGTGAATGCCGAGGAGGGGGAGGTTTCTTTTGTATACAAGAGACTACACGGAAGATGCGAGTTGGGAGTACACTGCGAAAAGAGATGGGCGGTGAGAGGAGAAAGGCGAACGAGTGAAAAGAGAGGACCACGAGGGGATCTCCGCTTGCCAACCTCCCCTTTCCCTCCTCCGTTTTTTTTCGCTTTTGCCCCTGGGTTGGCATATAGCTCCCGTCGCTGCTCGTGTGGTGCTACACGTTTGTTCGGAGAAAAGAAGGAAGCTCTGTGGGGTTTTCCGAAGGTCGTCAAGGAAGGCCGACGACGCGCCTTTCTTTTCTCTCTCTCTCTTCTTCGCCTTGCAGATTTCCGAGCCTCTCCTTCTCTGAAACGATCAGCATCTACTTTTTGAACCTCTCAGACCCTCGTCTCCTCTCTCCCTCCCTCCCTCGCCGTCACCTTGGTCCTCCGTCCTCTCGGTTGAGTCGCTTTCCGGTCGACCATCTCCAACTTCGCTCTCCAAGCTCCAATTCAGATGAGGTTCGTTGGAGATGAGAGGATTCTTGGATCCAAGAGGGAGTCGCCTCGTATCCAAGCGACTGCAGGAGCTACGTCTCTCGGCTCTTCAAAACTTATCCGTAGAAGAGGAAGAGTTCGACAGCTAGCTCGACCGAGTCCGACGCGTCGCTCCCTTCTTGTCCACGTCTTCTTCATCCGATTCTGAGCCAGAGAGCTGGGAATATGTCACGTCCCACTTCGGTTCCTCGAAACAAATTGAAGAGGGCAAGCAGTGGGTACAGAGAGTTGTTCGACGAGCCACGGGTGAAGGCGAAGGAGGGAGAAGAAGAAGATCGAGCCGTTTGTTCTATGCGCCTTCTATCTGAGAGTACAAGTGCTTTATCCTTTGCGGGGTGTGTATCACTAACACTAGAGAGCTCTTCTCCAACTGTTGTTCTTGGGCTCGAGCGACACAGCGGGACTCGTAAAAGAGGAATGCGACGCGTCGATGAACTTTGCTCTCTTGCGACGCGTCGCGCTTTTCACCTCAGACGCCAGCTTCCTTAGCCGTCCGAAGCTGAAGCATTGGTATAGCTAAGGTGCTGGGTCTTGAAGCTCGCCGACCTTCTCGCGAGAATTCTCATCAGAGAAACGAGCCGATCAAGTGGACGACGCGGAAGAGGAGGACGAGCAGGAGGGTGAGGACCGGGGTGTTCTTTCTCTGCGAAACTGCTCTTCAGAGGAAACGCTTTGAGCTCATCGTTTTTCTCTTCGAGATGAGATCTCTATGGTTTGCTTGTTTCCGATAAGATATAGTCGAAAAATCACAAGCCTGCTCTCCCAAAACGTCACCAGACTTCTTTCTCGTCGAGAATCAGCCCCCTTCCCTCTTTTCTCCTCCCAACCCCGTTTTGCTCCTTCCTCCCTTGCCCCTTCTTCTCTTCTCAACCTCGAGCCCTTCCCCTTCTCACACCTCGTTCCCATGTCCGAGAAACTCCCCATCCTCCCCGTCGCGTCGTCCTCGCAGAAGCCGTTGAGCTTTCGAAGGACGATCAGCTCCCCTCTTCGAGCGACGTCCCTTCTCGCCTTAGGAGGACTCGCTGCTCTCACCCTCACCAGCCTCGCCACTTCCAGCAGGTCCATCTGCAGCAGGACCTCTCACTCGGGGAAGGAGGATAGTCTTGGAGCTTGGATTGAGAAGCAAGCCAAGATTTCGTGGTGGAGTCTGCTCGATAACGTGTGAGCTCGAGTCGAGAAGGAAGCGGCGGTGGAGAAGGAAGACCAGGTTTGCTGACTCTCCCTCCCCTCTTCTTTTTCTGCAGTGGCCCAACTGCTGGAGCTAAGCCTGGGCTAGTGATCGCTTCTCCATCTCGTTCTCACCCCGACTACTTTGTGAGTTGGAGCTTTAGAGAGTACCGAACGAACGGAGGAAGGGGCCGGCGAGGTTGAGCTCGACTCTCCCTCGCCACCTCCTCTCTTTCCCCTTTGTTTTCGCCTGAAACCCTGACCTCTGTTCTCTCCTCAACCAGTATACGTGGACTCGAGACTCAGCAATCACCTTCGGAACGATCTTCGACCGATTCCAGCCTTCCAACATCTCCTCCAACGGTGCGACTCTTCGCCACGCCGACTCCTCCCTCGAACCCTTGCTTCGAGAGTTCGTCGCCTCTCAACGAGAGCTTCAGCTTGTCAAGAACCCCAGCGGAAGTTTCACCGATGGAGGACTAGGAGAACCAAAGTTCATGGTCGATGGGACAGCTTTCAAGGGCTCTTGGGGTCGACCACAGAACGTGAGCTCGTTCTTTGTTGACCTTTCGACGAGCTCGAGCTGATTCTTCCTTGTCTTCGCCCCTTCAGGACGGACCTCCTCTTCGAGCCATGGTTATGACTCGATACGCATCCTACCTCCTCGATCGTTCAGCTCCCGAGGACGAAACCTACATCACTTCCCATCTCTACGACGCGACGAAGCTCATGTCTCCTGGATCTGTCCTCAAGTCCGACCTCGAGTACGTCGCTCACAACTGGAACAAGGATTCTTTCGATCTCTGGTCAGTCTTCATCTTCCTGCTCTCTTCGTTCTTGACAGAAAAAGCTGACCTCGTCGCGTTCTCTTCCCTCTCGAAACCAGGGAGGAAATCTCCGGTCCTCACTTCTTCACCCTCCTCGTCTCCCATCGATCCCTCGCCGTCGGAGCAGCTCTCGCCGATCGTCTTCAAGATCAAGGAGCCGCCAAGTTCTACCTCGCTCAAGCGGATCTCATCCAGAAGAAACTCGACTCGTTCTGGCTTCCCTCGAAGAACTACATCCAGGCGTCGCTTCCCTCGTCGAAGTTCGGTCGCTCAGGACTTGACAGTGCGGTTCTCCTCGCCGTTCTGAAGGCTGGAGATCTCGGAGAGGAGAGTTGGGGAGTTGCTGGAGAGAGGATGCTTGCGACGGTCGAGAAGTACGTCAAGGGATTCAAGGATCTCTATCCTTTGAACGAGGGAGGGAAGAGGAAGGAGTGGAACGGAGCTCTCGCTGTCGGTCGATACACTGGTTGGTCTCTCGTTCTCTCTCTTCGCATCCCTTTGCTCGTTGACTGACGTTCTCTCTCGATATTCTTTCGATCTCTCAGAGGACGTCTACGACGGAGATGGCAAGTCGAAGGCGAATCCCTGGTTTATCGCCACCTTCGCCGTGTCCGAAGTCGCGTTCAAGTCAGTTCTTTCATCTTCTCTCTTTTCTCTCATCATCATTGACAGTCGAACTGATTTGCTCTCCCTTCCAATTGTCTCCTTCCCAGGATTCTCACCCACCTCGAAACCACCTCCGTCATCCGTGTCACCGACGTCTCCCTCGACTTCTGGAAGAGATTCTTCCCCTCGGCAGAAGCTGGTGACGTTTATTCTCGAGGAGCCATCGACGGCGTCTTCGAAGACGTTACCAAGAAGCTCGAACTCTGGGCCGATGGTTTCCTTACCGTCGGAAAGACCTTCGAGGGAGAGGGCGGAGCGTTCTCGGAGCAGTTTGGAAGGTGAGTCGACGCGTATTCGAAGTTCAATCTTGTCGCTTCTTGCTGACCCTTTCCCTTTCCTCCTCTGCACCTTTCTTAGGATCGATGGTACCTCGAAAGGAGCCAAGCATCTCACCTGGAGCTACGGATCCTTCCTGGATGCCATCAACGCCAGGAAGCACTACCATCATCTTCGAAACCAACACCGTCGCTAAACCCATTCTCTCTCTGTTCCTCCCTTCTCCCACGCCTCTCACGAACCATCTCGTTTCCCTCTCGCTCACTTGCTATCAGGTCCTGACGCCTTGCATGTCTAGCTTTTTTACGTATCTCGGTTGTACCTTCTTCCTCGTCTCGACAACACTCGTGTACGGTTTTGCTCTCGTCTCAATCCTTCGTTCATCACGACTTCCCCACTTTTCTTGCTAGCTAGGAACTTATGCCCTGCCTTTTGTTGTTTCTGAATCTCAATCTCCTTTACCTTAATACTTCTACCTTGGTTATCGAATCGACTGTTCGTGACTGCTGTTCGATTGCTAAGGTTCCAGACCTCTACAGTAGGAGGGAGCGGAGAATCGAAGGATGTTAGTCTTTCGTCTCGTAGGAGAGGAAGGGTAAGAGGAGGACACATCACCATGTTGACCGATCGAGATTCACACCAAGCGTTGACGAGGGGAGGTGGCGGACAGGGAAAAGGTCGCAGCTGAACGTGCGTGAGGTCGCGGAAACGAGAATAGGGAGATGAATGGTTCGAGAGGGGACACTCGGGGAGTTGAGATGCCAAAGATTCAGGTTTTGGTTGGAGGCGAGGTAGAGAGGCAGTTTTTCTTAGCGGCGTTGACGGAGAAGATCCAAGACGCGTTCTCTTCGAATCCGTTGGAGGATTCGGACGCGCTGGAGCAGGCTCTGAGGGACGTCTCGGTTTCGGTAGCAGCTCACTCAGTATAGGTGAGTCCTTCTTGCCTTTCTCAACGACGTTTCGCTCCTCGACAGCTTTCCTGACGTTCGCTCTCGCTCTCTTTCTTCCTCGTCCAAGGCTCGTCGACGTTCCCTTGGCCCATCAATCGACTTCAACTTGAGATTGATTTTGCCTTCCTTATCGGTTCATCGGGTACGTCCTATCTCTCTCCGTGCTTATCTTCTTTCCAGAAAACCTTCGAGATCTGGGCTGACCTCTCTTCTGATCTCCTTCTCCAGCCCTCGCCTTCGCCCCTCCCTCCGTCACCTCTCCTTCGCCTACGATCCAACACCATCGATAGCCATCTTTCATGCAGATTACCTTTTTGCGTGTCTTCTCCCTCTATAAAAAAAAACAGCACCAGCTTCTCTGAACCCTTCTCGTTCCATGTTGAGGAGTTCGAAACGCGTCCTCCGCCGCGTTCAACTTCCAACCGTCCTCCCAAGGCTTTCCTCTTCTTCATCTTCCTCCAAGGCTCGAACGAAGCGTATTCTTAGACTTCCAACTTCTTCGAGCTCATCTCGAGTGGTACTCTCTCGTCGCAGGATCCGGAAAGGATTTTCATCGACCACTTTCGAGCGACCTCTCTTCCCTCCCTCCCTCCCTCCCTCCCTCCTTTCTCTCAACAAATCGCAGCAGAACCCAGCTCTCCTCTGTTTCGTCGGCTATCTCGGTTCGATGCTCGAGAAAGTGGTCGCACGACCATTTTTTTGCTGGTCGTGTGAGCTCGGAACTTGAAGGTGGGGAAGAGAGCCCAGCCAAGGCCATCGAATTCAAGCGTACGAAGCTCTCTTGGACTCCTATCGACAATGAACGGAAGGAACAAGTGGCTGAGAGGGAAGCTGACGATTTGGACTACAACTGCTCGCAAAAATCAGCGCGAGGGGGAAGGAGCAGCTCCCATAGACCGTCATTGAGGTCAGGATCAGGTCGAGCACGTTCGCGCTGTTTTTGGCCTACCCCGGAGAGTCGGTGGGCGGTTGAGATTCAGCTTTTTGGAATGAGCTCTGCTCTCTTCCTTCTTCTTTTTCTCACCCTCCTTCCCTCCAACGGCCACTTCCCTCCTTCCTCTCCCTCCCACTCTTCTCTTCTCTTCTCTCTCTCCTCCCACCGATGCCTTCTAACTACGGTCTCTCGGAAGTCGACGGCAAGAGCAAGCAGAACGCTTTCGCCTCGTCGTCCTCGACTCCTTCGACGGAGGTCAACTCGGACGAACATCCTCAACCCGCTGGAAAATTCGACGATCCTGCTTGGAACCCTGCTCTCAGCACTCCTTCAGGAGTTCATCCTCTGCTCGTCGATGAGCTCTTGCCTTCCGATAACTACGTCGACGGAATCTACTGGGGTTAGTCCTCCCTCTCTTCGATCCTCCTCCTCCCCTCCTCCCCTCCTCCTGCCCACGTCCTCAGTCAGCTTTTATGACCGAGATCGCTGACATCTTTGCCTCTACCTTTCGCAGCCGACCTGCCTGCTGGTCAACGAACAAGATGGGCTTTCAACCAAGCCAACACCGAGTCTCTTCGAGAGCTCAAGCACGTCGGGAAAATGTTCAAGAAGGACCCACTTTCGCCTATCAACGCCTACTTCTCTAGATACGTAGTAGGAGGTTTCGGCCTGTTCACTGAGGGATCAACCCTCTTCTCCATCGGTAACCTCACTCCTCTCTTCGCTGTCGCCTGGCCACAATGTTGGTCGACTCATCAGGTGAGCCTTTCACTTCCCCTCCCTCCCCCCTCCTCCCTTCCTCCAGACCTCTTCCTCCATGCACTCGAGATACAAAGACGTACAGTTGTACGAGGAGCCAGCTAGCCTTCTCCCTCCTCTCCTCTCTGAGCTCGTCCCTTTCGAGTCCGTCGACGCGTGAGCTCACCCGTTTCTTCTTCTCGTGTTTTTTTCTTTTCCTTCCAGACTTGCGACATTCGATGGGTGCACTCTATCGAGTACCTCGAGATCGCCGGTATCATCGTCGGACAGGTCCTGGTTGGATTCGAGGGAGATTGGGTGGGACGAAAGTTCGGACTCGTCCAGGACGCCTTGATCAGTGAGTCGTCTCTCTCGGCTTCAAATCGACGCATACAAGCTTCCAAAACTGATTGGATCTCTTCTTTCTTCATCAGTGTTCTTGGGACTTGTTATGCTTACCGCCAGTTGGGGAACTACGCTCGAAGGCTGGGTCGTGAGTCTTCTCGTCGTCGTCTTCGGACCCAAAACGCGTCCTGACCTTCTGTTCCATCTTCCTCAACAGATCTGCTACGCTTGGTGCCTCTTCATTTACGGAATCGGAGTCGGAGGAGAATACCCAATGACTTCAACTTCGTCTCTCGAGGCCAAGACTGGAGTTTCCGCGGAGATCATGTCGGACGACCGACTTCATCGAGGAAGGAACGTCGCTCTTGCTGTGAGTTTGTGTTTTGCCCTCGACCCGAGCTCAGCATCCTTGCTGACTTTCTGATCTTTCCCCTTTCTCAGTTCCTCATGCAAGGATGGGGTACCCTCTTCAATCAAGTCATTCTCATGTGAGTTGCTCGCTCGTCTTCCTCGTAGCCTGGTCGCGGTCGCTGAACGATCCTCATCCAACAGCGTCCTTCTCATCGTCTTCAACGGTGGTCGTGGAAACCCTCCCTACTCGGTCAAGGCTACTCAGTGGACGTTCCGTCTTCAGTTCGGAATCGTCGCCTTCATGACTCTCTGGCTCGCCTACCACCGATACTACCACGGAAACTACGTCGCTGATAGGAAGCTCCGAGCCGACAAGAAGAAGAAGTCGGTCACTGGCTACGATATCAAGTCCCTCAAGCTGGCCTTCTCTCACTTTGGAGGTCGAATGATTGGTACCGCTGGCGGGTGGTTCCTGGCCGATGTTCTCTTCTACGGATCCAAGCTCTTCCAGAGCTCGTTCATCAAGGTCCTGATCCCAGGAGGAGGAACCGTCATGACTGGGTGGCTTTACAACTTGATCAACAGTGAGTTCTCGCACGAGGAGGGAACGAGACGGGCTCGACGCGTCGCTGACTTTCGCTCCTTCCTCCTCCTCCGCTTTTCTCCCACTTCTAGTCGGAGTCTCGATGGTCGGATACTACATCGCCGCTCTTACTATGGATCACAAGCTTTGGGGAAGGAAGCGAATGCAGTGCTTCGGGTTCTTCATGCTCTTCGTGGGTCCTCTCTCCTCCCTTTCCTTTGTTCGACCTTCGCTGACCGCATTCCTCCTTTTATCTTCTTTCACAGCTCCTTTTCGCCATCGCTGGATTCGACTACGAGAAGTTACTTACTCCCTCTCACATCCACGGTTTCCAAGCCATCTACTACCTCTCCTCGTTCTTCACTCAATTCGGACCCAACTCGACCACCTTCTTGCTCGCTGCAGAGGTCTACCCTACCTCCATCCGATCCACCTGCCACGGTCTCTCCGCCGCCGCTGGAAAGTTCGGAGCCATGCTTCCCGCCATCCTTTACGCCTACATTGATACCAAAACCAAGTTCCTCGTCGTTACCTGGTTCGTCCTCGTCCTTCCCCTCGTTCTCGTTCGTTCGTGAGACTGATCATCTATCTCTCTTCTCGTTTTTCGTCCAGGTTCGCGCTCGCTGGTCTCCTTCTCACCGTCGTCTTCATCCCCGATACTACCGGTCTCGATCTTCGAGAGCAGGAGCGATACTGGCAGTGAGTTGAGCTTTCCATTCGTCGTCGTCGCGTCGCTGAACTGACTCCCCCTCCCCTCGTATCGCTTCAGGTTCGTCCGAGCTGGAAAGGCCGAGGAGTACCACGGTATCGCCGTTCACAAGCGACATCTCTCTCTCTGGGAGACGGCGATCCTCAAGAGGCATCTCGCTTACGATCCTATCAAGGACAGGGCTGCGAAGCTCGAGGAGTTGAGGTCAGTTTCGTCTCTTTCCTTTCCCCCCTTCTCCCCCTCTCCACGCCTTTCGCTGACCTCTCTTCCTTCCCTTTTGCATCTTCACAGTGAGGCGTACGCTCGAGAACTCCAGGCCAAGCTCAACGAGCTTCCCGGAGACGAAATCATCGAGGAGGACGGTCTCTCTCCCGAAGTCTCTCAGTACTTCAAGGAGCTCGAGGACAGGAAGAGGTCGCTGTTCAAGGAGAAGGACATCTACTCCGCTGAGGATATCCGAGAGTCTGAGAACCGAGAGGAGTTCACTCCTTGAATCTAGATATTTTGTTCGTTCTTGTTTCCTTCGACGTCGTTTTTCTTTCTCCCCTCGGCCCCTGGTTTGTTTTCACTTCCTTTTGCATGCTTCTGCTCTACACTTGTTACACCTTAGACGGATCTACCTCTATTTAGAACGCCCCTCTTACACGCCTTGCTTGCTCTCTCTAATGATATTCACTGCTCTGACTTTCGCGACGAGGAAGAACGAAAAAGAGAGAGCGAAGGAGACCAGCATCGCATCTTGCCAAGTCGTTCCAAACCAACCGAAGTACTGTAGTAGATAAAGCGAAAAAGAGCAGATCCGTCGAGATTATACGAGTGTTGTCTAAGAGGGTAAGGGGAGGAAGGGAAATATGGGAAGAGACTAGAAAGAAAGGGAGGAGATTCGACGTTCGTGCGGAAGGTCCGATCAAGGTTTCTGCCTGAGCTGTTTGCGAAGGGTCTGGACCTCGTCCTGAAGGGAGTTGAGTTCATCGAGAAGAGCGATTCCTTGGCCTTGCTCTCTGTCGGAGGGAAAGGGAAACGAGAAGGACGGGGGAAGGTCAGATTCGAGACGACTACGTCGAGGAGAGAAGAGAGGAGGAAGACGGAGAGAACGAACCGAGCTCGCTGATCGTCCATGTCGTCTCGGATCTTGGTGATCTCAGTACGAAGACGTTCAATCTCGGCTTCGAGACGGATCTGCATGGCTCGTTTCTCCTGAGCTGCTTCGTCGGCGAGGGTGAGCGCTCGAGTGGAGAGGGATCTGGGCAAAGAGAAGCGCGAGACAAGGGTTCCTTCAGTAAGGCAACGCTCGGAATATACGTGGCGCAGATGTACTCACTCGTTCGCCTCACTGAGAGAATCGCAGGCCTCGATCTGAGCGTTGAGGGAGATCTCGAGACGACGCTTGTCCTCCCGAAGAGCTGAGATCGTGTTCTCGAGCTCGTTGAACTGCTGAAGACTGCAGGTAGAAAGAGAAGTAAGGAAAGAGTCAGAGAGTGGTCGAGAGCAAGAAGGTAGCTCGAGAAAACGCGTCTCGAAACTCGCCTGTCTCCGTTCTTCCCCTCCGCGCTCAACCTCTCCTCCAAAGCCCTGACCTGACTCTGATACCTCTCCAACCCAGCTCGACTCTCCTGAACGAGCCTCTGAGCCCTCTCCGAGTTGCTCTTGTGGATATCTCGCTCCTTCGCATACTTGGCCGTCCGTTCGACGAGCATCTTCCCGTCCTCGACGAGAGCCTTGACTCGATCGGCGAAGGCTTGAAGTCCAGGGTAGGGAGCTGAGGAGCCGTTGCCGTTGGCGTAGGACTGAGAGAGAGCGGGGAAGTTGAAGTCGGATGGGGAGGGAGTGGGCATCGATCGAGAGGAGGTCGAGTCGTTGGATCGATGCGAGGTTCCGAGGGAGGGGGTTCGAGGTGAGAGGGCGGAGGCGGGTTTGGAAGGGAGGATGGCCCAGAGGGATTGGAGCTGAGCTTTGGTTGTTTCGTACTCGGCTGGGTTGGAGCCTGAAGAGTCGGTGGATCGAGTTCGTTTGCTGTAAAGAAGGAGAGGGAGCCGTTCGTCAGTCGACGTCTCGAAGATTGGAACGAACTAGGAGGACTCACGCTTCAACGATCTGTTTCTTCAGCGTATCCCTCTCCTCCATCCACCTTTTCTCCTCCTCAGCACCCAGCTTCTGAAGCCCATCTCGATCCTTCGTCAACCGAGCGAGCTCTCCTTCGAGACCCTCCCTCACGGCCTTCATCTCGACCTTCGACTCCCGAACCTGAGCTTCCAGACTCTCGTACTCGTTCCGAACCAGCTGAGCGAGGTGATCCACAGAGGCGTCCTCCGGCGGTGGTGGTGCCGGACTGAAGGCGAGTAGAGGTGAGAGAATCGTCCGAGCGTGTTCCGACGAGTCGTGAATGTTGCGATCCGACGACGACTGATTTTGTCCCTGGACTCTCCTTCGAAGCTCGACGATCTGAGCTTCAAACTCCTCCCTCATCTCTTTCCCCATCGTCCGTTCCCTCTCGAGCTCTTTCCTCATCTGCCTCATGTCCCCAGCGACGTTGGCCTCCCTCTCTCCCGAATCCTCGACGAGCTCCTCGAGTTCCCTGACGCGTTCTCGAAGACGTTCGATCTCGAGGGAGAGCTCGGTCTCCCGTTCCTTTCCTTTGGCATCAGGACCGTTCCGAGACGTCCTGTTGTTTGCGGAGTTGAGCCGTTGAAGTCGACGAGCCTCCCAGGCGAGAGAGGAAGCGTAGTGTTCGTTGAGTCGACGACGGAGAGCAGCTTCACGTTCGCTCACAGCCCACATGTCCTGAAGGAGAGAGGAGGCTTCGAGTCAGCTCAAGGACATGTGAGAGAGAGGTAAGAAGCTGGACTGACCTTCTCAGCTGATACAGCCCTCTTCTCAGCGACGGCGAGCTCCTCCATCGTCTGTTTGTTCATCCTAAAGTCAAAGAGTCGAGAGGAAGGGAGTCAGTTTCATCGAAGGCGAAGCTCTACGAAATCAGAGGCAAACTCACCTCTTGTGGTTGGCATGAAGTCGATCAAGAGTCCGAGCAGCAGTGAGGATCTTCTGCTCTCGTTGACATCGAGCGGTGAGCGATCCGAGTCGGTTCGTGAGAAGGGTGAGCTCCTGAAGGAGAAGAACGACGAAACGGTGAGCTTTTCTGCCTCTTTCGATTCACCAACGGGCGCCAAAGCGAGAAAATCTTCTAGACTTACCTTCTTGGAATCCTCTACCTCCTCCCAGCTCATGATCCGGTATCCCTCGATCCCTACATCGACCGACGCTTGCCCTGCCATCAAGCTCAACATGAGGTCCTCGTCGTTGTCGTGTCCTTGGGCCGGACTGCTCTGTCCGTTGGTGTAGATCGAGCCTGCCGACGACGAAGGAGCGGCGTTGTATCCATTCGAGTCGAGTCCGTTTCCGTTGGGTCCGAGGAAGTTTGACGAGGGAGGAAAAGCAGGGGAATGACCAGCGGTTGCTGAAGGGGAGGAGACGAAGAGCGAAGAGGGAAGCGAGAGACCGCTGTCGTTCTTGGAGTTGGGAGGAGCGTCTAGGGACCCGAAGGAGGACTGAGGAGATCCGAAGGAGATGGTCGGGGTTTTGCTGGTGATGGTGGAAGCGGAGGGAGGGTTGTTCGGACGAGGAGGTTGAGCTGAAGAGTACGAGTAGGGGTCGTTTGAACGAGGCTGAAGGCAAAAGGGAAAGTTTTTAAGGGGTCAGGTGTTGTATCTAGACTATTATGTCCCATCTGAGCGAGAACAAAAGAACTGAAAACCCTTTGAGAGGCAGGAACATCGAGACGAGTTGCGAGAACAATGCCATCCGACGACCTCGCTCTGTCCCTTCCTTCCTCCTTTTCCTCTGCTCCTTCGTCCTTCCTTCGATCTCAAACGCGTCTTTCTCGAGCTGCCATCTGACTCACCTTATCCATTCCTTCACCTTGACTGTTTCTCGACTTCCAAAAAGCTCCTGCGTTGATCCTTCCAGTTCCGTCAGAGCCAGGCGAGAGGGGTGAGCTAGGCGATTTCGGAGAGGTAGCGTTGACTCGCTCCCAGTCGAGAGAGATGTCGGATTGAATGGTTGGAAGGTAAGAACGAGCGGCCATGCACCCGAGGGATTGGTGGGTGGGAAGCGAGGAAAGGTAGGAAAGGGAGGAAGGGAGGTTGTTGGCGTTGAAGGGGAGGAAGGAAGGAGAGGAAAGTGGCGTCCCGGAAGTTCTCGAAAAAGGAAAACAAAGGGACGAGCTCTTGTTTTTTCTTCTGCTAGACGCGTCTTTCTCTTCATCCAAATCCATCTCAAATCTTCTCATCGTCTACATCGTTAGTTTAATCAATTCCTCGCTCAAACCTCAACCGTAACAACCGCAACACTCCAAGCAGGAAGCTCAACCGCGACCGCTCCTCCCTCCATCGACGCGTCCACAGGTCCCTTGATGTCGACGAGAATCTCCTGTCCAGGGATGTTGGCGGCCATGAGATCCGAAGCGGTGATGTACTCGTAGACGGCCGAAGTCGCGTTGAATCCGTCGAGGGAGATCGAGAGGGAGACCGGGGAGGGAGAGTAGTTGGAGGTTTTGAGGAAAACGTTGGTGTCCGTCGAGCTGGCGACGTAGGTGAAGTTGGTAGGAAGGGCGCTGGTGGTGACGGGAAGGATCGTGTCGCCTCGGTGGGTGGAGAAGATCTGGGACGGAGAGGGAGAAGGAGAGAAAGACGCGTCAGGGCAAAGTGAGGAGTAGATTTCGACGAGGAAGAGAGGACTGACCTTCTGGACGTAGTAGGAAGCTGAGGGGTAAACGGATCCAGCGTCGAAGAGTATAAGGTTGGGAGTCCACTGGAAGCGATTGATGTTCTCCAGCATCGGAGCGTAGGAGGCGGCGAAGACGATGTCCTGGAACGAAAAGCGAAGTGAGCATCCCAAAGGCGACAACTTCGAGGAATCGAATCACGAAAACTCACCGAGTTCCTCTCGAGCATAGTCATGTACGCAGCCTCTCCAGTAGCGGCTTGGAGGGTCGAGTATCGAAGTCGTCCTTCTGCGACGGTTCCGTAGAGAGCTGATTCGTTCATCGAGGTCGACGCGTACTCTCCCTCGAAGCTGTAAAGAGCGTGCGTTCAGAATCAGCCGCTTCTCTTTCGAAAGTTCACTGGACGGAAGATAGACTCACATCAAAGGCCCAGGTCGAGACTCGTTGTCGTAACGGTGCGCGTTTGCTGCAAACCAGTCTGGGGTCTCGTAGACGTGCTATCAAAGTAGAGAAGCAGATTCAGTTGATGTTTGAGATTAAAGGGAAGCAGTCGCCAGCTTCAACTCACTCGATCGGCTGGAGCAAGACGAGACGCGTCGAGAAAGAGTCAGCGTCGTTCGACTCGAGCGAAAATTCGAGAGGACTCACAGTACTCCTCAGGAGGGTCCAGAACCGTAACCGGTTGAGTCGTAGCAATCAACTTGAGATCGGGCCAGGCAGCTGAGATGGCAGACTCGTAGGCTGCCCATCGGTAGGCGGCGTAGGAGTCAGGCTCGAAAAAGTCTGAACGAAGAAAGCCATTGAGGGGTTAGTTTGGGAGCTCAGGGTTAAGGAGAACGAGAAGAACTGACCCTCGTTTCCAATCTCAATGTACTTGATGTTGGTGAAGGGCTCGGGGTGTCCGTACGCGGCTCGAAGGGCACCTGAGAGACGGGGAGGGGGGGGGGGGGGGGAAGGGAACGAGAGAGGAAGAAGAAAAGGACGGTCAGTCTTGACTGAGAAGAACATGAAGAGGGCTAGAGCTCACCGTATGGAGTGCTGACGTCTCCGAGAGTGAACTCGATCTGTGTAGAGGGGAGGGGGAACTCAGTTTGGCTTCCTCGTCGTCGCGTCGAACGGATGAACTCGCCTGGCCCAAAGCCTCCTCAACGAAGGGAGCAAGATCAGCCTCTGGAACGGTATGTCTCTCGAGTGAGTATCCGGCGTAGACTGAAGAGTTGAGAAGAGGAAGAGGGAAAGGAGTCAGCGGCGAGACGAGAGACAACGCGGGAGGTCGGAGATGTGGCTCACCTCCCATGATTCCTGTCACGTTGAGGTCTTCTACCCAGAGAAGATATTCCATCAATCCCAGGCCATCGGTGTTGATATACGACCAGTCTCCCATCCTTCCAGGTCTTTCTGATAGAGGACCGATAGTTCTACGAAGAAAAGAAAGCGTCAGAAGCGAAGGAGACCTCGACGCGACGGAACGAACTCACTCGTTCCACTTCCATCGAGTCTCAATCGTTTGTCCCTCGAGGTTGTTGCCTGAGAGTAGAAGTGCAAGTATGTTCAGCTTCGAATCAAAGTAGAGCGAGAAAGAGACGTCGACACACCACCAGGGAACCGCCATACCGAAGGCTTGACGTCGGCAATCACCTCGGCGAGGTCAATCCTCATTCCGTTCTCCCTGTGAGGAGAAGGCGCTTCGTATCAGTACTCGATATTTCACTGCTCGAATATAAAGTAGATACTCACCTGTCCTTGTAAGTAGGAGGGAACAAGCTGAACAACCCGAACAAAACCTCTCCGCTCTCTCCCTCTCCTCCGTTGACCTGAACGACGAAGGTATTGTTGAGATCCTCAGCCGAAGACGAAGGAGTCAGCTTGGTATCGAACTGCTTCCACTCGTCGGTGATGCCGGTGAAGTCCTGAGTAGCGAAGACGGTTCCGGTGGTGTTGCTGATGAGGGAGAGAGAGACGGTGAGGTCGGACGTGAAGGACGAGGCGAGTTTGGCGTAGAAGGAGGCTTTGTAGGTCCAATTGCAGTCAATTTTGATGCCTGAGAAGAAAGTTGAGATCGCATCAGTACCGAGGGTCGAGAAGAGAGAAGAGGGAGAGGGTAGACGAACCCCAGAACCCAGGATTCTCGAAGGAAGCGACGCCATCGACGACCTCGACCTTCAAGGAGTTAGGAAGAGCGCTGGAGATTCCTGCGGTGTCGTTGACGACCGAGATGGCAGTTCCGTTGATAGATGCCCAAGGAACGAGCGCAGTGGTCTGTTTAGCTACGTCGACGATTTGGAAGGCTCCTGAAGAAGAAAAAAGGACGAGAGGGAAAGGTGAAAAAAGGACGAGAGGGAAAGGTCAGCATTTGGTCGTCGTCGAGACGCGATGAGGAAACGACTGACGGTTCTGAAGAAGCTCAGCGTAGATTCCTGGGTAGGGAAGAGAAAAAGGAGAGTGAGCGGAAGGTTGAAGATGAGAGCTGCCAGGGAGAAGAACGTACCTCCATCTCCTCTAGAGAACGCGAACGACGAAAGGAAGGTCAGCTTCGAACGATCGACGGAGCCATGAACGAAGCACTCACGAGTTGTTGATGTCCTCGAACATGAAACCGTACCCTCCATCCGCCCCATGTCGAAGAAGACTTTCCTTGAAAAGAGAGGAAGGAAGATTGAGACGGTCAGCCCATCTTGATCGCGACGTCGACGAGATCACTCACAAATCCTCCCTCCTTCGAGATCGTCAATGAAACCGTATCGTCGGCTCTTCTGATCAGAGGAGAAGCATCCGCTAGAAGCGCGAGAGTAGCGGTGGTGGTGGCGATGAGATTGAAGGGTCGCATCGTCGAAGAGAGAGCTGGGGGTTGAAGAACAAAAGAAGTCGGAGGGATCGAACGGTCTTTGTGTTACGCGTCGGCGTTGGGATCCTGTAGGTTAGGCTGCATGATCTGATCAGCTGGCTCGTCGCTGAATCCTCTAGCATCGAAAAATAGAACCCAAAGAGGAAACTGGTCCAGAGCGACATGTCGGTCTAACGAGGGGACCGCCCAACTCCGGGCGCTGTTGACGCTTCTTAGGAAAATCCTCAGGTCGAACAGGTTTGGTGGTGCGTAGATCGGGACGGGTTGCCGAATATGAAGGTTTGTAGATTTGAGGCGGGCGGGAGGAGAAGAAAGACGAAGGAATGGAGGTAAGGGGGGAAGGCGGGAGGACGCGTCGTCTGCTTCTCCCCTTCATTGTTGATCGGGATCTAGAACGAGTCAAGGTAGAGGGAGGATAAACGTGATTTCATCATCATGATGATCATTCCTTCACAACAGCTCTCGTTGATTCGGTTGAGAAGAAGGAAAGCGAAAAGGAAGACTCACGAGAAAACGACCTCTCCTCCTCCCCCTCTTCACCACCCTCGCCAGCAAGCTTGAGCATGAAACTTTGACGTCTCAGTTGCGCAATGTGGTAATACCCGTTGAATCTTGAAGCTCCTGTAGGATGTAAAAGACGATCAAGAAAGGAGGGGGAGGTAGGAAAGTCAAGCAACGACGACGTCGGCCAATCAGCTTTGCACCTCAGATCTCCCACTGCGAGTCGGAATGACATCTCGAAAACCGGACTTTGTTTCAGCCAAGAGCGGAGAAGAGAAGAAAGATCAGTGAACGCTCGGCGAGAAAGAGAGAGGACGGGACAGGAGGGAGGAAGAAGGAGCTCACGTTGAGCTCGAGTTGAGCGTCGCTTCGAGAGACTGGCAAGAGGCTCGACCTTCTTCGAAGAGTTCAGGACTAAAAACAAGAGGTCAACAAGCAGCTTGATTCTCTTCTTGAGCTCTAGCGGCGAAGTATAGGGCGAAGAGGAGGAGGGAAGAAAGGGGAGGGAGCGGGCTGTTGAGCTCAAGCATGACTGGAGGTGCTCGAGGAAGAGCTTTGAGGAGACCTGGCGTCGCGAGGATTTCGAGGACGAGTAGAGACGGAGTGATAGCTGACAGCGAGAAAACTGCCTGAGAGCTTGTTGTGGTTTGAGGGCAGCGAGAGAAGCGGAGGGTCCGAGGAGACGAGAGGGATTTCGACGTCGAGCTGCTTCCTTCCCTCCAACCTCTTCCTTCCTACCGGGCACTTTCTAAAGCTCGAAGCTCTATCACGTACTATTCATCATGGTGAGTTCTCTTCATATCTCGATACTCTCGCAGAGAAAACGAGAGAGCTAACTCGTCCTCCGTGTTTACCCTTCCTTCCTCCCTCCGGTCCTCCAGGCTCGACGATGTGTAGCTTGCAATTCGTCCGTCATCAACATCGACAGTTCAGCTGGAGGATCTTACTGTGGAGGATGTGGAATCGTACTGGAGGAGAACACGATCGTCTCCGAGATTACGTTTGGAGAGACGAGTGGAGGAGCAGCCATGGTCCAAGGAAGTTATGTCAGTGCGGATGCAAGTGAGTCAGACTTCCTTCCTTCTCAGCCCACTTTCTTCGGTTCTGTGGACCTCGAAATGCCTCGAGCTGCAGACCTACGCGTCTCTAGACTCTCTAGGAGCTTTCTTGGGTCTCTCCTGGTTCTCTGGAGGTGGATGGAGCGAGAGAGAGAGCTCACGAACGAGCTCAAGCTGACCTCCTCCTTCTCTCCCGCTCCTCCCTTTCAGCTCGAGCTCACACCTCTGGACCTTACAACCGAGGATCTCAAGAGTCGAAGGAGCAAGCTATCGCCAACGGTCAGTCTACTTACTCTCCTTCTTCCCTCCTCCGTCCTGTTCCTGATCCTCTCTCCCGGGTTCCTCACAGGTAAGAAGCGAATCCGTCAACTCGCTCAGGGACTCAAGCTCTCAGAACGTCTCTCGGATGCTGCCCAACGATGGTTCAACCTCGCCGTCTCTACCAACTTCATCAAGGGAAGGAGATCAGGATACGTTATCGCGGCTTGCCTCTACATTACGTGCAGAATGGAGAAGACAAGTCACATGTTGATCGATTTCAGCGACATGCTTCAGGTGAGCTTCGTTCTTTCTTTCTACTGTCTGAGCTTCTTTGCGTGAGAATCAGAGCTGATTGTTCTTTCATCTTCTTCATCAGGTCAACGTCTTCGTTCTCGGTACGTGTTTCGAGCGTCACGACGCGAAGGAAGGGCCTTGAACCGAAGAGGACGAAGCTGACCTCTCGCCTCCTTCCCTCCTCCCTCCCGTCCTCTTTCCTCCTCCAGGTTCCACCTACCTTAAGCTCGTCAAAACCCTCAACATTACCATCCCCATCATGGATCCCTCCCTCTACATCTCTCGATTCGCCGCTCTCCTCGAGTTCAAGGAGGAAACCCAGAAGGTCGCCACCGACGCCGTTCGACTCGTCCAACGATTCAACCGAGACTGGATGGCTACCGGTCGACGTCCAGCAGGAATCTGTGGAGCCTGTCTCCTCCTCGCCGCCAGGATGAACAACTTCCGTCGGAGCATCCAGGAGATCGTCCAGGTCGTCAAGATCGCCGATACCACCGTTCAGAAACGACTCGACGAGTTCAAGGCCACTCAGAGCGGAGCTCTCACCATCCAGGACTTCAGGACGACATGGGAGGCCAAGGAGGAGAACCCACCTGCTTTCACGGCTGCTCACAAGGTCAAGGAGGTCAGGGTTCCGAAGGGGAAGGGGAAGGGAAAAGGGAAGGGGAAGGAGAGAGCTGTCGACGAGCCGATGGAGGAGGAGGACGAGGAGGTCGAACCTATCGAGGAACCCATCGAGTACGTAGGAGGACCTTCCACGTCTCTCATCGGAACTCCCAACGCTCGACTTGATAAGGGAAAGGGTCGGGAAACTCCTCGTCGACCACTCAACGCCCTCGACGCCGAGGGCTCGCCGTCGGTCGGTCCTTCAACACCAGCCAACGAGAACGACGCCGTCTTCCGAACAGCAGCAGACTTCGACGCCGAGGAGGACGAGGAAGGGAACGAGAAGGACGACGACGACGAGGAAGAGGGAGAAGGAGAAGACTTCACCGCTCAGATGAGAGCCATCGATCCCGGTCTTCGAGACTCTCCAGGCGCGTCCTCCTCAGTCGTCGGACGATCCTCGCCACCACCGGACACCCAACCCATCCGACCTTCCTCCTCCTTCGACGCTTCTCGATCTCAACAACCACCAGCATCCTCCTCCCAACACGTTGCATCCCAACAAGCTTCAACCTCCGCTCGACCCATCTCCTCGAAACCCTCCCAACCTCCCTCCAACGTCAACGAGAACGAGACCAACGACGAGGACGAAGACGAAATCGCTCTCGCCATCCGAGACGAAGTCACCGAGCAGCTCGAGTCTGCTCAAGGAGCCGAGTTGTTGGGAGAGTTGAACGACGCGGATCGACGAGCTGCTGAACGGAGAGCGATGGAGATTGAAGGGAGGGAGCTGGAAGGGTTGGACGAGGACGAGTTGGATCAGTTCATCATGACCGACGAGGAGGTGAGGGTCAAGACGAGGTTGTGGATGGAGTTCAACAAGGAGTATCTGCAGAAGCTTGCTGGTGAGTCGTCGACTTGCGTTGGGAGGAGGGCGAGAAGAAAAACGACGCGTCGCTGATCCTCGTTCTTTCCGTTCTTCTTTCATTCCTTAGTCAAACAAGCCAAAGCTCAAGGAGATCCCGATGCTCAAGATGCTGCCAAGAAGAAGGTCCGTCTCGTTCCTACTTCCCCTTCCTCTCCCTCTTCTTTTCCTGACTCCCCTCCCTCTTCCTTCCCTTTTCACCCACAGAGGAAACGCAAAGATGGCGCCACCGGACCCGTCTCCGTCCGAGGAGCCACCCCTGCCGAATCCGCTCGAAACCTCGCTACCCAGAAGAAGTTCTCCAAGAAGATCAACTACAAAGCGTTCGAAACGCTATTCGACAACTCGGATCTGCCGCAGAGGATGAGCTCGAGGCAGCTGAGGGATAGTACGATTCCGAGAGGGAGTGAGGTTGGGGAGAATGAGAAGGAGGATGGGGCTGGGGAAGCGAGTGAGAGTGGTGTTGGAGGAGGAGGAGACGGGAGTGACGGGGAGAAGGAAGATGGTGAGTTGGGCGACGCGTCGTTTCTCCGAGGTTTCGAAAGTTGAGAGATCGAGAGGGGCTGACTGACTCTTTCCTCTTTCTTTCGCTCCTGCAGAATCCAACGAGAAGCACGACGAGATGCACGAGGAGGACGGATCGGACGTGAGTTTATCGTCTCCCTTTTTCCCCTCTCTTTCTTCTCTCCTCCTCAATCACATCTCCTTCAGTCTCCTCTCACTCCTTTTTCCCTTACTAACCTTCTCTATCCTCTCGTCACCTTAATTTGTTTTTCTTTTTCCTACAGGACGACGACGCCCCTCCTCCCTCGAAGAAGGGACGATCGGACGCCCAGCACGACCCGGACTTCCTCACGCTCAGCAGCAGTTTCGCAAGAGGCGGGGACGACGACGACGATGGGTTCGAGGAGGTCTAGTCGAGCGTTGGAGTCGCTTTTTTTCTTTGCTTTTTGATTTGGGAGTCGGGTTGGGTTGGAGAGCAGGACGCGTTTCGGCTCTTGTTTGTTTTCGCTGGTTTATTCACTTATGTTTTTCTCGCTTCCCTTCATCTCTCTCTCGTCTCTGGGATACACACATACACTAGCTACTACTCTACGAGGCATTCTCTGTAAACCTCAACTCGAACGAAGGAAGAAGGCAAAAAGAAACAAGGGGCTGGATTTCGAAGCTCCCTTTGTTCGTTTCAGAATCTCGAAGGAGACCTCGACCGAATCGAGCTCACCTTCCCTCCTCCTTCCTTCCTCCTCCTCAACACCCACTCAACAACCATGCCCATCCTCTCCACCCCCTCCTCATCCCTCTCCGAAGACGACTCCCACCCTACGGAAACCTCTACGACGCAGCATGCGACGGAACTGATGCTCTCGAAACTGCTCGACGAGTGGAGAGCGACCGATGCGTTCCAAGCTGGAGGAGCGCCGTGAGTCTCTCTCGCTCCAAGGGAAGATTTCCTCGCAAGCTGATCGAGTGTTTTGTTGCAGTCCCGTCTTGGAGAAGAACTCTCACGTTCAGTACCTGGCGAAGAACCTGTTCAAACTCCCCGCTCCGTTCGTTTCTTTGGATGCTTCTCGACCTTGGATGCTCTACTGGATCTTGCATTCGTTCGATCTACTTGGGGTTGCGTTGGATCAGGCTACGAAGGATAGGTTAGTTCTTCGAAGATTTTCACCTTGTCGCTTTTGAAGGAGAAGAAGAAACGAACGAAATCGTCGAGCTCACCCTCTCTCTCCTTCTTTTGTTCTCCTCCTCCTTCGTTCGCAGAGCCATCGCAACGATCCTGTCGTGCCAGCACCCCTCAGGCGGGTTCGGAGGAAACGTCTCCCATCTCCCTCATCTCTTGACCACCTACGCTTCTATCTGCTCGCTCGCCATGCTCGGAGCAGGCTGGGAATCCATCGATCGAACAGCGATCTACTCGTTCTTCATGAGGATGAAGAGGCAGGATGGAGGGTTCGCGGTGTGTCAAGGAGGGGAGGTCGATGTTAGGTTAGTAGGGTACACTGTCTTTTTTTTTTTGATAGGAGAAGCCTTGCTGACTTTTGAATTCGTTGTCGTTTTCTCTTTCGAAGGGGAGTCTACTGCCTTCTCGCGACGGCGACGCTGTTGAACTTGTTGACGCCAGAGCTGGTGGAAAAGACGGCTGATTTCGTTGCTTCGTACGTCTCTCTACTCTTCTCTCTATCTTCCACTCTCTTGCTAACCTCGTCCCGCCTTCGTTTTCAGCTGCCAAACCTACGAAGGAGGCTTCTCCGCCTCCCCTTCCTCCATCTCGCACACCTTCTTCTCTCCCTTCACCACACCCGTCCAACCCCTCATCCCTTCCTACCCCATCCCAACTCCTTTAGGAGAAGCCCACGGAGGCTACACCTCCTGCGCCGTCCTCTCCTTGCATCTCCTTCGTCCTCTCGCAACTCCAACGAAACCCGTCAACGAGAAAGCGTTGCTGAGATGGAGCGTCATGATGCAGGCGAGTGCGGTCGATGGAGGCGGGTTCAAGGGGAGGAGTAACAAGCTGGTGGATGGGTGTTACGGGTGGTGGGTTGGAGGGAGCTTTACGGTGCTGGAGGAGATGGTGAAGAAGGCCAGAGGGGAGGAGGAGAAGGGGAGGGATGAAGGTGAGTTTGGGCAATGAGATGGTTTTCGCTGCTCTCGTTCTTGCTCGAAGCTGATCATTTTCCACTTTGGTTTGGATCGGCTCTGGTAGGTGCTCTCTACGACCGAGGTTCGTCCCTCTTCGCATCTCTTTTCTCGCTTCTTCGCTCCGTCTCGTCTCGTCGAAACTGACGCGTCTCGTCTCTTTTCCTCTCCTCAACAGCCGCTCTCCAAGAATTCGTCCTCACCCTAGCCCAACACCCTAAAGGTGGTCTTCGAGATAAACCTCCCAAGTTCGTCCCATCTCTTCCCTCCTCTCTCGCTTCCCAAACTCACCTCCCCAGCCGTTTTCGTCGTCCCCGCTCACAGAAACGCAGACTTCTACCACACCGTCAACAATCTCGCCGGTCTCTCCTCCTCCCAACATCGGCTCATCCTCTCCCCCGACCGTTGCACTGGACTCGCTAAAGCCTGGCGTCCCTCATCCACGGAGGGAGGGAAGAGCGGGAGCGGGTTGAGCGACGAGAAGCAGAGGGACGTGTTCGTCCAGGCTTTGGGGTGGAAGGAGCTCGAGTCGCAGTTTCTGAGTTTGGGAGGAGAGGGGAACAGGGTGGTGAGTCGGCTTGTACCGCTTTCTTTTCGTTCGAGAGGAGCTCGGCGCGTCGAAACTCGAAACTCGGAACTGACTTTCTTCCCCTTTCCGTCTCTTTCGTGTTTGTCGTGAGCAGAACACCACCCACCCAGCGATTAACATCTTGCTGCTGAGGGCAGAGCCGATGATGAGGAGGTTCTACAATCAGGAGAAGGATTTCGGCGTGAAGGCTGAGTAGCCGGGCGGGCGAGGGGAGGGAGAGAGGGAGGGAGAGCGAGGGTTGAGATTCAGGAGTGTTATGTGTTCTTATCTATTTCAGTTTGATTATCTTGCGGCTGAGGTGGGTCGGGGGAAAGGAAGAGGAGAGGAAGGGAGAGGAAGGAGGGATCGAAGGAAGAGGAGGAGACGAGAACCGTCCAGCTCGAACGTTCCTTTCTCCCCACCTCTCTCGCGAAAACCTTGATTGAGAGCGGAGACTTTGAAACCTCATGGATAACGGCTGCGAGAAAACGTTAAGGGACCTAGGCCGAGGGATCCTGAGAGAGGAAAACAAAGACGAGTCAGTCGACGTGTCGAAAAGAAAGAGAGAGCGAGAAGGACTGACCTCGAGAAGAAGTTCGAACTGGGTAGATCCTGAATTAAGCTCCTCGAAGTCACCGTAGAATCCTCTGAAACCCCAGGCCCCAAAGCTTCAGTCAGCGACGCAGGGCAGCAGCGGAGGAAGAAAGGAACGACCGGAGACTCACTCGGCTCCGAACACGACTCTTCCATACATCAACCCGTAGCTTCATCCATGAGATTCAATGATCTCCTCGAGGACGACGTCTCTGGATTCTCTTCTAGCTACTGCTGCTGAAGAGGAGTACCTAGGTTCGTGATCGTCGTCTTCCTCGACGCAGAGTTCTCCATCGTGGTTGGTAGGAATAGAGCTGATGTAGTCTCCTTTATCTCCTTCGACGAATTCAGCGACGAGGATTCCATCGACTGGGAACCATAGCCTGGAAGGAGAAAGAGCGAGAGTGAGGTTCACGACGCGTCGTCCAACAGGAAGGAACGACTTACTCGTCGAACCGGCTTGTCCACAGGTCCCAGATGACGATTCCATCCTCGTTCCGGAGTTCCAGCTTCTCGTAGGTCCCAGAAACGCCTTCTACGGCAACCGAGAGCTCCTAAAGAAGAACAAAGCCAGCAACGTCAGCATCGTCTCAAACGAAAAGATCGAGGTGGACGAACAGAGACGGGAGGGAACGTGAGAAGCTGAGCGGCAGCAGGAAGTGACAAGTAGTCAGCGAAGAAAGTGGAATGTGGGAGCGAGGATGAAGGGACGGACCATGACACAGCTGCGATCATCGTACACCGAAAGCCACTGATCGTTACGGTCCTTGATCGCAAAGTCGAGCTCGTTCGTCTCCATGAGCCTCATATACGAAAGAGCTGGGTTGATCTGAAGCTGAACATCATCATTTTTGACTTCTTTCCTGCTCAGGACTCGGACCTCCGAACCAGCGAAGGCGAGGAGTGCTTCTGGCGGACGTCCACCGCGAGACGCGTGAAGGAAGGAAATGATCAGCTCCTCTCTTCTCTCGTACCCTTCGCCCATCTTCCAGGGAGGAACCAAGACTGGGGACTCACCGTTCCAGTCTTGCCATCTAGTTGAATTCGCCATCTGCCTCCATTCGGCGGTTCGGAGAGCGCTGTTCTCCCAAGTCCTCCCCACCGGATAAGGCTCGGTGAGATCCTCGTAGACGATTCCCATACCTGCATGAAGGCAGATCTGTCTCCAACGCTCCTCGACGAGTTCTTCTGTGGAACCAAAGAGGTAGGTTCGGACGGATTTGTTGAGCTGGGAGAGGGCGACGTGAGTTGAGAGAGCGAGAGGTCCGACGAGAAAGGACTGGATGTGAGCGATGAGCTCGTAGGGGAGAAGGAGGCGACGTTGGTAGGATAGAGGAAGAGCTGCAGAGCAGAATAAAGAGCAGCTGATCAGTGAAGCTAAAGATTGAAGGAGAAGAGATAGACGAACCATCGAGACGTCGCTTTCGAGCTCTGTCGGTTTGGATCGTTCGCTTCAGGACATCGAGAAGCTGCCAACGAAGGGATATGCGTTGAGTTCCGAGAGGCACGCCTAGGTGGGCTACTAGAAAGCTCACCACTTCCTTCTCCTTCCAGTGCAGGCTCCCCCTCCAGTGATCCCATTCGTGGCGAGAGATTCCCCTTCTCTCGAGGGCTTGCTGCACATCTGTTGGGAAGACCAGCTGTTGAGAAACATGTCGGACCGGCTTTCAAATGAGCTGAAGTCCAGCTCACCTTCAAGACTGTAAGAATCTGGGTCCATGGCGAGAAGAAGGGAAGGAGAGAGGAGGATGAGAGTCGGGAGGGAAGGAGCGAAACGGCGACGAGCTTCCTTTCGTTTTAGCTCTTTCCTTTCGATCCCTAACGACCAGCACCCTTCCACCTTCTTCCATCTTTCTCTCCATGTCTGGCAACCCCGACGACTTCTCTTTCTCTGGAGGACTCCCTTACGACGAAGCCGAATCTCGCTCAACAGCAGCACCATCGAAACCCTTCAACCCCGACCTCGACTTCGCGCTCGACGACATCGCACCTCCGAGGAGAGGAGGAGGACGAGATGGAGAGTACCGAGAGTACAGACAGGAGGACAGGAGAGAGAGGAGAGAACCGCAGGAGAGGACTGCCAACTTGTATCGTGAGTCTATAGAAAGAGGAAAGAGAGTTGAAAGGAGAGAGAGCATCGAAGCTGACCTCGTCCTTCCCTTCCCCTTCTTCTCCCTTCCTGCCCTCAGTTCTGTCCGAGATCAAGCCCGTAGTGCGTCGACAAAAGATGGTAAGTACTCTGTCTTTACTCTGACCTCGAACCTCTTCGATGCCCGCTTGGAGCTTGAGGGACCTGTTCGAAGGGAAGGGAGGCCGAGAAGGAAGTTGACCTTCCCTCCTTCCCTCCTTTGCTCGTTTCAGGCTTCCGATCTCCTCGAGGAAGATTGTGAGTCCAACAGCACTCGTAGATTAGACGAGATGCACTCTGACGCGTCTGATCACGTCCTCTGCTTTCCTTGATCGTTCTCCAGACTCTGTCGACGAGGTGGACGTCCCAGCCTACCCCGTCCCCGTCGACGATCCTTCCATCCGAACCAACGCTCTCTACTTCCAAGGAACCCCCTTCACCGAACTCCCAACAGGAAAGATCTTCACCTACATCAGCTCGTTCAGCGCTTCGGTCCCTCTCGGTATCGAGTGGATAGCAGATGACTGCAAGCTCGCTTTCCTTCCTTCCCTCCCCTCCTCTCCGAGCTTCTCTCGCCTCGAACTTCCACTTCATCCCCGCTGACATTCAACTCTCCTTTCTTCTGGAACGTCTCCAGGTCTGGTCGTCGTCTTCCCATCCCAAAAGTCGGCGTCCATCGCCCTCGCTTCTCTCCTCGTCGACCCAGAACCCTCCTCCGCCTCGACAACAGGTCAACTCGTTCCCTTGTCGCTTTGGCCGAAGGAGTACAAGCAGCCCAAGCCAGCAGGAGAGCTCAGGATGGAGGTTGATGAGGGAGAGGGAGCTGCTGGAGACTCTCCGGAGGTCATGCAGGGTGTGATTGAGGTTCGATGGGCAAAGGTCGACGACAAGAAGGGTTACTCGAAGGTGAGTGCTCTTTCTACACTTGATTTGTTTTCCATGGATTTTTAGGCCACTAGAAAAGCTGGGAAATCGGGTTGAAGGAGGTACGAAGGTGTGAAGGGTAGTTGCGACCTCGCGTCGTCTCGAACTCGAAGCTCACCTCTCCCTCTTCCTCTTCCCCTTGTTCTCCCTCTCCTCGTCCAGGGTACCGCCTCCAACTTCTACCGCAAAAACGGTCATCAAGCTGGGAAACCTCAAGCCTCCTTCGACGACCACCCTTCCTCCTCTTCGCGTCCTGGTCGAGCAACGAACACCTCCTCCTGGGCTCACGACCTCCACGACGACATCTCCTCCCCTTCCTCCTCCTTCAACTCCCGCGGTCTCCCTTCGAGACCCTCCTACCCTCGAGATCCAGAAGTCCCCTTCCAAGAGATCGGCGTCGACCTCCTCGCACCTTCCTTCTCCCTCGAACGACCCTCCCACTACCGCGGCGACGACAACGACGAGGACGACGCTGCTAGGAGAGGTCACAGTATTCGAGGACGAAGTCGACGATCAGCTTCCCCTCCCAACCTCGCCGCTCCAAGCGAAAGCTCAACTCGACGAGCCGCGTCCCTCCTCAAACGATTCGCTGGACGGTCGAGGTCAAGATCTCCTCCTGGATCGAAGCTCTCGGAGAGGATTGCCAAGATTCCTTTGGACGAGAGGTTGGGGATCAAGCTTTCTGCTTCGGGAGATCTGCTCGGGGAGGACGACCTGCCTGGTGGAGGAGGGATGAGGATCGACGAGAGGGAGGCTGTCGACGAGGTGGATCTGATGGCTGCGATTGGAGGAGGCAAAGGAGCTGGAATGATGATCGATCGGCCTTACGTCCAGCAGGGAGCTATTCCGAGGAGGCAGGGGTCTTCGTCGTTTGGAAGGAGCGGGGAGAGGGGAGTTTACGAGGGGGAGAGAGGAGTAGGAGGAGGGAGGGAGTCGTTTGCGTCGAGGCAGCAGGAGGATCGAGGTGGGCGGAGGAATGATAGGGATTGGGAGAGACGAGGTGGGGAAAGGAGGGATGATCGAGGTGGGAGGGATGACAGGAGGGATGATCGTGGTGGTGGCAGGAGGGAGGCGAGAGCGGAGGATTTGGATTCGGAGCTCGAGGAGTTCTTGAAGAAGAGGTAGATTTTGGAGGAGTAGGCTTTGATGGGGAGTATGGTAATTTGTTACTGCTTATGATGCCTCGCTATTCTCCTTGCTGTTGATGCTCTCGCGTCCGCTAGAAGGAAGAGACAACCACCCTCGACGCGTCTGCTTTCTCCTCCGCATTGGAGCGTTTCTCGGCTGCTTCCCCGTTCTCGGATCCCAAAGCCAGTTGCGTAGAGAGTCTACGAAGTATATCATTAGCTCCGAGATTGCAAAGGCTAAAAAACAGATCCTACTAGTCCTCAAGCTCAACGCGCTCCACCTCCGAACAGCGAGCCCATCAGGTCTCCGAGCATGTTGGCTCCTCCAGCTCCTCGAGGAGGAGCGATCTTGAAGGTTTGTTGAGAGATGATTTGAACGGCCTGGCGAACGGAGGGCGAGGAGAGGAGGGAAGAGGTCAGCGAGGGAGTTTGAACGACGAGACGTGACTTCGTTCCAACGCTCGTTCGTCAATTGCGGAAAACAGCGAAACGAATTCCTCACCTCTCTAACATGCTCATCCCTCAACCCAGGTCTTCCCAAAACCCTGTACTTGGTTCCCACCAGCTCACTCCACCCAGCCTTCCCTTCCGGTCCAGCTCTCTGCACACTCCTCACCACGAGCTGCAGCCAATTCGCGACGGGGAGACTCGTAAACAGGATCTCGTCGTCGTCCTCGCCCGGTTTGGACGAAGGGAAGGGGATCCGTTGGAGGAGGAGGGACGGGTTGGCGGCGAGAAGGAGGGAGAGGAAGGTTTGGAGAGTTGTTCGGGCTGGGAGGATGGAAGGAGGGGAGAGGAGGAGGAAGGGAAGCGTGAGGCGGAGCAGGTAAGGTGAAGGATCGATGAGGCCGGATTGACACCTGTGGAAGAAGAGGAAGGCATGATTAGAGGTTGAAGAGAGAGATAGGGAAGCTTGTATAGTTGTGCAAACGAGGCAGGAGAGGACACTCACCACTCGAATCCCATCTCTCCGAGCAACCGTCCAGCGTCCCTCGTTCCAGCGGAGATGAGATGAGGTTCAGCCTTGAGGAAGTCCTTCTCTCGAACGAGCAGCGCCCCGATATAGTAAAGAAGAGTAGCGTCTCCTGCTGGCGATGTACCGTTCTTCGCTGTCCAGCTAGAAGGGCAAAAGAAGAGCGGGCCAGGTCAGCGAGACGATGGGAGGAAGGAAGGCAAAGAGAGTTGAGCTCGACAAAGAAGAGAAGGAAGGGAACTGACTTTACTGAAGCATCAATGATGGTCTTCCTCCAGTTCCCACTCGCTGGGCAAAGGGCGATCAAATTGGTGCATCGACCTAGGGGAACGAGACGAGAGCAAAGCAAACAAGGGAGGGCAAGAAGGTCAGCTTCGAGTTCCTTCCTTTCCTTTCCTTCCCTTCCCTCTTTTGCGATGGGATACTGACCTCTTGATACATCCGTGACCTTCTCAGCCTTTCCATCGTAAGCAGCGAGCATCAACACAGCCAGATCTACTCCACTTCCAGTCTCTCCCTTCTTGAGCAGAGCTTTGGAGACCTCGAAGAGAACGAGGATGGCTTCCTCTGGGTGACCGTGTGAGATGAGTCGAGCAGACGTCGTTCGAGTCTTTTGATGAGCAGAGTAGGCGTTTGATTCCACGAGGGAGAGGAGAGGAGGAAGAATGAGCGTAGGGTCGGTGGGGAGAGAACGGGGAGGCATGGTTGAGGGAAAGGGAAAGGGAGAGAAGGGGAAGCTGAGGTTCGCCGTGGGTGTTGGGAGGGAAGGCGGGAGGAGGAGGTCGAGGCTCGTCGCCGTCCTCTTTCTCGGCAGCAAATCTTGCAGGATGACAAAAAGTAAGATTCGGTATCCCCTCTCCGAGATCGAGAGGACGACTCAGAACGGAGATGGTGGAAACAAAGGCGAGGCAAGGAAGTCCAACGAGAGAGCGACGCGTTTCGTCCTTCGACATGTAGCACGCTAAAGTACACATCAAATCTCGTCACGGAAACTACATATTCTTAATTTAATACTACACAGCTCTACAGCACCTTCACAGGCATCCTCTCCCATGCTTGACCTGAGCCTCGACGGAAGAAACGGTTCTGCATCCTCTTCCCCTCGAACTCAAAGAGGTGATCCGTCGAGCCGATAAGGAGCTTAGCGGGAGCTCTTGAAGACGGACTGGGAGTGTAAGTCGGGTCGGTAGAGCCTAGGATGGAGGGCAATGCAAGCAAGAAAGAAGGGGAGGAAGGTCAGACGCGTCGACGACGATCAGCTTTCCTCTTGTCCAAACGTACCTGACGCCCCACTGAGAGTCCCTGATTCCACGGAGTTGAAGCCTTGATTATGGTAGAATAGGATGTTGGTGACCGAGAGCTGAACGGAGAGGTGGAACAGAAAGAGTCAGCGAAAAAGTCCTTGACGAGACGCGTCGCTCGTTAAAAAACTCACCTTGTGAGTCATGATGTAGAGACCTTGGCAATACTTGCTCTTTGTTGGAGCAACGAGACTAGTGGTGACTATGGAGGTGAAGGTGACGGGTGGAACGGAAGTGCTGTTCTGGAAGCAAACGACGACGACGAGGCGACTCGATTAGTTCTCGATTCTGATCAGAGACGGAGACTTCGGAGTCAACCTGCCTTCGTACCCCTAGTCTAACCGACCTATTCTCATCTCGAACTAACGTGATCGTCAGAGCGAAAGGAGTTTCCCGCGGGAAACGGTCTGGTCGAGAGGGAAAGGAGAAGGGGTAGGCTTCCCTTCAGTGCGATGGCGGAAAAGCTGGAGAAAAAAATCAGGACGGAAGTGAGGTCAGGCATATATATGTAGGGGGTAGTTTATCAGCTCATATCGCCTCTGGAGCAATGGACATGGAGGAAGCGAGCTGTTAGCGGACTCAGATGAGCTCCTCAGGCATCCTTCACCCAGGAGACAACCTCGAGTCAAAAATCAAGTTCTTGAAGCTGTTGAACTGGAAGTTGAGCTCGTTTTCGAGATTGTGAGAATCTGGAGCCTACCGCGAAGAAGGTCGTGGTCGTTCAGGACGAAAACGAAAAGGAAACATCGACCTCTTCGGTCTTCGTTCGATCTCGTTTAGCTCCCAACTCTCATGTCGCTCTCTCGTCGAGATACGCTCGAGCAACTCCTACTCGCCCAGGCTGTTTACCAGATTGGATCTCAGGATTGGAATGCTGTCGCTCGACTCTTGAACGATCATCCTCTCACGAACCAACAAGGAGACTGGTCAGACACGGTACGTCGCCCTCCCCTCTCGTCCCTCCCCGCTCTTCGTTCCTCCCTCCTCTCGCTGATCCACCTTCGTTTTCTCGGGTTTCTTTCTACTAGAACGCTCGAGCCGCATACTCTGATATTCTGGAGAGTAATCCTCCCTTCGAACCCGGAATTCTCGAGCCTGGAGCGAACCCTTTGAGCTTTCCTCCGAGAGGTCAGTCGTCCTCCGTTTCTGTTCTCCTGAAAGACATCCAAGCTGACCCGAGGTTTCTCGTTTGGATCTCTACAGAGAAAGCTGCTCTCTGGGTCGCTCAGGTTGCCTACAAGGCTCGAATGTCTGACATCAAGGTCGAGATTCAAGGAGAGGAGGAGAAGTTCAAGTGAGTGGGAAGAGGAAACCGCCGAGCTCATTTCTTTCCTTTCCTTTCCTTTCCTTTCCTTTCCATCCTTGCTCTCCTCCAACCCTCACCTCCTCCTCTACTCAAAACATCATCTAACGCGACCTTCTCTTTCTCATCGCGTTCCTCCAGAACTCTCGTTCACGAAATGGAAGCTCTCAAATCCCTCCCAGCGCTCTCTCCTTCACCCTCCCCTTCCCCTCCTCCTCCTCCTCCACCACCACCTCCTCCTCCTCCCAAACCCGTCCCAGCTCCAGCACCTTGGAGAAATCCCAAGCACGGTCCCAACACTCACCCCAAACACGCCATCCCTAAGACCTGGGGTCCAAACACTCATCCCAAACACGCCATGCCTCGTCCTATCGGTCCCAACACTCATCCTAAACACGCCATGCCCAAAGGAAGCAACACGCATCCGAAGCATGCGATGCCCAAGCCTGGTCAACCTCCTGGGACGATTCCGCCGAAGGGAGTCAAGGGTGGGAGAGCGAGCTACGTTCATCTCGTTGGGGATGGGAAGAAGGGCAGTCCTGCTGCTCAACCCAAAGGAGCGTCGGCGGTCGCTTCAGGATCAGGTTCCAAAGCCTCTACTCCAGCTTCTCGATCTCCTAAAATCCTCGCCTTCCCACCAAGGAAACAACCCTCCCTCGCTCCCTCTACTCCAGCTTCAACAGGCTCTCCTCTCGCTTCCACCTCCTTCACAGCAGCCGCTGCTTCAGCTCTCTCGGTCTCAGCAGCTCCCTCCCCTTCCAGCTCCACAACCTCCTCCTCTCGACCTACCACTTCCGTCTACGCTCGACGAGCCGCTGCTGCTCCGTCTGCTTCGAGGGTGAAGGCTGAGCCGGTTCCCATGAGTGAGGAGCAGTTGGCAGCGGCGGAGGTGAAGAAAACGGAGAGCTTGGAGAGGAAGGCGAGGGAGAGGGCGGAGAGGAACGAGAAGAAGGAGAGGGAGAAGAAGAAGAAGTTGGAGGACAGGGAGAGGTGGAAGAAGACCAGGGATGGTGAGTTTCGCACCACACGTTTCTTCGATGAGAAGGGGAATTTAGTTGAATCGAAGCGAGTCGAAGCTGACCTCTTCCTCCCTTTCCTCTCGATTTATGTTCCTTCAGAGAAACGTAAACGAGAACGAGAGGAACGAAACGCTCTCGCCGCCGCTTCCGGGTCCTCCTACGTCCCTCCTTCACCGGAGGGAGGAGGAGACGACTCGTTCTTCGCCGACGAGAGTTTCGCTCAGTCAAGGGCAGGATCGGAGGACGTGATCTATCTACAGGATCAGGATATGGAGTAGGAACAGCATTGGAGTTTGATCTCAGTTGGAAGCCTGGTGGTTTAGGGAGGAGGAGAGGGGAGGGAGCAGGAGGTGAGTCGTCCCCGTGTTTCGTCTCGTTCGCTTCGAAGTCCCGTCGACCTCGAGCTGACCTACTTCGTTTCTGCTCGTCAGTGATCAGTCTATCGTATCAGTATCGTCGAGGAGTACAAACAAACCTACAAGCCTTCGTCCAAGTCTCTATTCCTCTCCTTTGCTTTTTCCCGTCGCGTCGATTTCTCGAACCTCGACGCGACTTCATCTTTTCGTTTTGCTGTCTTCTTTTTTGCGATCAGTGCCATCTCCAGTCTCAGTCCTGCTATAGTTCTATTCTCTTTTGCCTCTTCAAACGTCTCTAGAGAGGAGAGGGGCATCTCGTATGTCTTTGTTTCGCTACTCGAATCGACCGAGGGAGTCGAGAGAGGGAGACGGGCCGTGAAAGTAGAGTTCGGGGTGAATCGTGATGCATCGAGAAATGGCTGTACGAAGGGAGATGAAGAAAAGCAAGTCGATGAGAAAAGAACGAGATGGATCGGAGGTAGGACAGGGAGAGAGGAGGAGGAGGAGGGAGGAGCGTCTATTTCGACGAGATCTGAGGGGGTGGAGAGGGGAGATTTGGGGATGAACCGAATTCTGAGGTGGAAGAGAATGCCGGAGTCAGGTTTCTGAGGTTTGAGAAGGTTCAGATTGTAAAAGTGGTGGTGGAGGAGGGTCGCGGGTGGAGGAAGGAAGAGAGTGAAGTGAGCTCGCCCGCCCCTTCAAAAGTCGGGATCAACTCCGACCAAACAACTTTGCAGAGAGCGTCAAAAACTGATGTGGTCGATCTTCAGGGAGATAAGAGAAGATGAGGATCAGCGCAGAGAACGATTAAATATACGAGAGCTCGGACCGATGGGCTGATCGGTGATCAAGGGTCCGTTGAATGAAGGGGAGGAGAGTTGAGCGTGACTTTTCCTCCAAACGTCGACACAGAGGCCAAATCTTCTCACAGAGACAGAGCTCGCCCACTTCAAACCCCTCCTTGCACCCCTGCTAGCCTCGCGTGGAATCCAATCAGCCTCTCCTGTAGAGAGAACGCCTTCCAGTCCACGCTCGTCGTCTTCCTTGGCCATTAGGCTCTCCTGCTTCCTTCCCCTCCTCTCTCTCCTCCGGTCTCTCCATAGCCCTCCTCGTTTTTATCACAGGCCAAACTACCAGGATGTTAGCTCAGAGACTCGCCGCTAGGACTGTGATGAGCTCAGAAAGGGTGAGTCCTCCTTCTTCTCTTCCTTTATGAAGCCTTCGTTCAAGGTCTTATCGGTCGAGCTGACCTCTTCCTTCTCCGATTCTCTCCTTCCTTCTTTCTCTCTCGACCCGACCTCTTCTAGGACGTCGGGACGCAAACCTCTCTCTCTTTCGAGACCTCAAGCTCGATAAGGAACGAGCTGCTTCTGTATCTCGAGGAGCAGGGCATGCTGGACGATCAAGAGCAGGAGGAGGGCGACAAGGACAAGGACGACGGAGGGGACGCTAGGAGTTATGTGAGAGGGGTAGGAGAGATGAGTATAGAAGAGTTGAGAGCGGTGAGTCTTCGAGTTTTCTTTGATGCTATAGCATCCTGGTTTGAGGGCGTCCAGGCTAGGGAGGAAGGAAGAAGAAGGGAGGAAGGAAGGAAGAATCGAGCTCACCGTCAAGCTCGACGCTCCTCTTTCTCCTCTCGAGGTTGCTTCCAAGGCTTTCCTTGCTCGTAGACGCGCCGGGTCAGATTGAGAGGTCTTGGTTCCTACTCTGATCCAGTCTCGACCTGATATACATCGGTTCAGCTCGGGAATCACGTACTGAACAGCCTCTCCCTCTTCTCGTTTCTCCCCCCTTTTCCTCAGATGCACTTCAGTCATCTCCTCGACCCAAACTACGACGCTCCTCTTCTCGCTCGGGAATCAGCAACCCTCAATCGATGGGATCGTCAACCTTCCTCTCGTCCTCCTACTCTCTCCACTCTTCGACATCGACGACCTCCTCTTCAGCCTCAACCGGGGGATCCCATCCCTCTTTCCTTCTACTCGAACACGGACACCGAAGGAGCCAACTCGGATCGACAAGAAGCCTACACGGATGAAGCGGATCTTGAGGTTTACTCCGATTGGGGGTTCGACGAGGGGGAAGAAGACAGTGTTTACGCCGAAGTGAGAGCCGCCGTCGCCAACACCGACGACAGTTCAATGCCCACGAACACGCTCCGAGTCTGGGTTCTGGGGATCTTGGGAAGCTGCGTTCTCGCTGGAGTGAATCAGTTCTTCTACTTTCGCTATCCTTCAGTCAACGTTGCATCGTTGGTAATCCAGTGAGTCGGTCTCGGATCTGTCGAGGCCTCGACGCGTCCGAGCTTTTTCTTTCCTGACTCCCGTCTTCCTCGTTTGCCCCCACCCTTCAGACTCGTATGCTACCCGCTTGGAATTTTCATGGCTCACGTCCTCCCTCGTGGAAACTTTATCAACCCTGGACCCTTCAACATCAAAGGTTCGTAGATTCTCTTCTTCTCCTGGCCCAAGCCCTCGCTCATCCTTCTCGATCTCTTCTCAGAGCACACCCTGATCACCATCATGGCTGGAGTCGCTTCGGGAACTGCTTATGCGACCAACATTCTCGTCGTACAACGTTATTTCTACGGACAGGATTGGAGTTTTGCCTACAAGGTTCGTCCGATCGTTTCGTTCGGCTTCGAAAAGACTCGAGCGGGTACTGACTCTCAATCTTCTGCCTTTGAACCAGATCATGCTCGTTCTGTCGACTCAACTCATTGGATTCTCGATGGGAGGACTGCTGAGGAGATTCCTCGTCTGGCCAGCGGCTATGATCTGTTCGTCTCGTCCTTCGCTTTTTCTCACCATGCTCCCTTCGCCCCGCTGATCATCGTCCTCTTCCTTGTTCGATGACTTGAATTCAGGGCCTGCTACTCTCGTCAACACGGCTCTTCTCAACACGCTACACTCGATATCTCCGATGGGAGTGTTGGCCCCTGGCGAAGTCTCTCGAGATCGGGTTCGTCTCTTCTGCTCCTTCATCTTCGCTTCGAGCCCAAGCTCACCTTCCTCCCTTTTTTTCTCTCTTGATCATCAGTTCTTCTACCGAGTCACTGCTGCGATGTTTGTTTGGACTTGGATGTGAGTTGAAACTGCCCTGAAAGATCCCGTCCCTCCGCTGATCATCTTCTTTCTTTTCCAGCCCGTCTTATCTCGTTACTGCTACCTCGAACTTCGACTGGGTCACCTGGATAGCTCCAACGAACGTCGTCGTCAACCAGATCTTCGGTTACTCCCACGGAATGGGCCTTTCTTTCATCACCCTTGATTGTTCGTTTCCGCTTCCGTCTCTACACTTCTTCCTCCCTCTTTCTGACCCTCTGAATACCTCCTTTTCGTCACAGGGGGGCTGATATCGACTATGGGAAATCCTCTTGCGACGCCTTGGTGGACCTGCGCTAACCTGGGAGTCGGAGTGAGTTTTTTGAGCTTGATCTCGACGCGTCGCCGAACCGATGCTGATTTCCTCTTCCTGCAGTTCGTCTCATTCGTTCTCATCTTGTACCCTTCACTATATTACACTGGAGGTGAGTCCTTCTCTCCTTCTCTGTCTTCTCTTCACTTCCCTTGCTGATCTACAATCTTCGTTCAGCCTTCGACGCGTGGTACCTCCCCTTCGCTGGCTCGAGGTCCTACGACAACACGGGTCACAAGTACGATGTGGATCGGATTCTCAAGATCGGATCAGTCGAGTTCGATCAGCAGGGATACGAGGATTACTCCGAGATCTTCGTTCCTATCACCTTCACTGTACGTCCCTCCTCGTCTTCCTTCCCTCGAGCTCGACTGACTCGACCTTCTTCTTTCTTCCTCCGCAGATGGGCTACGCCATGAGTTTCGCCTGCCTCATGGCTACCCTCGTTCACACCGCTCTTTACTACCGCGGAGCGATCTGGACGCAAGCGTGGCGAGGACTCCACGACGAGAACGACATCCACTCTCGATTGATGAGGAAGTATAAGGAAGTCCCCTTCTGGTGGTATGCAGCAGTGTTTCTCGTTAACCTCGGAATGGCTCTTGGAGTCGTTTGTGGATGGGAAACGTGAGTAACGTGGATTCGAACCGGCGCTCCTCTCTCTCGCATTTTGTTGACGCGTTTCTTCCCTTTTTTTGACAGCGACATGCCGCCTTGGACTCTGTTTCTCGCCTTGTTCATTTCTTTCTTCTTTGCGCTCCCCGTCGGAGTCGTACAAGCCGTCACCAATCAGCAAGGAGCCTTGAACGTGTGAGTGTGTTGTCGAGTCGAGGTTTTCCGACTCGCAAACCTGACGCGTTTGCTTCTCTCCTTCAATCCATTGCAGCATCTCTGAGCTCATCATGTAAGTGATCTTCACTGCCGTCGAAGTCGTCGATTTCGTTTCGTCTGTGGAGTCAATCGAGCTGCTGGAATGAGCCTTCAACAACGTCGTCGCTTTCCCGTCGTTGCTGTCCTCGCTGACTCACTTTGCCTTCTTCACTCAATCTTCTCCTTCGGCAGTGGCTACATCAACCCTGGACGGCCTATCTCGATGATGATCTTCAAGACCTACAGCTACAGTGAGTACCTCGTTCGAGAGAACAGAAAATCGACGCGTCTCGACTGACTCACCATCTCCTTCTTTACCAGTCACTCTCACCCAAGGGCTCAACTTCGTCTCGGACATGAAGATTGGCCATTGTTCGTAACCTTCATCCATTCCCTCGTCCTTCGTTCCAAAGCACTCCGCCCGCTCCTCCCTTCAACAATTCGTTCGTCTGACGACCTCGCTCGTGTTCTTATTCCGTGCTCCCTCGCTTTCTCTAGACATGAAGATCCCTCCTCGCATCATGTTCCAGGTCCAGATCATCAGTGCTACTATAGCTTGCTTCGTTCAAGTCGGGTGCGTCGGTTTTCTTCACCCTTCGCGTGAACTCGAAGCTGACCTTTTTCGCCCTTCTCCCCTTTGGAACGTCTTAGGGTCGATGAATGGATGTACTCGAATATCGCAAATCGTAAGCCCTTTCTACTCTTCCCGTCTGCCTTCTCGTGCTGACCTCGACTCTCGATCTTTCCAGTTTGCGACCCCGACAGCGGAAGTGAGTCGCACGATCACCTCGACATCCTCTCTCTCTCTCTCTCTATTCTGCAAACTCTGACCCTTGTTTCTTTCTTCGTTATAGCTGCCTTCTGGTGTCCCTCTGCTCAAACTTTTGGGGTCGCCAGCGTCCTCTGGGGATTGATCGGACCTGCGTACGTCTCTTCTTCCCCTTCCCCTCCTTCCTCGCTCTCCGTCGCTGACGTTGATTCCTCCTTCCACAGACGTCAGTTCTCGCCGGGCAGAATGTACGGGCCCATCTTCTGGGGCTTCTTCGCTGGTGAGTAACCGTTTCTGCCCGTTCGTTGGTCTTTGGGAAGGACTGACGAGGCTTCCTTCCTTCTCTTTCCCTTTCACAGGGGTGCTCGCACCCTTCCCGTTCTACTTCCTCGCCAAACGCTATCCGACGAAGTGGTACAAGTTCGTCAACTGGCCCGTCATCTTTAGCGTCACCGCTGTGAGTCACTCTTCATCCTATCATCTCACCCACCTTCATCAGAGTCCAACTCGTCTCTTACTGCTTACTTCGTTCGGCCCGCGACTGACTCTCTTCTTCCCCTCTTCTTACAGCTCATGCCTCCGTATCTTCCGATCAACATGATCTCGTATATCTACACCAACTGTGAGCAACCGTGCTTCCTCTGTTTGTCCATTTTGGGCTTCGAACTGACGCGTCTCTTCTGCCTTCGTTCCCTCTTCAAGTCATCTTTCAATATCGTGAGCCTCTCGTGTCTCCTCGACTTTTCTCACGAGCTCAACTGACTCATCTCATTCTTACAGTCGTACGGAAGTACCACTTCGTGTGGTGGAGTCGATTCAGTGAGTCGAAATTCGTCCTCGAGTCGACTCGACGACTTTCGACCTTCGCTGACCTTCTCTCTCCCTTCAGACTACATCCTCTCAGCAGGAGCTTCCGCTGGCTACGCCATCTCCGTCATCATCATTTTCTTCGCCTTCACCTATCCCGCCCATGGAACGATTGGGAAGCACACTCTGCAGAGCTGGTGGGGGAACGTGTGAGCCCCCTTTTGCTCCTTATCGTCCTCACCTGACACCTTCTGACTTTATGTATCTTCTACCTTAGCGTCTACAACGGCACTGCCGATTCTTTGGGCACGCCGTACAAGCTCCTTGGGCCGAACGAGACCTTCGGCGCGTCGTCGTGGTCGTGATCCTCTTCCTTTTGATTTCCTGTTTCCTTCGTCACTTTATCGTCTTCTGGTTTGCCTAGTTGTACTGCGAGTTTTTCGTTCGCGTCTCTCTATCTCTCTTCTTCATCTCGTGTCGTTGTGCTACCTCGTCTTGACTTCACGATCTCTTTTTGGGACCTCGCTTTTCACTTCATGACCTTCTCAGCTCTTTGTTGCAGGTTGCGTTGCTTCTGAGCACGAGAGATGCCCTAAGATCCGTCACTGGCTTCGAGTCGAGGGAAGGAAGAGAACGAGAGCTGGGAAACCAAACGCGTCGAAGGTTTGACCGATAACCCGACGTCCCTTTCATCCCAACTCGCTTCCCGAGAACGTTTTTTTGGGCCGCTCGGAAGCGAGAAGAAACCTCCGAGGGATCCTTTTTTATCATTTTCTCTCTCTACCGAGTACTAGAAGAAGAGGAAGAGGCGAGAAGTGTGCAAAGAAGGGGACAGTTCCGATTCAACCCCTTCGTTACGACGCGTTCTTTCGTCGAAAGTCCTCAGAAACGACGCTCATCTCTCGGACATTTTTCCCCGCCTTCCTTGCCCGAGGATTCTTTCGGTAGAATCTGAATCCGCGATGAACTGCACGTTTCCAACAGATGGGAGGACGAGTCCTTCGAGCAGACGCGTTGTCGAGGATCAGACCGATCAGACGAGTTGCAAACGTTCCTCCTCTCGCTCCCTCTTCGTTCCCTCGAGGATTTTTTGAGGGTCTTACGCTCTCCGCTCTTTAGTAGCCGGGGGAGGGCCTGTAAGAAAAAGCCTGGAAGCTCTGTTGTTTTGATCTGGAGCAAGGGAAGCGCCTCGCACGATTGGATGTTTCAAACGAAAGGTCTCGCTCGAGAAAACGGCACGATCAACAGACGCGTCCCTTTTGCCTCCCAACCATCAGCTCGTCTCGCTTCTTTTCTCGTCCCTTCTACGCTCTTCTATAGAGCTCAAGATTTAATCAAGGTTCTCCTAGAGATTCCAACCCACCTTCGTTTAGAACACCCCCTCTCCTTCACTCTCACTCCGTCGGCCTCCTCCCCTCTCCCTTCCTCCTCCCCTCCTCCTCGAGACCTCCCCCACCTACACGCTCCCTCTCTTTTCGTCTCTCAAGATGCTCTTCCCCTCTCTGGTCGTCGCTCTTTCGTGTTTAGCCTCCGTCTCTGCTGAGTACAGGAGTCCAAAGAAGGACGGAGTTATCGTCACTGTGAGCTCTGCTTCGATTCCTTCCCTCCCTTCAATGGAACGAGTCTGCTTCCTCGGCCACTGACTCTGTTTCCTTTTTCTTCGCCTTCATCAGCCTCGGACCGTGCCTCACTCATGGATCGTAGAACTCAGTGATCTCTCCTCCTATGGGAAACGGTCGGTGGTGAGCTCAAACCAAAGAAAGCGAGGGAGGAGGAAAAGGCTCGAGCTCATCTTTCTTCGTTCGCTCTCTCTTTGTCCCTCTTCCCAGGATCCACATGAGCACTTCGCCACCCATATGAAGCGAGCCTCCATTCCCTACACTCTCGCTAAGAAGTTCGACAGCATGGGTCTCTTCGTTGGAGCGAGCATCAAGGTCGACGATGCCGTTCGTTCTCCTCGTTTCCCCTTCCCCTCCCACTCCGCTCTCTTTCGCGTCGTTGACCAACCTTGTTTTCTCCACCCTCTCTCAGAACGCGGCTACGATCCTTGCTCTGCCTTCGGTCATTGGAGTCTACCCTGTTACCCTCGTTGATCGACCCACGACCAAGGCCGATCTGACGGTGGGAGTCGACTCGTTCGCGGTCAACCCAACCGACACTTAGTCCGTTCCTCCTCCTTCCCTCGCTTTCTCACAAGCTAATATTTCGCCTTCTCATTCTTCAGCTCAACTCACGCTATGACTGGAGTCGACCGGCTCCACAACCAAGGAATTTTGGGAGCTGGAAGATTCATCGCCGTCGTCGATAGTGGAATCGATTTCACGCACGAGGCTTTGGGAGGATGCTTGTGGGTAGCTTCGCACTTTGGAGAACTCGAAGAGACTCAGCTGACGAGCTTGGTATGGTGTCTCTCAGCGGTGCTGGTTGCAAAGTCACCAAGGGATACGACTTTGTGAGGCCCTCATCTTCCTCCTCGTTCGCTCTTCTTTCTCGAAGCTGATCCCTCTCTCCTTCGTATGCAGGTTGGAGACAACTACGATGGAACCAACACTGCCGTCGAATCTGCCATCCCTCAAGATTGCGTGAGTTCCTCGAGCTCTCTTTTCGGTCCTCTTCTCGACGCGTCCAATTGAACCGAGCTCTCTTTCCGTCTCTCTTCTTCTTCATTTCCTTTCCACCGTTCTCGTACCTTCTCAGGATGGTCACGGAACTGCCGTAGCTGGAATTATCGGGGCCAACGCCAACGCTCTGAACTTGTGAGTATTTGTGGAAAGAGAGGAGGGCTGCGAACGTGCCTCTGCTCTCCTCCAGTTTTAGTTGAAAGGCACTGACCAGAGCCTTGTGTTTTTTGCTTTTGACAGCACCGGAGTCGCTCCTGCTGCTACTCTCGGATCTTACAGGTTCGCCCTCTCTTCGTTTCCCTCGCCGCGTCTCGTCCTCGTTTGCTCACGACGTTTGCCTTCTCGCATTGTCTCAGAGTCTTCGGATGCACAGGTACCGCTGCCAACGAGCAGATTATCGCTGCGATGCTGCTCGCTCAAAGTGATGGAGCCGACGTGATCAACCTTTCCTTGGGATTCGCCGCTGGATGGTCGGAAGACGTCGTCGCCGTCGTCGCTTCGAGGATCGTTGCTGCCGGAACCGTTATCGTCGCTGCTGCGGGAAACGGTGGAGCTGCTGGAATGTACTACGCCGATTCTCCCTCGACTGGTCTCGGTGTGATCTCAGTCGGATCGGTCGACAAGTTCGTTCCCTTCCTTTCTCTCGTCGCGTCCTCCTTCCTTCCGTCTTTCGCTGATCGTCCCCTTCTTCTCCCCACTTCAGCATCGTTTCTCCTGGAAGCGGAGCTATCCTCTCAGACGGAACTACGATCCATCTATACGCCACCTCGGCCATCAACACGACCGCAACCTTCTCTCTGGCCCTTTCCACCACCGACACGACCAGCGCCACCGACGCTTGCTCACCCTATCCCGATACTACAGACTTCACCGGAAAGGTGGTCCTCGTCCGTAGGGGAACATGCTCGTTCTCGATCAAGGCTCAGAACGTTCTCGACGCTGGAGGAGAGATCATCCTCTTTTACAACGTGAGCCTTCGTTCTTTGCTTCCCTTCCTTTGACTTCCGGCTTACCATTCCTATCGCACCTTTTCGTTTTTTCAGGACCGAGCGGGTACTGCTAGTGAGCTCAAACTGCACTGTTCTGGACGAGAAATCGCAGACAAGCTGAACGGTTCTCTTTCCTCTTTCTTCCTTCTTTGCCAGCCGTCAACTCCGGAACCGTCCCTGTCCAGCAGGCTCTGATCACTCAAACGGAAGGAGAAGCTCTCGTCGCGGACGTGATCGCCAATCCTGCGTTGACCATCAGTGCGTTCGACGATGCCTCTCCTCACTCGTCGCCTCTTCTGATAACTGCTCCTTCGTACAGGCTTCCCTGCCGGCTACATCAACTTCCCGAACCCTACCACCGGAGGACTTACTAGCGCTATCAGCAGCTACGGACCAAAGTGGGATAACAAGTGAGGATTTCTTGCTTCTTTTGTCGTCGTCGAAAAGTCCCAACTGAACTGTTCCCTTCTTTTCTCAGCCTCTCCGTTTCTCTCACCGCGCCTGGAGGCTCCATCCTCTCCACTGGAATCGGAAACACCTACGTCGTCAACTCTGGAACCTCTGAAGCCGTGAGCCTCTTCTCCCAAAGCGTTGACTCTGGCGACCTTGACGCTGACCTCTTCGACGTCACGTCTTCTCTCCTCCTTTCATCGCTGTAGTCGCCGTTCATCGCTGGAGTCGCCGCTCTCTTCATCTCCCAGAACCCGGATCTCTCCTCTCCCGCCTTCGTTCACTCCATGCTCGTCTCTACTGCTCGCCCAGCGGCAACCGTCGTCAACGGTACTTCTCTCCACACCGTCGCTCAACAAGGCGGTGGGCTCGTGGACGCCTACAACGCCGTCTTGTTCCCCAGCGTCGTCTCCCCTGGATCTTTCGCTCTCAACGATACGGATCACGCCAGTCTCGTCCAGACTTTGACGATCATGAACGCTGGATCGTCCGAGAAGAGCTACCGACTCGCCAACGTTCCCGCTCTCGCTGCTTTGACTTTCTCAACCGTGAGTTCGGGAGTTCCTTCATCATCTCTCGAAGACTCGTGCAGCTCGTATGCTCACCATGCTTCCTTCATTTTTCTCCCCTTTCCCAGTTCGGAGACATTCCCAACGAGGACGAAGTCCCTCTCGTCGAAGGAGCCGCGACCATTGCCTTTTCTTCCACCTTCGTCGCCGTCCCCGCTGGTTCTTCAGTCGATGTCATCCTCACCTTCGTCCCTCCTACCGGGCTGGATGCCTCGAATGTCCCCGTCTACTCTGTGAGTCATTCCTCCTCTCCGAACCGCTCCTGTTTTAGAGCGCTGACCTTTCCTTTTGTTTCCTCCAGGGCTTCGTCTCCGTTGAGAGTGCCGATCAGAGCGAGGTCTACAGCGTTCCTTACCTCGGAGTTGCCGCTTCGATGAAGAACGACTTCCCTATCCTCGACACGTGAGCAGCTCGATCTCTTCTACCAAACCCTCCCGACCTCGACTGACCGTCTCCCTCTGCTTTCGTCCCTTCAGTTCGAACGAGTACTTCGGAGTGGTCACACCTGCCCTCCTCACCTACGCCGAGGATTTCGTCGATGGTCCTGTAACTTTCACCTTCACCGCTACCGATCAGCCTTCCCTCATTTACAGGTTCGTTGCGTTCCCTCGTTCTCGTCGCGTCTTTCGCAAAGCTGATCTCGCATCCCTTCCTTCCCTCCGAATCAACCAGGCTTTCTGGAGGAAGCGCCAAAGTCATCGCCACCCTCGTTGCTTCGGATACCACCTTCACTCCCTCGATCCTCAAGAAGAGGAACCTCAAGGATCACAACCGTCGCCGAATGATCAAGAAGAGAGCCGATCCCGCTCTGCCTGCTTCCCTCGGAACCCTATTCGAGGTGAGCTCTTTCTCTGCTTGTCCTTCATTGTCGAACAGGCTCTGACGGATGCGTTATTCTTCCTACAGATCACCTACAACTATCGAAGCGTCTTCGCCAGCGACGACGTTCAGAACGGTTGTGAGTTTCCGTTTCCGTTTCGATTCGCTGGTCCTCGACGCGTCTTCAGAAATTAAACCGCTCTCTTTTCCTCGTCATCGCTAGACTACCAACTCCCTCTGTCCACTTCAGCAAGCACGTTCGCCTTTGCGGACGGAACGACCGTGCCCAACGGAGACTACAAGGTCCTTCTTCGAACGCTCAAGCTCTTCGGAGACGAGACTGTCAGCGAGGATTACGGTACGTTTTGCTCTCCTCTTCCCTGTGCTCAACTCTCTTCTCAATTTGACCTCTCGAAACGTTTCTCCTCTCACAGAATCCTGGCTCTCACCCGTCGTGACGGTCAACCACGCCTAAACTGGCTCTCTCAACCTCCCCCTCTACCTCCGTTTCTCCGTTCCGTCTCTCACTATAGACTCTGCCTCATTCTTTCAATATGTATCCAAAATCGGTTCAGCTCTCTTCTTCTCGCTCGCATCAGCCTACACTCTTTTCGACTCCCTTTCGTTTTTCGCACTTCTTCGTTCATCATTTTTGGATTCTTCACTGGTTTGGCTTCGGTCTTGCTTCTATCTCTTTTCTTCTCACGTTATCTTTGGTATCTATCAGTGGTTTTCCTGGCGATCTTGAACTGGCTCTGAGAGGGTAGGGGGAGCGAAAACGTAGACGCGTCCGAAGAGAAAGAAGGCATGGCGATGGCTCCGGAGGGTTTCGTTATCAACCTCTAAAGAAGAGTGTGAGGTCCAGCTTTATCCGTTCGAGGTAAGCGTGGCACCGCCTACGGGGGCTTCGCCGAGCTTAGTTCGAGGTCCCGGCATCAGCTTTCGAGGGAGACGACGTCGGCGACGTGCATGGATCTCGAGCCGCGAGCGTGGAGGGATCGCAGAATCGAAGGATGTGATTCTTGACTTTGAGAGGAAGGGGAGGAAGGGGAGAAAAGGAGAGCGGCAAGATCGCACTACTTCTGAGAATTCGGAGGGATGCTCGTCGTCGGGAGGGAAGGAAGGAAAGCTCGAGCTCAACTTTCGTTCCCTTCCTCTAGCAGCGACCCTTGTCGACGACTGATCCAGCAGCTACACCTCTCACCCCTCATCTTTCAGATCTCTGTAGTCTCCCTCAACTCAGGATACAAATCGTACCTCGATCTCCCCGCCACATCTACAACTGACGCTCGAGCTCACCCTTGAGCGCTGAGCCGGGCTCCCGCTTCCCTCCTCCCTCCTCTTCCCCCCCTCCCCTCCCTCAGCCTTACGCTCGGATCTTTCCCCCTCTCCGAAGTTGACTACTTCAGATGTAATTTGACCTGAAGCTTCAACCCTTTCCTCTCCTCTCTCTTACTCGAGCTGACGAGCAGCTGGAGCGGAACTGCTGCCCTCGAAGGATCGACCTCTGCACTCGGATTTTCGACCTGCCCCTGCTCAAATCCTTCCTTCGGCAGGCCCTCCAACCACTATACAGGTCGGAGTTGTTGACTTCGGTACGCAATCAATCTCCGCCTGATTCGTCGTGTTTGCCTCGACTCGCTTCCGGCTATCTCTTTCTTCGCCCTCTTCCTCTTCGTCCGTCTCTCAAGTTGGCCGTGTACACGAAACTGACACGGGGTACCTGTTCTGTCTATGCGTCATGGGTTCTTGATGGGTTGGATGGAAGGTTCAGGAGCTTTGGCACGAGGCGGGCTCGAATTACCGGAGACTTCAGACGCGTCTCGTCGCCCCCTCAAACTCGTCCTCGAACCTCCTGGCAGCAGCAATCGGGCTTCCTCGAACCAAACACGCCTCTGCCAGAACTTGGCATCGAATGTTCTCCTTCCCTCCCAACAACGACGACGCGTGGCGATCAACCCTCGACAACACTCTTCCTTTCTTCGCCCACCACCATGCTAGATCGACGAGAAACACTTGTGATATCCTCCGAGGGTCATTTGATCGAGATCCTTCTCACCAAGGGAGATGCCATCGGACAAGCCGTGAGCTCTTTCTTCTCCTCTTCCTTTCCTTCTTCAATCGCTCGTCGCAGCTTGGGTTCTGACCATGCCTTCGTCTTCTTCTCCCTCAAGGTCGTCTCTGGGATCGGAATTCTCAGCTTCCTGGTTGTCGCCACTTTCCTCTCCTATCTGCTGGTGAGGAATTTTTTCTCGCTTTGTTTCTTTCCCTCCTCGTTTTCGCTCGCCCCCTGCCGACGACCCTTCCCTCCTCTCTCCACCTTGGCCGTGGACGTTTCACCCTCTCTTTCGAGCTCACCGATCTCTAGCCGACTCACCAGATTTCTTCGTCTATATCTTCACGCAGTTCCAAGTCGTCTACATCGAACGGAAAACGAAAAGGAGGGACTCGAACGCGAGATCGATCCGACGCTTCCTTTCAAGCGACAGCGAGTTCTCTCTCTCTCCCCTCCGAACTCTCGACCATGAGAGCCTGACTGTTCTCCTCCTCTTCTTGCCTCTCTACAGTGGGCTTGTTCTTCCTCTCGTTGATGCTTTGCGATCTGGCTCCAACTCTTGCGGCTAGTACAAATCTCGTCTGGGTGAAAAAGGTCCGAATCCTGTTTCTCATCTTCGAGGGCACTTTCTTCCTCGAGGTCCCTGCTGATAACAAGCTCCGCGTTTGATTGTTTACCTGTAGCGCTCTATCCATCATTCCGCAATGTGCGATTTCCAAGGGGCTTTGAACCAGGTGAGCCGTCGCGTCGCCTTCTCTCCAAGTCCAAAGTCACAGCTCACTCCTTCCTCTCTCGCTTCGCTCAAATCTGCCAGTTCGGAGTCACCGGATCGGCTGTTTTCGTAGGTCTCCAACGCGGTCTGGTCTGCTTTTCGACTCTGTACTGACGCTCTCGCCATCTGTCGCTCGCAGAATCTCTTTCTCGCCATCCAAACCTTCGTCCTCCTCGTTCTTCGAGCTCAGCCGCCGAGATGGCTCAAGTGGCTTGCTCTCTGCGCCGGATGGATGTTCCCAATCGTACGTCTTCGTCCTGGTTTACTAGACGTATCTGAAGCGACGACAACGAACTCACACTCTCTTCTCCTTTCTCACCCTTTTCGAATTCACCTTAGCTCATGACCTCGCTGGGACCTGCTCTCAACCAGTCGACCTTCTCGTTCTTCGGACCCACAAGTGCTGGCTGTTGGCTCAGTGAGTCGAGTCGCGTCGCATCGCGTTTCTTTGCTCTCCTCCCTCTTTCTGACTTCGCTTCTTCTTCTTCACCGCAGCATTCGGAAGTTCGAACTATGTAGCTTGGTTCTGGTGAGTTGTGATCACGCGAACTGCCGGATTCTCGAGCATCAAGCAGCCCTGACCTTCTCCTCGACGCTTCCCTCGAAACAGGACGGTCCCTTGCATCGTGCGTCGCCTTTCCTGTCTCTTTGTTTCGACTCTCACTCATATCACGCTGACTGACCTCTTCTCCCTTGGCAGTCCCTCGCGGTGCTGCTGATCATGATCATCCTCTACGTCGGCCTCTTCCTCTCCCTCTCAGGAATCCTCGACCGTCTCATCGAACGCTCGACCTCGGTTCCCTCAGGATCCTCCAACTCCGGAAACCTCCAGTCTAACAGCAGCCCCATCGGAGCTGCCGAGAAAGTTAGGAGGGAGGTAAGGAAGGTAGCAAGGAAGATGCTTTGTGAGTTCCGCCGTCCGAACTTCCCTCGACGCGTCTCACACCTTGTTCTTGCTCTCCGAGGCGTATCTGACTTGGTACTGAACCTCTCTCGTGCGTCTCTTGTCTAGGGTTCCCTGCATTTGCGGCCGTTCTCTCTCTACCCATCGTCGTATCTTCGTTGATCGCGGCCAATGGAAAAGTTCTTCCTCACATGCAAGCTTCCGTTTCACTTCGCATTCGGCTCCGAGCTCGAGTTAATCCCTCTCGTCTTCAATCTTTACAGGTACTACATAGTCTCAGACTGCCTTTTCGCAGCCCTCGGAATCGCCGATGGTCAGTCGATGTTTGAGAGTCGCCTCTTTGCGTCTTCTCCGCTCTGACTCTCCTCCTTTCATATTTTCACAAGTCTTCATCTTCGTCGCCACCCGTCACCATCTCCTTCGACCTCGTTCCTCCTCCGACTCATCAGCTACTCCATCAGGTCAACGTGGTATCAACATGACGGTACACACACAAACCTTCACTTCGCCGTCGAGTCCTCGCTGGGACTCTTCCCGTCCTCCCCTCCCCTGCTCCAGCAGCGGTTCATCCTCACCCTTCGGACTCGACAAGAAGGATTCGCTTGACGACGACGATGATAACGATGGGATCATCGCTCCGGGAGAGAAGGGAAGGAACGACGGAGGAGTCTGGGACGGGCCAACGACGGCGCCGACGAGCTTTGGATCTGCACTTCGTTCTCTTTCTCCGCCCCCAGTTCGAACTCCTTCTCGATCGGGGGACAAGCACAAGAGGCGATCCAGTAGAATAGAAGCGGTGGCGAGAAGTCAAGGGCATGAGGATTCGAGGGGATTGGTGATGCTGGAGACCTTGGGTTCTGAGAGTTCTTTTGATCCAAACAGATGTAATTAGTCCACTCGATTTTTCTCAACTTCTTTCTTTTGTATCAATACGCTGACTTTCTTGATCCGTGCTTCGTTCTTCAGCGGTATTGAGGGAACCGACGGACGACGACGCGACGCCTTCTCTCCCTCACACGAACGCACTTTGATCTGCTCCTTTCCTTCCTTTTCTAGTACACTCGTGCGAATCTCATACTCCCTAGGGTCTCTTGTACTCGTTTGCTTTCAGCAGTCCTTCTCAGATCGTCTGGATACCCAGCTCGTTTGACTTGTTCCCTTTCAACCTCGTCCTCCTTTAATCTATTTTTGCTTCCACTACGCTCAGATAGTTTCCTATCGTCTCACACTCTTTACTTCACAGATATATACTCTCCGTCAACGATGAAAGGTCCACCTCAGCAAGTCCCTTCCAGATTCGGAGGAGCGAGGCGGGCGAAGAGGACGAGAGCATCGAATGTCTAAGATGAAGATGAAAGAGGAGAAGAGTATGTAGAAAGATTAAGATTAGGTTGGATCTCGCTGGTGAGAGATGGCTGAAGCTGTTGAGGCGATTCGGGAATGCTGGAGAAAGCGAAGATACAGAGTTGGAGAGAAGAGTCAGGAAAGAGGAAGAGAGGCGAGCTCGGAGCCGAGCGGCGTACCTTCAGCGAGTCGTGAGATCTAGGGTTGTTGAAGCGCATTGCAGTCATGAGGAGAGCTGGGAGAGGTCGTTGATAAGTGGTAAGGGTGTTGTGTCGTGATTTTGCGAATGAGCACATGCAGGGGCGAAGGAGGGACGAGGTCTGGCGGGAGTGAGAGGAGTACGGAAACAAGTGGGTCAGAATGAGACACGCTCTGAGCCAACGACGACGGAGAGTAAAAAACCTAGCTCACAAGGATGCAGTTGGTTCGACCGAGGCAGAAGCAGCTCGTGAAAGTAGGAGCGGAGGAGGCAGAAGCTAAGATAGAAAAGGGAAGGGACAAGTTCGACGTCAGACGAGCTTCGGGCCCTTGTTCCCCTCCCTCCCTCCCTCCCTCCCTCGAGCACTCTTCCACGGCTTGCTGAACTCACCTAGCATCTTCGAACACACTCCCATCACCTTCCCAGAACCATCCAACCCCAAACAGCCCACCCAGCCCCCAACAGAGCCCAGATCTTCCAATCTGTCTCCTCCTCCGCCTTCAACTTCTTCGCGGCCAGAGCATCCTCCTTCTCCTTCGTGTTCCTCGGAGGCGCCTTGACCTGACTCTTGCCTCTTCTCTCAAAGTTCCAGTCCGACGTGCTCGTATCCTCCTCGGGTTCCTTAGCTTCAATCACGTAGATGGTCTCTGAGGAGCGTTGGTTGAGAACGGGTCGGATGGGAGCGCCATTCACGTTCACCGCTGGGAGAGGAGCCGGAGGAGGAACGGTGATCTTTTCGATGTGAAGCATCCCTTGGAGAGGTAGAGTACCTGACATCCTTGACGAAGGGAAGAGGATGAATTGGGGTCGGAGATGCTGGGAGTTGGAGGAGAGGGAAAGGAAACGAGGAAGGACTGTCGAGCTGTTCTCCTTTTCGCCGATGGCCCCTTCCTCGTTTCTTTCCCTCCCGACGTCATCTTTCAACCTCGAGGAAAATCTTCATTTCCCATAAATCTAGACAGTACATCAGAGGAGCTCCCCCCCCGTCAAGATGGAGATCCCACAAGACAAGCCTTTCCAACTCGAGGCGTGGAGGAGGAAGGATCATCTTCGACGAACTCTCCTTCTCGCTGGATGCCTCCTTCAGGCAGCTCTCTCGTTCGGAAGATGGGGATACCTGCTGGAAACCGGAGAAGATTGGAAGAGTGTGTTTATCGGATTCTACTGGGTACGTCGCAGTTTCGAAGCTGCGAGGGAAGGAGAGGAAGGGAAGAGACGAAGCTCATCGTTTGCGTCGAAGCTCACCTTCCTTCCTTCCTTCTTCCCTTTCCAGCTTCTCCCTCTTCTCCTTCCCTCCTCAAGATGGCACTTCCCTCTCACTCTACTACTCCTTCCACCATCACTCCTACCTTACCTCAATCCGTTCCGACCTCTTCAACTCCTCTCCATCCTTCTCTTCCTCCTTGCAGGCTCATCGCCTCGAGCTTCTCCCTCCCATCTTCCATCGGCCACCTCCGACGACAACAACACTTCGGCATCTGAAGATGGAGATATAGAGGATCTCGAGGGAAAGCGACTACTGATGTCTGTCGGTGGAACATACTCGAGCAGCGTGTTTAGCTGGACGTTCTTCCAGTGGGTGAGCTCGACGTTCCTCCTCCCTCTCCTTCTCCCTTGCCCTCGTTCCATAGTTCGCCGACCTTGATCCCTTCCTCTCAAACAGCCTCTTCCTCTTCTACGACTTTCTCGCTCCCTCGCCATCCTCCAACCTCATCATCTACCACCTCTCCCTCGACTCCTGCGATCCAGAGTCATCGTCAGCCAACCTCGCGTCCAGGCGATGTTCGCACAGCTGCTTGGATCTCATCGGTCTACTTCGGATGCGCCAGAGGAAGAAGATGGATGGAAGAAGCTTCTAAGGGAGGTTTGGAAGGTCAACAGGTGGAATGTCGGAGTTCGTGAGTCGTGGTTCCTCCACCTTGACGTGTCTCGTCTCCAGGGCTGATCTTTTCCTCCAAATCTGTCGACAGTCGTCTTGCTCTCGATCCTAAAGGCCTTCCTCACCTTCCTTCCCGCCTACCTTCTCTCGAAACTCATTCGATCCCTCGAGAAGTCCCAGTCTCGGTCCTCTCCTCATCCCTCCTACGCCCTCCCTTCATCGTTCGCCCTCGTCCTACCCTCTTCCCTCTCGACGTCCGTCTACCTCACCGCCTCTCCCAATCCAGCTACCACGAACCCTCTCTACTACTGCCTTGCTCTGGCTCTTGCAACCGCATCCTCTGGCATTCTAAACAGCCATCTTGCGTAAGTTCTCCTTTCTTCCTTTGTTCTTCGACGCGACGCGGCTGAACCGCTTTTTCGCTCTCCTTCGCAGCTACTGGGATCTATCGAGAGTATCGGAGCCTGTTAAGGTTCAACTGAGGGTTTTACTTTTTAAGAAGACGTTGAGGAGAAAGGAGGGAGAGGGAGAAGGAGGAGGGAAGAGCCAGGGGAGTTCAGTTCGGTCTCGAGCAGGGGGTTTGGTCGAGCGATAAGCTGACTTCAGTCCACCCTTCATGACTACTTTAGGTACTTAACCTGTTCACTGTCGACGTTGCTCGCATAGCTGGATTCGGGTCTGATGCAGCCGGCGTGATTGTCGCTCTCGTGGATCGTGAGTCGCTTCTCCTCTTTGCTCCCCTCGTCAATATTTCCTTTCCGAGCTGACGAGGTCCACGGTTACCTCCATCGTCTACTCACTTCTCTTTTCAGTCATACTCGGAACCTCTCTCCTCCTCACCCTCCTCGGTCCATCAGCTCTCCTCGGCGTCCTTCTCAACCTACTTCTCCTACCCGCCAACAAACTCCTCGCCAACGTGACCTTCGACGTTGACTCTCGTCGGTCAGCAGCGAGAGATGCGAGAGTCGCTCTCGTCGACGAGGTGCTTCTCGGGATCCGGGGAGTAAAGTTCGACGCGGCCGAGGATTACTGGGAGGAGAAGATCGGGGAGAGGAGAGGGTTGGAAGTGAGGCTGCAGAGGGCGAGGTATTGGATCGGGACGGGGTACAACCTGATCTGGTAAGTTATCAGAAGACAAAGGATGCTCCTTTCGTTCGAGCGAGAAGGAAAAACTTGCGGACTGACCTCGATTCCCTCTCTTGTCCTCTCGCACCGTTCAACAGGGGATCTCTACCGATTCTCTCTCTCCTTCTCACCTTCATCACCTTCACCAAATTGCAAGGTGGAATTCTCACACCTTCCATCGCCTTTCCGTCACTTGCCATCTTCAATTCGCTCACTCAGGTTCGTTTCTCCGCGCTCGACCACCGCGTCGTCGCGTCCCTCGAAGCTGACTCCCGCTTCTTCGTTTCTTCTAATGTTAGGTCTGGACTATCTTACCTGGAACCTACATCAAGCTCGCCGAAGGAGCTGTGTCCCTCCAACGAATCGCCGCCTACCTCGCTGGGTCCGAGATCGACCCCGCCCCTTCCTCTCCCTCTCCCTCCTCACCTCCTTCCGCCGATTTGAAAGAAGTCCCCTCTCCCTCTTTCGGATATCGATCAGCTACTATATATTATCCGACTCAACTACCACCTCCCGCCTCGTCTTCCTCCTTTTCCTCGTCAACGAACACCACGTCCTTCGCCCTCCTCGACATCACCGTCGACATCCCTCGAGGAGAGCTCACCCTGGTCTGCGGAAAAGTTGGTGCTGGGAAGACTCTCTTTCTCTTGGGGCTTTTGGGAGAAGGAGATCTGGCTGATGGAGGCGAGGTGGTGTTTCCGAGGAGCGTCGACGCTGGAGGAGGAAGGGTCATCGTCGAAGAGGGAGAGGAGTGGTTGATCGAAGGAAGCTCGTTCGTTCCTCAGGTGAGTATCAGCAAGCCTTCCTCTTTCACTCGATTGCTTCCAGAGCATCTACTGATCACTTCGCATTTGTTCGTGACTCGTTTCATCAAGACTCCCTGGCTTCAAAACGCGTCGATTCGATCTCAGATTCTCTTCGGACTTCCTTTCAACCGACAACGCTACACGGAGGTCCTCGATTGCTGCTGTCTTCTTCCGGATCTTGCTTTGTTCGAAGATGGGGATCTGTGCGAGGTGGGAGAGCGAGGGGTGACGCTTTCCGGGTTCGTACTTCTCGACGAACGAAGGAGACGCGTCGAGCTGACCTCTCTTCTTCCCCTGCTTGTGTCAGTGGCCAAAAGGCAAGGATCGGACTCGCCAGAGCGGTCTACAGTCAAGCTAGACATCTGGTCCTGGATGATTGCCTGAGTGCTGTTGATGGTGAGCTTCCGAGGTTTCGCTCGAACCACCGTCGATCTCCTGACCTCCTCCTCCTCTTCCTTCAGCCCACACGGCTCAACGACTGTTCGAAAACTGCCTTCGCGGACCTTTGATGGAAGGGAGGACAGTCGTTCTGGTCACCCATCATGTCTCGCTTTGTCTAACTGGAGCTGCGAAGGTGGTGAGTCGGTCGTCTCCCTTCTTCAGTCTCCTCTTCCGATCTGACTTCGGTTCCTTTCTTCTTCTCCGTAGATCGCTCTCGACAACGGACATCTGATGTTCTCAGGAGATCCCGAGTCACTCGTTTCGTCACCTTTCTACACTGGTCTGGCTCGAGAGGAAGCCGCTTTGGTCGACGAGGATACTCTCGAGGTCGCAGTCGAGGACCTTCTTCCCTCCTCGGACGCTGCTATCTCGTCCCGCCAACCACCTCCAATGGCAGTATCTCAACCTCTGGCGAGTAGAAATAAGTCTCTCAAGCTCATCTTGGAGGAGACTCGGAAGGAAGGGTCCATTTCCGTCGAGACGTACAAGGGCTTTCTCGAAGCTTGCGTTCGTTCTTTCCCTTCTTCGACGTGAAGGCGTCGAAACTCTGCTGACCTGCTCTTCCCTTCGATCGAACAGGGAGGAATATGGTACTGGATCGTTTTCGCTGTCGCCTATCTCGGAACCCAAGCTCTCGATCTTCTCACCGCGTGGTGGCTCCGGAAGTGGACGTCAGCGACGGGAGAGGATCAACGCGACGGATCCAGTGGACTCGACTTCTACCTCGTGGTCTACACTGCTATCACTCTGGCCGGAGTCGTTGGAAGTGCGATGCGTTGTGAGTGGTCTTTTCTCACGTCAGAGCCGAATGGTGAGAACCGGAGAGCTGAGCTTCGTTTCTCTTTCCCTCTTTGCTCGTGTTTCCTTTTCAGGGATCGTGCTTTACGATGGAGTCACCTCAAGAGCTTCGGTAACGATTCATCGAAGTTCGTGCCTACCTCCGCTCGTCAACCGCCCAGATCCCGAAGAACTGAGCTCTCTTTTCTCTTCTCCAGATCTCCTTCGTGAAGTCCTTCGAGCCCCCCTTCGCCACTTCGAAACGACCGCTCATGGGACTCTCATCAATCGTTTTGCTTCGGACATGTCGAGGATCGATGGCTTCCTTCCGGACGATTGGGCTCGCTGCGTGATGTACTCGCTTTCCTTGTTTTCGAGCCTTGGAGTTGTCTGCGTCGTGTCGCCTGTGAGTAGGCGTTCAACGAAGTGCTCTGGACCTTGATTCTCAAATAACTAAATGCTCGTTCCTCTACAGACCTTCCTTGTCGCAGTGGTAGCACTCGCTCCTCTGTTCTTCTTCGTCGGCAGGAGGTAACGACCATTCTTCTGCGACGTGTTCTTCAGTTTCGTGACTGACTTCGCTCTCCGTCTTCTCAGCTACGCTAAAATCACTCGAGATCTTCGTCGTCTTGACTCGGTCGCCCTATCGCCTTTGTTCAGTCTGTGGTCTGAAGTGATTAGCGGCGGAGGAATGGCGGTCATTCGGTCGTGAGTCTCTTCCTCTTCTTCGGCGATCAGATTTCTCGGCTGACTCGTGTTGGTTTCTCATGAAGTTATGGCCGATCTTCGAACTTTCTTTCGACGATGTTGACAAGGCTCGACGATCAGACGTGCCGGTGAGTTCGTCGTCTTCTCGTCGCGTCTCCCGAACTCGACTGACTCGACCGCTTCGTTTGAACTTCAGCTACTTCCACGGGTTCTCGGTAAGTCTAGTCCTCTCTTTTACACCTTCTCTGATACGGCCTTCGCTGACATTCGAACAACTCCTCTGTCGCAGGTCTTCCTCTGGCTGACGACCTCTTTCACAGTCCTGAACTCGATTTTGGTCGGGGTGGCTGGGTGAGCGGACTCCCTCTTGATTCGAGCGCTTCCATTTACGAAGGCTGATCGCAGTCTCATCTTGCTCCAGAGCTATCCTCGTCAAGACTGGACGTGATGCTGCTCTCACAGGATTCGCGTTGACTTTCGCACTGAGCGTTTCGAACGGGATGCTCGATCTGATCGTGAGCCGACATCTCCATCCACCCTGCCGCGTCTTCAACGCCTTCGTCGGAAGCTAACGTGCTGTTTTCTTGATCCAGCTTCGATACGTCTCCCTCGAGCTGTCGATGGTAGCCGTGGAGAGGTTCGTCCTCGACCTTGCCCCCGGCCCTTTTGTCTCGACTGACCTTTCTTTCGGTATTCCAGGATCAAAGAGTTCTCTTCCCCTCGAGGAGCTCCTCCTCAGATCACTTCTGTTCGACCACCGGCTGCTTGGCCTACGTCTGGAGCTGTCTCAGTCGAGGGGTTGAGCGTTCGGTACGATCCCAACCTGCCGGACGTCCTCCACGAGGTTTCGTTCGCCATCAAGGCTGGTGAACACGTTGGAGTTGTTGGGCCGACTGGTAGTGGTAAAGTGAGTGCCTACTTTGGTAGTTCGAGTTGGAGAGGCTGATCTGACCGTGCTTTCCATTCAAGTCGACCATCGCGGCCTCGTTCTTTCGCTTCGTCGAGGCTTCAGCGGGAAAGATTGTACTGGATGGAATCGATATCTCGAAGATTGGAACCAAGGATCTGAGATCCCGTCTGACAATCATGTACGTTCTCCCTTTCCGAGCCTCGGAGCGTAGAGCTCGCTGACCGTTCTTTCGACGCGACTTTTATCACGCAGCCCTCAAGACCCCACCATCCTCTCTGGTACTCTGAGATCTGGTGCGTCGTTTTCCCTTCGTTCATTCTTTCTTTTCTGACATCTTTCCTCTTGATTTCTGGCAGTTCTCGACCTCTACGACGAACATTCAGACGTCGGAATCTTTGCGGCTTTGCGGGCTGCTCACCTCCTCCCTCCGCCCTCATCTCGCTCCACCACTCCTGGACTCGACGATCCCGACTCCTCCTCACCTACTACGAGCAACCCTTCGATGTTCAAGTCTCTGGATACCGTCATCTCGGCAGGAGGGAGCAACCTCTCGCAAGGGCAAAGGCAGCTCCTCGTGCTTTGCAGATCGCTGCTGAGGAACTCGAAGTTGATTATTTTAGGTCAGTCTCTCCTTTGAACGACTCAAATGGGACTAGACTGATTCGAGAACCCTCTTACGCAGACGAAGCGACCTCGAGCATAGACTATGAGTGAGTCATCTCTCCCTTCTCGCACCAGCGTGCCTCTCGATGACCCAATGTCCTTCTTCGCTTCACAGAACGGATCATCTCATCACTCAAACGATCCGGGAGGCGTTCGAGTTCTCTAGTATGATTGTTGTTGCTCACAGGCTGAGGTGCGTTTGCTTAGCTCAGATTTAGAGCTTCTGTGCGAAGCGTGCCGAAGGAATCCTCTTCGACGCGACGAGCTCACTCGTTTCAAATCTTCACCCTTCAGAACTATCATCGACTTCCCTAAGGTGCTATACCTCGACGCTGGCCGTGTAGTTGAGTTTGGTGAGTTTCTTTGACCTCTCATCTCGCAGTTTTTCGAAGCGACGAACTCTCGGAAGCTCGTCGAAGCTAACCTTCGTTGATCCGTCTTCCGACTTTCAGATTCACCCTTCAACTTGCTCTCTGACGAGTCATCTCGTTTCTTCGCCTTATGCCAGAAGACGGGAGAACTTACGGAACTCAAAAGACTAGCTGGCCTGGACGTATAGATGAGTGTCTATTCGCTTCCCGCTCAACGACGAGGAAAAGAGGAGGAGGCGGGCTGAGCGTCGACCTTACTTCTCTTCCTGTCTTTCCCTCTCGCCCTTCTCCTCCTTCTTCCTCGTGAAAGGCAAGCCAGACTGTTCCCGACTGACGCTTGATCTGTCTTCAAGCTTTTCCTGTGCACCCTAGGCTCTTTGTTTCAGACCTGACGGAACCTAACGCCTCCTCTCTGCGGTTCCGCCCTGACGATCAGCCCTCAAAAGGCAATTCGATCCCTCTTTCCCTTCCTCCACCTAACTCCCACCTTCTTCGAACTCCACTTCACCACTCTACCCCACTACACTCTCAACTTACTCACCCTTCCTCCTCAACAAGTGATGTCGCCTCTCTTCTCGACCAGGTTCAACATCGTTCGATCCTCTCTCTACCTCTTCCTCCTCCTTTGCGCCATCATCGTTCTTGGACTCGATGCCCATGCTATCTCTGGAGTGAGTCATTCAACTCCTTCTGTATATGCTACTCTGACTCTCTGACTGACCATCTCTGTATGTTTTCCCTCGTAGACGAACCGTGAGCTCAATTTCAGGCACACCGCACTTCCCGCTTTCCCACCCGCCTTCTGACCTTTGTCTCCCCTCTTCCTCCCTTCTTTCCTCCTTCAGTCGTCGGCGGGGTTCTCGCCTTCATCATCTTCCTTACGGTCTTCACCCTCGTCCTCGTCGTTCCTCTCGTGTAAGTCTTCTCGCCACTCCAACCAAATTCCCTCCCTCCGAAACTGGAACTGACCTCGCAACCGTCTCCTCTCACAGCTTCGTTCTTCCTCACGTCCGACCTGGTTTCGCTCTTACTCAACTCAAGTTCGAGCTTGGTGTTCTTGCGATGCTTTGGATCATGTGGCTTGGTGAGAAAATCTTCCACTCTGATCCCAAAACAACTCGTTCTCCCTCCGACAAAGTTCAGCTGCTGATCATCGCCTTTGTTTTGATCGACTCGATCTTGTTGCAGCCGCCGCCGCTGATGCAACCAACAAGTTCTCCTTCTTCTTGAGCTACTGTGGAGGGAGCTACCGAACGTACTATGGAAGCTACATCGGTGAGCCTTCGTTTCCTTTCGCTTGAAGAGTCGCGTCGAGGCGGAGAGGAGACGAAACTGACTTGTTGTGTTTCGGTTCCCTCCGTTTCAGGTGGAGCTGATTGCTCTCAGCCTCGAGCTCTTCTTGCCTTCTCGTGGCTCGGTGAGTCTACTTCTCCTCTTTCTCGTCCTCGTATGCCTCGTTCGACGAACGAACGAAGGCGAAGGGAAGACGAAGAATGAGCGTTGAGCTCACCTCCCTTTTCTTTTCCTCCGTTTTCCTACAGCTTGGCTCACCCTCACTGCCCTCCTCGGTTACACCGCCACTCTCGCCTACCTCGAGCACAACAAAGGTCACATTAACGTTCGTCCCTTCCTTCCTCTCCTTTCTCTCCATCCCGCAACATCCCTCTCCTCGTCTCGTCCGCGCGTCGAAGCTGACCGTCTCCCTTCCTCTTCTCCTCCGCTCGCCCTCAGGTCTGGCACACTCCCACTCACGACTACCCCTTTGGAACCACCGCCGCCAACCTTGACACCCACAACGCTGCTGTCGCTCAGACCGGAGAAGTCAACAAGGAACACGTCCACGCCAACAAAGAGTACGAGCAGCCTCAGGTCGTCGACGGTGCTCCTGTCCAGCAGCATCAGCAGGTTTAGAACCCTTTGATCGTCGGGTGTACTTATCTAGTTTCGAAGTTTCCTTGTCTTAATGGTTTCCCTTGGGCTCGTTTGGGTGCGTTCGTCGCATCGAGGGAGAAGGTCGATGGATGTCGGACGAACGGACTGCAGTCTTCTTTCTTCTCACGTATAGTCTAGCTCGATGTCTCGTTTTTCGATCCTCTTTCATGGTCTGCTTCTTTAAACTAGTCCTGCGGCTCCTAGGAAGGTTCGAGGCGAGCTCGGAAACGAGTCGTCGTCTCTCGTCCTCTCAGCCTCTCTTCCTCCCTCCCACTCCTTCTCTCTCCCTCTCTCCAGGACGACCAGTCGAAAGTTGAACACGTCATTGAGTTTATTTATCAATCGAAAACGCAAAACGAGAACTAGAAAAGTAGATGAAGAAAAACGAGGCAAGGGAGAAAGAACGTAACGAGTCGCGAAGACAAAAAAACGATGCGAAGCGATTCGAGAGTTGAGCTGGGAAAGAGTAAGAGAAGAGGCAGGTGCGGTGTCGATAGGGAGAGCTACGTAAATGCGTAAGAAAATATGAGGGTTAAGGGAAGGAAGGAGTTGGGGAGAGGGCGTCTAGATATTCGAGGGATTAAATGAGGAAGGACGTAGACGAGATAGGCGAGGGAAGATGGGGAGGAGTGGGCATGATGAGGTAGGGTAGGCTAAAAGGTTAATCGATGAACGAGCTCTATGAAGAAACGAGGATGACCGGCTGACGAGGTAGGAGGGATGAAGGTGAGGTGAGGGATGAAAGGTGAGGGAAGGAGAGAAGGAAGGAGGTTGAGGTCGATGGATGCGTTGGGTTTAGACGGATCCTGCCGATTCGGGTTCGACGGCCTCGGGGAACTTCGTCTATAGGGACAGAGAATAGACGGGAGAAGACGAGGAGATGGGAATCAGCAATCGAGACGAAGGAGAAGCAGCCAAGGTGAAGCGAGAGATTGCCCCGACTGAACCGACGTCGTTCGTCCTCTCCTCCCCTTCCCTTCCCTTCCCTTCTCCGTCCTTCCCGTTTCCTCCCTCCCTCCTCGTCGAGATGTAGAAAAAACTCACCTTTGGGTATTTGACCTTCGCACTCGCGGCATCATCCGTGAACCAGAACACCTGTCCAGGCGCCGAGGGTCTCACTCGACTACTAGGGAGACCCAACTCTGGCTCGTCCAACACCTTCCCCAAGACCTCCTGCTTTCCTTCTCCTGCTGCTACGAAGGCGACCCTGTAGGCGTGGTTGATGACTGGGTAGGTGAAGGTGATCCTCTTGGCTGGAGGTTTGGGACTGTCCTCGATGAAGGCGACCCAACGATCCTCCTCGGAGAGCAGAGCGTGTCCAGGGAAGAGCGAGCAGGTGTGTCCGTCCGGTCCCATTCCGAGGAGGATGAGGTCGAAGACGGGGTACCGAGCTGCATCCCGTTGAGCGAAGGTGGCGATCAGTTGACGCTCGTACTCGTCCGCGAGCTCTTCCGGGTCCGAGAGGAGCGAGACGTCGATGGTGTGAACCTGAGCGGCGGTGATGGGGGTTTCAGAGAGGAAGAGTTTGTCGACGGAGGCGAAGTTGGAATCCTCGTGGTCCAGAGGGACGAGACGTTCGTCGCAGAAGAAGATTTCCCTAGAGGAGGAGAAGAACGCAGGCAAATTTGTGAGGGGGAGTCAGCTTTACGTTCGAAAGGGAGGGAAGCAGAGAGGAGAGAGAGGGAGGAGGAGGAGGGCAGGGAAGGAGATAGCGAGAGCGACCTCGAAAGATCCTTCCACCCTCGCAAATTTCCCATCCACCACCCCTTGACCACCGACTATAGAGAGTAGGTGACTAACCACTTATCCCACTGAACTCCCTTCTTTCCAATCAACCCTCTCAGGTTGGAAGGAAGACTTCCTCCCGAGATGGCGAGACAGAAGGCTCCTCGCTTTTTGATGGCATCGTTCTGAGCTTTCAGGACGAAATCCGCGACGGATTTGACGAGCTTGTCGTTGGTAGGGAAGGAGTAGAGAACCTGAGGGTGGGGAGCTTGGTGCGACATCAGAAAGGGAAGGATACTGGGGGGGAGGGAGGGTGGTGGTTTGAGGGGAGGAAGGGAAACGACGAGCTCGAAGTGACGAAGAGCGTCGAGAAGCCGCTAGAGCCCCCGTCTGCTTCTGTTCGTTCTTGCTCTCCTGTTGGCATCTATAGAAGCTCGGATTCACTTTCCCTCGGGAGGCTGATTTGATTTCTATCTCCTTCTCTTGTTGAGGTGAAAGTTTTCCCCAAGCTTTAGGGAGGTCTTTCCCTTCTCTTTCCGACGCGTCATGATGTCAGTCCTCCACTCCTCTCTTCTGCTCTCCTTTTCCTACTACTACAGCTTCTCTTACTCTAGAGAAACAAAGGCTCATCAAAGCCAAGAAAACGAAAGATAAACGAGGGAGGATACTAGGAGAGAAAGAAGGAAAGAACGAAGGGAGGTCGTCAAGGGCGCGATGGGTACATGTATAAGGGGAGACCAGCTGAGAGAAGAATGAGACGAAGAACTAGGTGCTACGAAGAGAGGTTATCGAGAGACGAAGAGAGAGAAAGAGATTCTATGAAATCGAATCGAACTCCTAGAACCTCGACGACGCAAACTTGATCGTTCGACGTCCACCTCGTCCTCCTCGTCCTCCTCCAAATCGGTTCCTTCCTCCTCCCCGTCCTCCTCCTCCTCCGTTGTTGTTGTTGTTTTTTCCCGTGGCAGCGGCGGCAGCGGTCGCAGCAGCAGCGTCAGCAGCGGCATCGGTGGCAGTAGCGTCGGCTGAGGAGAGGAGAGAGGAGAGTCAGGTTCGACGCGTTCGGAAAGAGGGAGAGGGAAAGGAGTAGACTCACCGGCAGCATCGGTAGCGGCAGCATCATCGGCAGCAGCAGCGTCGTTGGCGGCAGCTGAGGGAAAGGGAGAGGAGGAAGAGGGAGGGTTCGACGCGTCGCTGTCTTCAGAATGGGCTTCAGACTCACCAGCTTCTCCCTCAGCAGCAGCAGTACCCCCAGCAGCAGCATTTCCTTCGGCGGCGGCGTTTCCCTCGGCGGCTGGAGGAAAGGGAAAGGAGAAAGGAGGGAAACGAGGTCAGTTCGTCGTCGACGAGTCGATTTGAGGAAAGGGCTGAGAGATTAGCTCACCATCTCCAGTAGCAGCATCATCGGCAGCAGCATCACCAACAGCGGCGTCACCAGCGGCAGCGTTGTCTCCAGCAGCAGCAGCGTCCTCAACAGCAGCCTCATTTACCCCGTTCGCCGCGTTGTTCTGGTTCTGGTTCTGGTTTTGGTTCTGGTTCTGGTTCTGGTTGTTCCCGTTGTTGTTGTTGTTGTTTCCGTTGTTGTTGTTGTTGTTCCCGTTGTTGTTGTTGTTGTTGTTGTTCCCGTTGTTGTTGTTGTTTCCGTTGTCAGCTCCAGCTCCTCCGACGGTGAAGTAGACTGAGAGAACGAAAACAAAGGAAAGGGTTCAGCTCAATTCTAGCGGCGAGAGGATGATGAGAGAGCGAGAGACTGACCAGCGTCGTCGAGACTGAGGGAATGAAGAAAAAGGGAGAGTCAGTCGTCGAGTCTTGGGAAGATTCAAAAAGCAGCAGAGGGAGAAGACGACGAACCTTCCATGCTGAGCGACTCCGACGAGAGCAGGTTGATGGTTGCTGGGGGGGAAAAGAAGAAAACAGTGAGAGGAGGAAGTCAGCTTGGGTTCGAACGGAACGAATCGAGACGCGACGAAGACGAGGTCGAACGAACGCGGCAGAGTTGATCGAGGACCTGATTGAACGAAGGGAGCGATCAGCGAAAGTTCTAAAAGGAGAAGAGTCGAAGTTGACTGACATCTTGTAAACTCCAGCACTGCAAGAACGAAGAAAGGCAGAGAGTCAGAATCGTAGTCGACGTTCGATGCGAAGGAGGATCGAACACTCACGGAAGACCACCCGTGACGACGGCGGAAAGAACTCCGTTCTGTAGCAGAAAGAGAGCACAGGATGTCAGTTTCGAAGAGAAGAAGACGACGAGGCGAGAAGTCTCTCACGTTGGCAGCGTCCTGGAAAACGGGGAAGGGAAGTCAGGTTCGAGGTCAATAAACACGAAGAGATGGAGTTCGACTCACGTTGAGTCCCTTGAAGAAAGCGAACTTGGTGGTATCGGCGGGCGTGGTCGAGTCGAGAGCGTCGATCTCCTCGATAACGACGTGGGAGTGACCGATGAGGATTCCTTGGAGAACGGACGCGGACGCAAGGTCAGTCAGTTCTCTTCGATAGGGTAGGCAGAGCATTCGAGAAGTCGACTCGAGACTGACCTTGTCCGTTGAGCTGAGCGGGAGCGCCGAAGTAGGTCTTCTGGGCCTGGAGGACGAAAGAAGAAAAAGAAAGAGACGAGTCAGGTCGAGTCCTCTGCTTCCCTTCTCGAAGTTCGAAATGGACGAACGTTGGTGAAAGATCCAGTCTGGAGGTTAGCGATGTTCATGGTCATGGTGAAGGTGGTGTCGGCGGCGATGTTGTCTCCGTTCTTGGGGTTCTGATGAGACGAGGAGAAGAGAGAGGGAGAGATCAGTTTCGAAGACGCGACGATGAGTTGAGAAGACGGAGGCTTGAACGCACGGAGAACTTGCACGAAGGAGCGTTGTTCTGAGCGATGATACTTCCCATGATAGTAGGGTTGCAGGATCCAGCGACGACCCTGGAGGAGAACGAAGAGGAAGAGTCAGCGACGAGGAGGACTTGGAACGAGACGAGTCGAGTCCACTCACTGTTCTCCATTCGTCAAGGCGAGGTTCGTGGTGGCACAGCTGGGAGGAAAGAAGCAGGGATCAGCTTCGAAAGACAGCCAAAGTTCGAAGGAGGAAGTGTCGACTCACAAGTTGATGAAGTTGTTGGTCGAGGTGAGGGAAGCGACTTGTCCATCAACGGGAGGATCCTGTCCGTCGTTGGCGAGGTTACTCTGAACCTGACTTGGATCGAGGGCTGTAGAGTTGAACGACGAAGAAAAAGGTTCGAGGAGATCAGCGTTGTAGTTCGAGAAACGAAGAGGGAAGAGACAGAAAGAACGAACTCGTCGACGCTTGAATGTCTCCTCCGTTGTTGTTTCCTCCGTTGTTGTTTCCTCCGTTGTTGTTGTTGTTGTTGTTGTTGTTGTTGTTGTTTCCTGGAAGAAGGAAGAGAGGGAGACGGGTCAGACCTCGAAACCAAACCAAACGCGACTCGACTTCGAGCTGAACGAGAAAAGAGAGACGAACCTCCTTGGTTCCCGTTACCGTTGCCACCTGGTTCGATTCCAAAGTTAAGAAGGGACGCAGAGAAGTCAGCGTTCGAAAGAAGAACAAGAAGAGCAGGCGTTGCCTCCTTTTTCCAGGAACGAGCAGGTGAAAGCTCCCCTCCAACCAACCAACCCTCCGTCCGTCCCTCTTCCCTTCCCCGGATAGAACCCCTCGTCGTCGTCAAGAGCCTCACTCCCATCCTCCAACAGAGATATCTACTCCTCCCTCGAACCCGCATCGGAGAAAAAGGGAAGCCAAAAGAGGGCTCGAGATGAGTGGAGAGGAAGGGACTCACCGTTTCGGTTGCCTCCGTTTTGTCTCCTCTCGAGCGAGAAGAGGGAGGAAAGTCCGGTGTTGGACGAGTTGGGTCGAGCGAAGACGGAAGTGGAAGTAGAGAGAAGAGCGAGGAGGGGGAAAGCGAGAGAGAACCTCATTTTTTGGGGGTTAGGTGGAAGGGGAGGGAGGGAGGAACGAGAGGTGGGAAGAGGTGGAAGTGAGGTGGGTGGTTTGGAACGAGTGTTGGAGAAGCCGACCGGCGGTGAGTTGGAATCTGTAGAAGAGAAGAGAGAGAAGAAGAGCGAGTCAAGAAAGAGAAGGAGGGAAGGAGACGGAACCGGGAGCTGAGATGAAGCGGGAAGAGAGAGAGAGAGCAGACGAACGAACGAACCTGAAGAAGGGTGAGGTTGATTAGCGAGGAGAGAGGGGAAGTCTTGAACCGGTCAAGATGCTTTGAAGAAGAGAGGGAGAAGAAGAAGAAGTGGTCGGTCGTTTCCTGTTTCAAGAGAAGGTGGACGTTGAGAGGGAAAAGGAGGAAGGGAGGGAAGGGAGGGAAGAGGTCGAACGCAACCGATTGACAGGGGTCCTTCGCACGACCCTCGAACTCGTCTCCTCCGAAGATCAATATACTGGCCAGGGGATCAAGCACCTACGTCGTCTGCCAGAGAGAAAGAAAGAGAACTGGGTCATGTTTATTTCGTGACAAGGTAGGGAGATATAGAGAAGAGTAGGATGTAAAACAAAACAAGAAGAAGGACGGTGCGAAACCGGAGCGACGGGCGACAGTCTCGAAGACGACGCGTTCGTTGGAGCGTGATACCGATGACAGAGGGTTGGTTGGAGGGTTCGGGCTTTGAAAGAGTGGGTATCGGTTGAAAGGGAGTGAAAAAGCGGGAGGTGGGGTTGGAACCGGCAGGGAGCGGCGTCGAAGAGAGGGAGGAGAGGGTCGTGAGGGTTCATGTTGAGCTCTGGCGTAAAAGAAAGAAAGAGTCAGGACTGACCTCTCACTAGTTCAAGGAAGATGCGAAGAGAGGAGCTTACCTGTAGAAAAAGAGCTAGCCGAGCACGCTACGACGGAGGGACGACCTTGAGAACGCGATCTGAAGAAAGGAGAGAGAGAGAGAGAGAGAGAGAAAGCGAATTGTCAGTATAGGGAGTAAGAGTTACTCGTCATCGGCTCAAGCATCCCTCTGAGCGAGGAGAGCTCGAATTGCGCATGATACTTCATGCTCGAAGCTCAACGAAGGCGGTCTCAGCCGTCCCTCCCTCCTTGAGCTCAACAGCGAAGCGAGCTTTGCTGCTCCCTCCGACTGAGCCACTCCGTCCGCACATCTCAAACCCTAGACCTCAAACGAGGAAGCAAACGATTACTCACCTCCAACCCTACATCTATACAAGAACCCCGTCACGACCTCTCCCTCCCTGATTCCACCACTTCCAGCTCCTCCCGTCTTCTCCCAGTGCTCCTTCGCAGCTGCAGCAAACACCTCGTGAGCAGCTTGAACGTCGGCGAGGATAGCGACTCTAGGCTTCTTCTTCTTGAGGAAGGAAGACTCGTCGGAAGATGGGTGGGCGTAGAGAGTGTTGGCTGAGGGAGCGCATGGAGAGGGGAGGGAGAGAGGAAGAGAGAAAGCAGGACGAAGGGTTATCAGCTTGAGCTCAAAAGGAGAGGTTCCACGAAAGGGATAGAAGAGGAAGATGGACGTACGAAGAGGAGCTGGGAGGTCGGAATATGGCGAAGGCTCGATGTTGGGAACGAGGTTGGCGTAGAGGAGGTAGGATTGAAGAGCCTCGGCTGGGAAGGCGACAAAGTCGAGCTTGAAGGAGAGCAAGGAGTAAGGATGGAGAGACAAACGAGTCAGTCCGACTGAGAGTACTGCTCCCCCGAATCTACTACAGCTCGAGAGAAGACGAGCGAAAGACGACTCGAGCCAGACCCAGCTCTCAACACCGACATCCCTCCTTCCTCAGCCTCCCTCCCTCGTCACCTTCTCGAAGATGACCGCCAACAAGAACGAAACTCACCTTGCTCTCCCTCTTGGGTTCTTCTCCAGGTGCACCAGAACCTCCAGGAGCTACTGAGCCGTTCGCTGTTGGCGTTCCAGCTCCTGATCCTCCTCCTCCTCCCATGCTGGCAGAAGCGACGAGCTTGCCTCCGGAGTTGTCCTTCCCAGCTTTCCTCCCACCAGCAGGCTCGTCATCCGCCTCGGCAGCAGGTCTCTTTCTCTTCACTCGAGGAGGAGGAGGAGCAGCGGAAGGGGGCGGTGGTGGTGGGTTCCGAGCTCGTTTCGAGGGGAGGTCGTCGCTGTGAAAGCGAACAAGAGAGAAGGGAGGAGGAGGGAGGAAGAGAGAGAGAGAGAGAGAGAGAGAGAGGTCAGAGACTGAAGCGATCCAGCTAAGGTAAATAGTTCTACAAGCATAAAATTAGAAGGATACGTACTTGGGTGCCATACTTTGCGAGATTCGGGAAGGGGGAAGGGGATGGAGTTGGGGGTCGGGAGGAAGGGAAGGGAGGAGAGGTGAGGTCAACTTCCCCATCCGCAGCGTCGAGATCGCTTCAGGTTTGGGGAAGGTTTTCTGACAGTCATGTATATCTACGATCGAGATGAAAGGGAGAGTATGCTTCTTGCTGTTCCCATTATCTGCTCTTGCTGCTGATAAGACCAGCGACGTCGTTGCTCGTCTCTGCTCTCCCTTTCTCTGTTCCTCCCCGTCGCTCCCCATCGCTCCAGGGTCTCATTGAATTCTTGAGGATGTCCTCAGAAGAATGGGAACGAGTGAGTGAGGCGTAAGTTCCCAACTCTCAAGCAAGGTCTTTGATCCAAAGCCTGAGCTTGTGGGAAAGTCGACGCGTCGTGAGATCACGTCGCAAGCCTCCCAGATCTCTCGCCTTCTCGCTGAGCCAGCAGCCGGCAGAGTCTCCTCTACTTGCCTTCCCCCTATCTCTAGCTTTCCCGTGCTCTTGTCCTACGTACTCTCGCCAAACAACCTTCCTTTCTCCCCTTCAATCCTCTTGCCCTCTTCCCTCAGAGCAGCCCTGGTCCCTGAACTGCCTTTGCTCCTTTTCGTCAGCTTCTAGGAACGACATATTACCGTCTCTCCAACGAGTCAGTGCTAGTAAGAAGCAGTAGCAACGCTTGCCGTCGTGTCTGGTCGCGTCCTTCCTTGCCCTCTGTCCGTCTCCGCCCGGCTCCGTACACGTCCGGAATGAACGGCGCTTACCTAGTCCCTTACTCGCAACCGTTGTCATACAGCCAAATTAACCAAGGGAGGAGCGACGCGCCCTTCTCCTCTTCTGCTTCAAATCTGAACTTTGAGCACCTCGCAAACAGCTGACTTTCCTCCACGAACACAGGTTTGTCTCCGATTGCATGCGGCACGCTGAGGAGCTAGTCGAAAGCTGCCTTCTCGGAGAAGGGAAGAGTCGGCACAAACTGCAGCAGAAGCAAAACGCGACCATGAAACGAGCGTCGCTGAGCTTTGCTCGATATCCCCCGACTGCAGCCTCTCTCCCTCGAGAGCAGGAAGTAAGCGTACTTCCGAATAAGCCGAAGGAAAAAGACCGCAGCCTCAGCAAAACACCAGCAAAACCACCGCGACGCGCTATTTCTTCCCTCCCCTCCCCCAACTCGACTATGCCTCCAAAATTGCCCGCTTTTTCTTGGGAGCAGTCCTGGTCAGTGACTTTGAACCTCTGTCATCAAGCTGACACGGAGATCTCAACGCGACCGTTCGTTCTCCCTCTTCTCACCCTTTTCCTTTCTCGGAGGTCCGACCGACGCTCTTTTTTGATCCGACTTTGACAGTATCCCGTTGGAAACTGCGATGCCGCTTCCCTCGACCTCATTGCTACCACCAAGGAGTCTCTCGCTAAGGCCATCGCTGCTTGCAAGCCTGGACTCGCCTTTGCGTTCGTCCTTCCTTCCTTCTTTTTCTTTGTCTTCCTCGAACGCTATAAGCTGACCTCGCTCTCATTTTTTTTCTTCTGCAGCAAGATCGGTAACATCATCGAGTCGGTCGTCAAGCCAAAAGGATACTCGATCGTGACGAGGTACACCGGACACGGAATCAACCAGCTCGTTCGTCCTTCTCCCCTTCCCTATCGTGCCTCCTTTCCTCAGTACTGATGCTTTTCTATGTCTCCCATCTTCTCGTCTCCTCTCCAGTTCCATTGCGGTCCCAACAGTTCGTTCTCGTCCTCTCTTCTCTCTCCTCGTTCCTCGCCTTCTGACCTCGCCCTCTCCTTCCTCTTCTTTCTTCTCACAGTTCTGCATTACGGACACTCCAAGATGCCTGGATTCATGCGAGAGGGAAACATCTTCACCATCGGTTCGCACACTTTCTTCCTCTCTTCTTCTCATCTCGACGCGTTCCCGTTTGAGCCCAAGTCGACGCTGACCGTCCCTTCTTGCTTTCGACGATCGCATCAACAGAGCCTATGATCAACGCTGGAGCTGCTAGCTTGACTCACTGGAAGGACGACTGGACAGCCGTTACCAGGTTCGTCTCTCGTCCCTCTCGTCTCTGCGTCGCGTCGGAACCTCTCTTCTGACGACCCCCTCCTTTTCTTACATTTTCTCAGGGATGGAAAGCAAAGTGCCCAGTTCGAGGAGACCATCCTGTACGTACTCTCTCTCTCTCTCTCTCTCATTCGTGCTCGTCGAGTCGAAGCGTGCCTCCGTAGCTGACTCCTCCACCGCTCTCCCTTCCTTTCGTTCGATCACTAGCATCACCGCCACCGGAGCTGAGATTCTTACCGATCCCAAGATGCCCCGACACAAGAAGAAGTAGAGGATTTATAGATCAGCGCGTGGTTCGTGGATGAATGCGTGTTCCCATTTCTCGTCTTTGAAGTGTCTCATTCGCAATGTGCTGGAAGTGGAGTGACATCGCCGAAGAAAAGAATCTGGGCTCCTTGATAGGACCTTGAAAGGGACGTTTCAATCTTGAGGAAGAAGAACAGTCAGGGAAAGCAGGTCGGGAAAGCAGGTCGTCCTGATGGAAAGAAGAAGCGCGGCGTCGACTCGGAATGGAACGAGCGAGTCCCGTCAGTTCTTTCTTCCCCTGGCCTTTCATCACTCTGTGCCGAAGGAAGAGGAGTACCGCTACTTCCTCAAGAACCAAACCAAGAAAACGAGAAGGGACGAACCACCAGCGACTCCCGAAGCGACGCTTCTCCTTCTCTCCCGTCCCTCAACTCGACCATACCTCCAAGACAGCTCGCCTTTTCTCGGCAGAAGACCTGGTCAGTAACTTTGAATCGCCGTCATCAATAAAATGCATTGTCATACAGCTGAATTAACCAAGTGGTCTACGGTGTTTGATTAGAAATCACATCCTCTTTGAGGGCACAGGTTCGAATCCTGTATTCAGCTGTGCTTTTTTTTTTTTGGCTGCGCTCGGGGACTCTCTCCTTTTCTTTTTCTCGCACTCGTCGAACTCGTCTTTATAGAAACGAAGGTTGGAGCCAAGTCTACTACTCTTTCTCAGCCATCCTCTACTTCCTCCTCCACCTCCTCCACTCCGGTCGCCATCCCCTTCCAGTAAACCTTCGAACGACCCTCGTCGACCCTTCGGATCATCCTTCCCGCCTTCCCCATCTCCTCCTCCTCCACCTCCTCCAGCGCCGGCGTCCCTTCCTCCTTCCATCTCCTCCTCCTAACTAGTCTCCATACGGCGGTGATAAAAGCAGATTTGTGGAGAGTGATTCGTTGAGGGGGAGGTGGTGAGGGGCAGACGAAGTCGACGATTGAGGAGGGCTGAGGGAGGAAAGGACGGAGGGGGTTTTGAAGCCATATCCTACGAGCGACGGGACAGGCGATAAGGAGGTGGTGAAAATCTTCAGTGCTGGTGGGAGAGAGGCATAGAGCACAGGAGGGAGAGTGGTTGTTGGGAAATTTGGGGTTGTAGTAGCGTCGGGAGGTGTGTTTTCCTGGGTGGAGGACGTAAAGCGATAAACAGTGAGAGACCTCAACCTCCTCCGGAGCTTTCCGTCGAGCCTTCCTCAGATGATCCCACCACTTCTCCCACTCCTTCTCTCCTAATCTCGGGAAATCCTTTACCCAACCGTTTGGTTTCCAGACGTCGTGTCGAGCGATCAGCATCGCCGCCGAATCCTTTCCGATGTCGACGCTCTTCTCCTTCAGGGACTCTCCCTCCGAGTTGAGAAAGGGAGTGAGGTCGATCTTCGTTGTCGAGGAGTTGTAGGATTGGTGGAGAAAGGTCTCGGTCCAAGTCGTCGCTGCTGAGGGATCGAGCTTGACGAGTTGGTTCCAGGCCGACGCGTAGGTCCTCCATCGGTCGGGTAAGGCTGCTCGAAGAAGGTCAGTGAGCTCGACGCTCCATCCCGGAGGACGGAGCTGGCCCGGGGAGAAGAAGATGGCGAGTGGGTGGAAGGTAGTGAAGGGGCGTCGGGTGTTTGGGTTTGGGACGGGGATGGTGGCGATGGGAGGGAGGAAGAGGGTTCGAATGAGTTTTTGACGTACCGATTGCGCAGTACATTGACGATCCAAGCAGCTCGGGGACCTTGTAGTCTCATGTGAAGGTCGATGAGACCAAATCCTCCTTGGGGAACGGGGAGGACGATCCGAGCGGCGTCCACTTTGAAGGAGGTTGTTTTTCGAAGAGCGAGAAGAGCGGCGTCGATGATGGATTGTAGGATGGATTTGGGGTAGGGGATGAAGCGATCCAGGTAGATGATCATTGAGTAGGCGTAGATGTTGATGATGCTGCATTTCGAAGCAAGAGTAAGGTCGTGAAAGGGAAATCGAGAGATTCGAAGGATCACCCTCGTCGCCGTCTGAGTCCAGATCTCCTCGTCGTTGACGTTGCGTCCGACCATGACTCCGAGATACTTGAAGGGTTGATGAGTAGGCGTCCAGGGGTGACTGTGTGGGAGAGGAAGATCAATGCGATCGCCGTTCTGGTAGGAGAGGCACTTCTCATCGTTGAGACGCATCCCCGACGCGTCGCAAAACTCCTTCGAGATCCGAACCGTCTCCTCGAGATCCTCGTCGTCCCTCGAGCCCGTCACCACGTCATCTGCGAAACCTGAAGCCTTGAAGGGGAAGAGACCTGCTCTGGGAATCCCCTTCAGCCTCTGTCGGAGCATACAGAGCAGCGGCTCTCGATTCGAAAGAGAGAATCGAGGGAAATCGGGGACTCCGAACAAACTTCCCGCCCTCCCACCCACCAACCACCACAGCTCGCTTCTAGCCAATCCGCTGTGGCTTGGACTGCAATTTGTTGGATTCGACGACTGAGCCTTAGGAGAGTTCGTCGTTGGACGAGAAGATCAAAAGAGAACGAGCGCGTCGCATCCTCCCTTTCCGAGTCTTTCTCCACTCGTCCGCATGGTTTCAGCTCGGAAGCAAGAAGCTGTCGTGAGAAGAACTAAACTTTTTGGGCACGCTTAGAATCTGAGGAGTGTCTATCTTGTCGAGAGGGTGAAGAAACGTCGGAGGGAACGAACGGATGCGTCTCAAAGTTGTTTGGTTTTCGTCGAACGCCTCCCTTCCTTTTCTTTCTCTCTCTCTCTCTCTCTCTCTTTTAAGTCCTTTCATCTGGAAGTGAACTTCAAGAGCTGTCCAGTCGACGCGGTGACCAGGAGGAATGATCATAGGCGTAGAAAGGAGAAAGGCGTCGTGTCTTCGTTCGGTTCATTCCTCCGCACGCTGCAACATGATGTTCATCAACCGTCAGGCTACTCCATAATAATATAGGAGTGATAACTGTCTTGTAGCTCACTGAGGCGATCAAAGGGAGAAGTACCAGCTTCCATCTCAGTCAGGACGAGGAAGAGCCTTCGCGTCTAAGCGTCTTTCCTTGTCTTGGTCGGACGACCCACTCTTCTGGCAGTCTTTCTGTACCGCCGCCTTTCGAACCTTCTCAACCAATTGAGCTTCCATAGTAGACGTGTGCCGAAGCTGGAAGAGCTGAACTCGGAGCTCCAAGAGGACGTCGCGTCCCGTCTTTTTCTGTTCCTCTCTCCTTGTGTCTACGCGTTTCCCACGACTTCAACTTCGAAGGAAAAACCAAACGACATAGAGCTTGTCAATTCTAGCAGTAAGCTGCTTTCTGGACGATTGCTGGATTTTAGGAGACGGAAAAGCCAAAAAAGGGAGAAGCACTGAAGCAGAGCCGACGCGTCTCGAAACTGTTCCTGCCTCCTTTGCTTCCCTCTTGCTCTCGCATGGCCATCTCTCCATAGAAGGGCATGCCCGAACGAGATCTATACACGCCCTCGTGCGTGCTTAACCCTTCTCGTAAGAAGAAAATCAGGAGTCGGGCTGAAGAAAGGGGAAGCGGAGAAACAGGGGAGGAAGCGACCTCGCAAGAAATCGATGTCAAGCTCTCTCGAGCTGTGAATGAGCCTGTTCGAAGAGGCAAATTCTTACAGCTTGCAACCTCTGTTTTCAGACGCCTAGATCCAATTAGGAAGCTCAGTTTTTCAGGCCGCGCGGGCATTGAAGGGGACTTCGGCCTGAAGGAAACGAAAGGAGGCGCAGAAATCAAGGAAGCCCCGGCGCATGAGTACCTCGAGGCGATGAGTCCCTTCTTCCCAGTTTTGCTCCTTCTCCTCCAACACCCACCACCTCTTCAGCTTTACCTTCAGCATCTTCTTCAGCTCCACCTTCTCAGATCAAGCTATGAACCAATTCAGCTGGGCTCAGGGTCTCTCGGTGAGCTGAGACTCTCTCTCTCGATCTGGACTCTGAGCGTACAGTACGACGCATCAGCGAAGAAGCTGACTGGCGCTCCTCTCCTTCTTTCGATCCTTTTCTCTCCTCCTTCGTTACCTCACTCTCTCTTCCTTCTGTTCTCCTCCTGACCATCATCGTCATGTCCACTTCTCACCCACTCTTCGCTCAAACTTCGTCTTCAACTTCGTTCACGGTCGCTCGGCCTCCTCCCCCTCCCCTCTCCGTCGACTCATCTTCCACCACCTCCTCCCACCACCTTACCGATTCTCCAACCTCCAAGGATCCCTCTCAACCCTTCGATCTAGGCACTGCTCAAGCTCAACCTTCCAACTCGTTCGATTTTGGCTCTCTGGGACCCTTCAGCTTCAGCTTCGCGTCTCACCCTCTCCCGTCCATCAGCTCGTTCGGAGCCTTCCCGGACTTCAGACACCACCCTCTCGTTCTCCCTCAAGAAGACCCTTCAGGAAGTGGAGGAGGTCTGATCGAGAAGCCTGCTGAACTTGCGAGTTCCATTCCTACCTTCAACTTTGGAGCGAAACGAACGGTGAGCTCGCTTCCTCCCCGGCTCTCACCCGACGAATCGGTTCGGCTCCCACGTCGCTTCCCTCGGAGGATAAATTAATCTTTCTCACTGCAGGACTGACTGTCTTCGTTATTCTATGTTTCCTTCTAGGCGACCCACTCCTCCTCGCCGAGACCGACTCATCAACTCCGTCAGAACTCCCCTCAGGTCCCGGGCTCTCCTCTCTCCCAAGGTTCCTCGAGTCGATCAGGATCTTCACGATCAGCCTCCTCCTCCCTCTCCCCTACTATCTCCCCCGAGTTCGGTCTCCCCTCCTCGTCCGGATCCCAGCAGTACACCTTCAACGACCCTCAGCCCATGTTCACTCGTCGACCTTCACCTCTCAACCAAACTCACAACCTACCCTCTTCCTACGCCTCCAACTCTTCGTCCTCCTCCTCTCGACCTTCCTCTACCAACGATCCCACCGCTCTCGACCTTCTCGCCGTCGCAGCTCAATCGTCCATCCCTCCTCCTCCCGATCCGACTCCCTTCGCGTCGCTCACGCTCGAAGAGCTCCAGAGGAGGCATCAGGAGCAGCAGAAGAAGATCAACGCCGGTCTGAAGAGGGAGAGGGAACAAGGAAGTGCGTCGGAGAGTGTGAAGTCAAAGAAGAAGAGAATTGGGAGAGGGGTGGATCCTGGAAAGACGAGTGAGTTTGGCTCGACCGACGCGTCGACGAGGGGAACGAAGCTAACGTGCCCCTTTGCTGGTTTACTTCGATTGCAGGGATGCTCATCTTCCCTCCTACTCTTCCTCCTCGATCGTTCACTCCTTCGGAGGCTGCACAGGAAGAGGGATACATCAAGAGATCAGTTCCTGACGAGAACGTGAGTCGCGTCGCGTCCTCGTTCCCTTCCCGAAGCGTCTCTTCTTTCCCTCGTATTCCGAGCACTGACCAGTGTTCTATTCTACTTCCTACTTCTAGCTCTACGCTGCGAGATGGACGAAAGGAAACGATTCTCGAACTCGAGTCGCTTTCTGTGAGCTCTTCTCCCTTTCTCGCCTTCGTCCCTCCCTCTCCTGCCCATGCTGACTCCCGTCCCCCCTTTTCCTTCTCATTTCTCATCAGGCGAGTACTGTGGAGAATCCGACCTCCCCACTCGAATGAGCGGCTACGGGTGAGCTCTCCCTGCTCCCTTTCTTTCTCCTTCCTCGTCGCGCCGTCGAGCTAACCTCCTCCCTCGTCCCTTCTTTTCAACCCCCCTCCCCTCCAGCTACCACCTCCTCCACACGCACAACCTCTCCTCCCACTCCCCTTACACCATGCCCGCACCTCTCCGAATCCGAACCCTCCCTACGCCTCACTGCCCAGCAACCATCATCGGTCGAGAGGAAGCGTGCTCGAAAGCAGGTCCGTCGCTCGAGGGAGAGTGTCCCTTCACTGGGGAAGGAGGAGAGGGGAGAGGGAGGTGTGCGCTGGGAGGATGGGTGAGTTTTTTTTTATTATGCTTTGATTCGAGCAGGGGAGGAAGGAGGAACGGGGACGACGCGACGCTGACCTTCGGTTTCGATTCGATTGTTGGTTCGATCGATCAGCACAAACTCAACGGTTTCCGAGAGGCTATGAACGCTCACTTGGGAGGGAAGGGGTTGAGTTCGACTTAGAGTGAGAGAGGTGGGGAAGGGAGAGGTAGAGGGTGGGTCGGGAGGGTGGAGGGAGACGCGTCGAGTTTCGGTTTCGGTTTCGTTTTCGCTTTGTGATCTTTCTTGGACGCTTATTTTTCTTTCGATACAGCTTCGATATACTTTCTTGGATGACCTTTACGCCGTAGCCTTCCTTCGCCATCGCAAGAGAGCGAGAGAGTTCGTCGCCAGTCTCGTCTCAGCCTTCTCTCCTTTCGAGGCATGCACCGCTCTCAACCCGCCGGAGGAGTCCTTCCTCGCAACAAGCAGGACACTGAAGACACCTATAGAAGAAAGCATCGTAAAAAAAGAGAGAAACCAAAGCAAACGAAGAGAAACCAAAAAGAAAGCAAACCCTCTCCCTCCTCCCCGTCCCCTCCCACCCACTCCTCTCCCCCACTCCTCCTCTCCTCAACCCAAGACACTACCGTCATCTAGAATCTCTCCCTCAACCTGGCTCCCACGGTCCTCAGTCCCGAGTAAACCTTCCCCGGAGGCGACCCCAAGATCAAGGACACGATGGCGTCTCGAGCGACTCGGATGTTCTGGACGGATCCGAGGATGTGGATCTTGGTTTCGGCGAGGACGATTCGGGTTCGGGAGGCGTTCTCGATGGTGAATCGGGTTCGACCTGCGTGGCCGGCTATACGACCTGAGGGGAGGCGAAAGGAAAGGGAAGAGGAAGAAGGGAGGGTTTGAGGTTAGGTTGAGGTTTGGGAAGGAAGGGGAAAGTGAGAGGAAGGGTGCGAAGGGACGGGGATGAAAGGGATAGATGAAGTTGAGGAAGACGCTAGAGGCGAGGAGAGGAGGTGTGATAGAGAGATAGAGGGAGAGAGGAAGGGAGCGAAGAGGGAGGGAAAGAGGAGAGCTCAAAGAAACTCGAAACTCACCAATAGCTCGAGAAAGATGATCTCCGTGCAAGGTCTTGACGTCCTTGATCTCGAAGGTGTCGACGTAGAGATCGTCCATTCGAAGCAGAGCGATGGCATCCTAGAAACGAAAAGAGTCTAGGTCAGCGAAGACGAAACGAAGAGGAGAGGTTGAAAGGACTCACGTTGACGTCGAATCCCAGAGCGAAAGCCTTGATGAAATCCGCTCCCTTCTGGATCTGTCCGACGTCCTGGGTGTGCTTGGAGGTCTGCAAAAGTCGCAGGAAGAAGTTGAAGAAAGAAGAAAGAAAGAGTCAGCTCTTCGCTTTTGAGCTTCCAAGCCCTTCGCTCCTCCCAACTGACCTTTATCTCGACACACTTCCTCTTTACGTTCATCCTAACCTGCAGGCCTGCCATCTCGACCAGAGGAGTATAGATGTTGATCCACTCCTTCTTCAACGGAGTCATCCTGTGACTCGGAATCACCACTCGTCGGAACTCGTCCTTCTTGTCGAGAACCTGAGCGGAAGCTGGGAGGGCGGCGAACGCAGGGAGGGAAGGGTCGAGGGTGGTGGAGGAAGGAGGCATCAGGTTCGGAGGAGGAGCGTCGGGAGTGGTGTCGATCATGAGATCGTCGTCGTCGTCGTCGGAGTCGGAAGCATCCATGGGAGTAGGTTGTTGGGTGGAGAGGAGGGTCGAAGGTTGGGAGGAGTAGGTCGTGGGTTTCGAAGGGCCCGCTTGAGAGGAGGAGGACATGGCGCTTGAAGCTTTTGAACAAAGGTTTGTAGAGAAAGAACGAGTAGAGACGGCGGTGGTGGTGGGTAGGGAGGGTCAAGAAGAAAGAAAAAGAAGGGGAAGAAGGGGAGGAGTTGGACGTTGGGAGGGAAGGAAGAGCTCGAAACTGCAGAATTACTGAACGCCTCCAAAATTTATTTCTCGTTCTTTCTTTTCGAGAAAGTACTTGCCAGATAGTAGCCGTGGTAGGACAAGTTCGTCTAGATAAAACGAGTAGGAAAAAATTGCCTTGAAGTCGGAGAGAAGGTCGAGACTGGCCGGGTCAGCGTCTCGACGCGAGCTCGTCCCCGACCCTCCTTCTCCCTTCGTTTTCTCAACTCTTTCGCTTCAAAAAACAGCAAAACTTCTGGCCCCCTCTGTTCTTGCTCCTCCTCTCGACTAGTCTCTACCAGAAGATAGAACGGAGACTAAAAACTGAACGGGCCTAGACCGTCTCTGCGCGCCTCGAAGCCCATTCGTCCTCGTCCTCTCTCCTCCCCTTCTCTCCTTTCCCGCCTAACCACGACCCACCCACCGTTCTTTCGAATCCCTCTTTCTCTCTCTCTCTCTCTTTCCCTCTCCTCTCTCGAAGAGCTTCCTTCTATGGCTCAAGCAGCTCCCAACTTTGTAAGTACGGATCTCTATTACCTTGAGACAGGGAGAAGGAGGGCTTCATGACCAAGCGAGCGGTTTCGGACTTTCCTTCCTTGTCCTTTCCTTTCCTTTTTCGAACGAACTAGGAACTGACTCTGTCCCATATCCGCGTTCTATAGGACTGGAACTTCAACCTCCCCGACAACGCTGGCTTCCTTGAACTCCTCGAACGACAGATCCAATCCACCTCGCAACCTCTCCTCCCTCCTCCTTCCACCTCCTCGACCTCTTACGCTCAACCTCAAATCTCACCCGACGCCTCCGAGTCCTCCACCGCCAACGACAACCGACGAGATCGAAGCGACAGTCAAGAGTCCGGCATGAAGATGAACCCGTACCAGCAATACCGAGGAGAGGACGATGCAGAGGGAGAGGACGATTACGGATCGAGTGGAGCAGACGAGGACGCTCAGGCTCACAAGAGGAAGAAGAACGGAGCGCGAGGAACTCCTTTGGAAGGGAAGAAGGGGAAGACAGGGAAGGGGAAGGCGGCTGAGGGTGAGTTGTAGATTGAAAGGAGAGGGAGGAGAGGAGAGGGAAGGAGAGAAGGAGAGAGCTGGAGCTGACGGTGGAACCTTCCTTTGTTCCTTTCCTCATTTAGACGACGACGAGGCAGCGAAGAAGTCTCGCCGCAAGTCCGGTGGAGAAGCCAAGGTGAGCATACATCCTCTCTCTTTTCATCCCAGAGCAGAAGAGAAGAACATCTAGCCGAAGGAGCCCAGTCGAGACCACCTCCGCAGGGTTCGAGACATCCACACCTTCTCTCTTCTGTTCCCTTCCCCTTCGTTCAAACGCAAGCACTGACTTCCTTCCCTTTCTGCTCATCCAGGAGGACGGGAAGCTCACCAAGCGCAAGGAGCAGAACCGAGCCGCTCAACGAGCTTTCAGGTGAGCAGAAACGTTCCTCCTTCCCTCTCCCTCTCCCTGATCCTTCCCTCGGTCCTCTCGGCCTCGCCCTCCACTTTCCGCCCCTTCCCTCCTTCCCTCGAATCGAAACTTACCTCCTTCGCTTCTGTTCTTGGGGCTCTCTCACAGGGAGAGGAAGGAGAAGCATGTCAAAGATGTATGTTCTTTTCTCGTCCCTCGTTGGTCGCTCTGTCGTTCCTCTTCGAAGAACGACGAGCTGACGTCCGCGCGGCCCTCTTTCTTTCTTCCTTTTCTTCAGCTCGAGGACAAGGTCACTGCTCTCCTCGTCGCTACCGAGGGACAGAAGTCGGAGAACGAGAACCTGAGGGATCTTCTGGCGAGACTACAGCAGGAGAACGTTCTTGTGAGTTTCTCTTCGGACCCGTTTCTCGTCGCTGACTCGACCCGACTCGACCCTCCGACGATTCGGCCGCTGAACCTCTTCCTTCCTTCCCCTTCTTTCTTTCTTTCTTTTCAGCTCAAGCAATCCGCTTTCACCTTCTCGTTCTCCGACAAGGTTGGAGGATCAGGAACGTCCGTCCCCGTCAACGCCATCAAACCTCTCTCTCCTCCCGAAGAGAAGGACGCCGATTCACCCCAGTCGTTCGTCTCTGGCTCCTCGCCCCATACCTCCATCAGCAACTCGGTTTCGCCCAACACTACCTCCTCGGGTGACTCGCCGTCGAGCATCTTCAATACCGTCAGCAACCCCGATACTCCTCCTACCCAGCCCGGTCAAGGCTTCTCCTCCTCTGGCTTCAACGCGTTCTCGGCTCCCAGCATCAACGATCTTCACATCCCCGGATCGAGCTCGAGGTCCAACTCGAATACGAGTCAGCAGAAGCCGATGCAGGAGTCGTCGATGGGAGGGTTCTCGCCGTCGTTCTTGGACTCGAACGGAGGACCTCTGGACGTTCCCTCTCCACCTTCCTTCGCCTTCTCCCCAACGGCCTTCTTCCCTTCAGACGACCAAGCCACTTCGCCTTCCTCCTTCCAACTCCTCGCCTCCAACCCATCCTACACCTCCTTCCGAGATCCTCAGTCGCTCGACGCCCAGATGGACTTCTTCGCCAACCCTTCCCTCTCACCGTCGTCGAACGAACTCTTCGGAGGTCAAGCCCAGTTCGACGGATCCCAGTTCGACGACTTCTTCCTTCACGGAATGATGCCCACCTTCACCACTCCAGCCTTCGAGAGCAACAATCCTCTCTCCCCTACTGCCTCGACCATGGCCTCCCTCCTCAACGATTCGCCTCAAAACGATTCGCCTCAAAACAACTCCAACTCCCAGGACGCGTCCCCTTCGTCGACCGTCTCGTCGGAAGCTTCTCCCATCTCCTACGGACCCGAGGAGGCTAAGCTCATGCTCGAGTACAACATCTCGTCGGCCGAGTACGAGGAGATGAAGAGGACTGGCAACTACAGCAGCTGCCCGAAGGACCACTCGAAGGAGGCGTTGGACGAGATAATCAAGTCGAGTTCGCCGGCTACGTTCGGTCCTCCCGTCCCCGTCGCTTCAGGATCAGGATCGGGGTCGTCGTCGTTGGCAGCAGCAGAGAGCAGCAAGTACGCCATGCTCAGTGGACCTTCGGCTTCGGCGGCGATGGAGGCAGAGGCGAAGCGACAGTCGGTTCCTTGGGATCCGGAGAACCACCAGAAGTTCTTTGAAGGGAAGATCTTCCTTGCTGCCGTTCGTACCTTCTTTTCAATCCTTCCTTTCTTTTGGTTCCTCTTCCTGTCCATTCGAGAGCGAGAGATCGACAGACCGCCGAACGCTGACTCTTCTTCTCGCTTCATTTCCCCGCCCCCCTTCTTGTTCAGCAGGACCCCAAGGCGAAGAACATGAGACTCGATCAGGTCTGGAACAAGATCATGACCGTCCCTGGATTCATCCCCGAGAACTTTGATCTCGAGGGACTGTGCGACGAGTTCAAGTGCAAGGCGAAGGTGAGTCTTCCTGTCCCTCCTCCAATTTTGGTCTCCTTCGTCTCTCTGAAACTGACCTTTCTCCTCCTTTCTTCGTTCTCCTTTTCTCAGTGCGACGGATGTGAGTCTCTTTCCTTTCCCTCTCGTGCTTCTCGCCTCTCGTCAAGCTCCTCACTGACCTGCCTCCTCTCCTTCTTTCCTCTCAGCCGGAGCCGTCCTCGACGAGAACCAAGTTCAACAACTCCTCGACGAGATCCCCTACAGGATGAAGAAGCCTTGATCGCTCCCTCCAGCTCTCTCTCTCTTCGCCCTTTAGCTCCCATCGTTTTTTTATCTTGCTTGCTTTTCACACCCCCCACCTCTCTTCCTTTGCCTTCCTTTTTGCTTTTGCCTTCCGGTCGATTCGTGACCTTCGGTCGGCTCGGCAATCCCATCGTTGTATTTCTTTCTCGGTCTATATGCTCTCTTCTTCTTGTGTCTCCTTCTTTCGTTCTTTCTATATTATACCGGCTCGATATCTTTCTTTTCGACGGACGAACCTTCTTCTCCCTCGTCGAGGTCGGACCGTCGTGTCCGCCTCCGAGCCTTCTCTTGCTTTCGTTTCGACTCTGCCTTTTGCTTACGTTTCGTGATTTGATTCGTGTTCTCTACTCTACTCGAGCGCGTTGACGAAGAGAAGCGAGAAAGAGACCGTGACCAAAGCTCGACGCGTCGAAGCAGGTGAGCGGGCATGCGATAAAGGAGGTATAAATCTTGTTCTGATAGATCGTACAAAGAAGGAAGGGAGATGGATGCGAGAAACAGAAACCATAGAAAACGAGTGTACAAAACGTCTAGAAAAAGCGAGAGAAGCACGAGAGCAAAACGAGAACGAACGGATTTCACTTCGATCCCTCGACAGCCATCTCCTTGATCTCCTGATCCAACTCCTTGCCCATGTCCCTGGAGCCGTCCTCCTCGACGGGCTGCCTCTCGAGGAGAGGCTTGATCAGTCGCTCGAAGTAGGGGTGGACTGCATCGGAAGAAACGAAACGAGAGGTCAGCGACGCGTCGGGAGCGGGAACGGAGAGAGGGGAGGAGAGAGAGAGAGGAACGTACCCTTGGGAAGAGGGTTGGCTCGTCGGACCTGGTCGAAGTAGGCTTGGTAGACGTCTCCGTCGTAGCGACCGAGAGGAGAGTTGATGATGTGATCCGAAAGGGCGAAGGAGTCGACGACGGGGACTGGTGAAAAAACGAACGAGGTCAGCTTGGATGTTCGATCTCGAAGACGGGAAGGGTGTGTGTAGACTCACCAGCGACGGCTCTCAGCGAAGCGCAAAGCTCGTCGACGAGTGTCTCAATCTTGTCCATCTGAGAGGCTTGGAAGTATCCGTCTGTAGAAGAGAACGGGAGAAGGAGAGTCAGCCGAAGTTCGACGAGAATCGAGAAACGAAGGGACGAACACTTGAGGAAAGCTCCAGCCTGCTCCTCGATCTGATGCAGTCCGTAGAGCTTGCAGATCATGAGCAGGACATCTTGCTCGGGTCCAGCAGGAGCTCCCTCGGCGGCAGAACGGAACATTCGGAAGATGTAACTGAAGGACGAGAAGGAGAGAGGAGACGCGACGAGTTAGCTTTCGTCTTAGACGGAAAGAGGAAAGAGGAGCGGGACGAGACGAACCCAGTGGTGTGAAGCTGCGAGAGAGGGTGAGAAGGGTCAGCGGAGGGTCGAAAGACGAAGAGAAAGAAGAGAACGACGAACCTTAGCAGCAACGAATCGACCTTGGGAAACAGCCTCCATCGCAACCTCCTTGCTCGTTCCAGCCTTCACCCTCTTAGCGTAGTCGGCAGCGACCTTCTTGGTGAGGTTGGTAACGACGCAGGCCCAGGCCTGAAGGAAGTGTAAACAAGGGAAGACGGCGTCAGCGACGGAGATCTCGATTCGAGAACGGAGGAGAGGGAACTTGCCTGATCGATATCCTCAAGATCGAGCTTTCCGTTCGACTTGGCAGTGAGCACTCCAGGTCGAGCGAGGAAGGCGACTCCAGGAGCGAGCTTCTTTCCCTTGAGTCCATCTGAGAGTGGAAAAGACGAGAGCTCAGCGACGATGAGCGGGAAGGGAGGGAAGAGCCGACCAAAGAAACTCACCGTTGAAGGATCCGAGCAGAGCTCGACCGGCCTGGAGAGCGAGAACCTGGTTGGCCCCCTCCCAGGTGACCTGAACGGCGAAGTCGGAGTACATGGCAGGGAATCCAGAGTCTGAAGAACGATCGAAAGGTCAGTGAATGGGCGACGCGAACGAGTTGCATCGAGAAAGGTACTCACAAGCGGAGTATCCGTGTCCTCCACACGATTGCCTGCACCACTCAATACAGTCGAGGGTAGCCCAGGTGCAGAAAGCCTGAGGAAAAGAAAAGCGGAAGTCAGCACGAGACGAACAAAAAATGGGAGGTCGATTGAACACACCTTCAATCCAGCCGAGGTAGCGTGAGTCTCCTTCAGCTTCTCCAAGACCTCCTCGAGGTTCGGCTGTAGCAAAAAAGAGGGTTCAGAGGCAACGAAAAGTCAGTAAAGGCGCGTTGAGGCGAGGGGGGTGAAAGAGAAAGGAACGAACGTCGTTGGGCTCGAGAGTCTCCAGAGCACCGGTAAGATCGACGAAGAGCTCCTCCATCTTGAGAGCAGTGAATCCGACGGCGATGGCTTGGGCGAGAAGAGGCTGAGAAGAAAGAAAACGAATCGAGAGGTCAGCTCAGTCGAAAGCCGACGGGATGAGACAGATCATCTCGTCTTGATTCTCCTGTCGACACTCACCATCAATCGTCGCTGGTGAATAGGGTAGTCGAGAAGCTGAGTCTCGAGCTACAGGGGATAACGAAGAACGAGAAATCAGTAACGAGAAAGAGAAACGAGAAAAGGGAGGATGAGACGAACCTCGTTTCCTGCGCTGCTGAACTGCCTTCGAACAGCTCCGTATCGGATAGCAACGGTAAGAGCCTTCTTGGCAGAGTTTGAAGAGTCGGTGACCATGGAAGTTCGACCTCCGAGAAGGGCTCCGTAGGTCAGTTGAGCAAGAGGAGGCTGGGTGACCTCTCCGGTTCTCGAAACTTGACAGTGCTGAAGAAGGCGAAATAAGAGTAAGGTAGGTCAGTTCAGTCCCTTATGGGAGCGAGAAATGATTGAAACGCACCTTCATGAGCATCTGAGGGTTGGAAGGAGAGGAAGGCGAAGGTCAGCACGGGCGAGCGACGAGAGACGCGTCGAGACGAGAAAGAAGGCCGAACATGACTCCTTGGGATCCTGACGTAGGTGAACTGGATGTAACCGTTATCGATTCCGTCTCGTCCCATCTTCTTTCCGATGTCTCCGATGTTGACTCCGGGGAGAAGGTTGAAAGTCCTGAAGAAAGGAAGGGAAACGAAACGATCAGCGACGCGTCTTCTGCTCTCATTACTGGCTCCTTGTTCGAAGGAGATAGGAATCCCAAAGGTATGAAGGGCTACCCACTTGGTATCTCTGAGCTGCACAACGAAAGTCTTCACTCCGTAACGCTTTCCGTCGATGATGAGCTGAGCGAAGACCGACGAGTGCGTCGCCGTGGAGGCGGCTCCTCCGATCCACCACTTGGTAGCACCGATATGGGGAGTGTGGATGATGAACTCGTCGCTGTGAGAATCGTAGGTCGCCGTCGTCTCGAGTCCAGCCTAAGAAGAGCAAGAACGAAGAGCCTGCATCAGTCGACGTTCGAAACTCCCCTCGATCTCGTCGAAGAAGGTCTTTCTACGTACAACGTTGGATCCGTGAGCCAACTCAGTCATAGCGAAGCATCCGATCACACTGTTCCGAGGGAGAAAGAAGTCAGTATCGAGTGGAAGGGAGAGGCGAAGAAGACCGACTCACCCATTCAGTCCGAGGACTCCCTTCTCGATCCAGTAGTTGAACTGAGCAGGCGTAGCTCCTCCTCGAACAGCACCCAAGAAGAGACCGTAGTGAACTCCGAATCGAGTCCAGAAGGCAGGGTCGGCGATACCAATGAGTCTGAGGACGCAAAAGAAGGAGGAGGGAGAGGAGGTCAGCTCAAACGAGGGTCAAGGACTCGAGAATCACAAGCAAGCCATAAAGAACGTACTGCATTCGAAGGGTGAAGGTCTCGATAGACTCGGTCGTCACGTAGTGAACCATAGTAGAGAACTGAGAGAAAACGAACAAGGCGAATGTCAGGAAAAGAACGAAGAAAGGACGACATGACGCCGAGGGCTGAAAGCGTTCGAGCTCACCTTCTCCATCGTCCTCTCTCGAACCTCGTCCTTGGAAAGATCGTGGATGTCGTCCAGTCGGAAAGAAGGAGTTCGAGCGATCTCTGCCATGAACTTCTCCTTCCTCACGAGAGCCTTCTCTCCTCCGTGCATCAAAGAAGCAAGCTGGTCGAGAGGAGGGCGGAAACGAGTCGCCGAGTCGAAGATGATCAGCTTTCAACGAATTTCTCCTCCTCTCTTCACGTTTCTAAACATCTGCAGTTCTACGTACCTTCCTGACGTTGAAGGGAGGGTTGGCTCGCTCCTTTGAAAGTCAAAAAAAAGTCGGAAAGGGTCCGTCAGCTTCATTCAGCCCTGGCCTCTCAGGAGCAAGGAAGGAGGGATCGAGCTGGATCGGCGAGAGAAGAGAGCGAACGCACCATGGCGAGAGTGTCTACGGTTGTTGGTTTAGGTCTAGGGAAGGCCATGTTTGTTAATTCTAGTGAGTGGAAAAGTGGGGAGGGTAGTGGGGGTGGTGGTTTGGGGGGAAAGAAACGAAGGAAGGAGGGGAGAGGCGAAGAGCTCAACCGGGTCGTTCGCTCGCCCAGCCGAGATCGATTCTCGGCCTCTTCTTTAGCGGTAACACATGGGAGGATCCGAGAAAAATCGCCTGCTTCAGAGACTGGGCTGAGAGGAAAGGGAAGGGGGAAGAAGGTCAGGCACGCCAGGATCTGGGTAGGTCGAGCTCGTGAAAGGAGAGCAAGAGGGCGTGGTGCGACGAGACGTTCTCCCCAGAGTGGGAGAAAATGGAGGAGGGCAGGAAAAGAACAGTTGCGGTATCGTATCGAAAGTTCTTATGATAGGGTAGTAGATGAGGAAGCTACGCGACGAGGCAAATTGATGGAGGTAGGAGAAAAAGAGGGTTCATCGACGCGTCCGAGACGAAGGCGACGGACCGATTTCGAGGTCGAGAGGGGCAAGGCTGATCGAGGAGGGAGAGTAGGTAGGGGTGATGACTCGCGGAGGTTTCTGTGGTGTTGTTCGGCGTGATGAAGACTGAACGAGTGAAGGAGGAACGAAAGAAAGGAAGACGCGCGTGTCAGATCAAGTGAAAGGAAGAAAGCGACGAGCTTCGATACGTTTAGGAACGAACGGGATGGGGTAGCTTCACCAGGAGATGTTCGTCTGGTATAGGAGACAAAGTGAGAAAAGTCAGCGGGGTTGGCGGAAGAGCAGGAGGGAGAGGAAGAGAGAAAAACAACCCACCGAACTCAAACCCACTTCAAACTTGAGACGACCCTTCCAAGCCTCTACTACCTCCAAATCCTTCCCTCTAAGCACCTTTGCCTCCATCCTATCCTTCTGCCTCGAGGAATAAACTCGAACAACCATCTCCTTCACTCCCAGAAGGCTGAGCAAGGGCGTCGTTCCTCCAGATCCTCTCAATTCCCTGACAGCGTTGCGTTTCAGACCATCTCTCTTCGGCGAACGGGAAATTTCGAAGGACTGAAGCGACGAAACAGATTTGACCACATCTGGCTCTCGCCGACGGCGAGAGTGAGGGTTTTGAGGGGAAGAGAGCGAGTTGGACGGATACGGGCAGGGAAGAGGAAGAATGTTTTACGCTCGTCCACTGCAGCTCCATCCGAGTGTATGAAAGTAAAGTGGTGGATTTGAAGAAGGGAGAGGTAGGGTTCGAGTTGAGGCTGATGGAGGAGAGGGTTCTGCGATGGAAGGGAGGAGAAGTGAGCTTTGAGTCTTCCGCTGATCTCGTCGGAGGAAGAAACGAAAGGGCTACGTACTCGATAACAGAACAGTTTCTGCATGATGTCGAATCCTTCGATCTCGACTTTGTCGTAGAGGATTGGGTAGGACATCTCGAGGAAAGCGAGGGAGACTTGAGCGTTCTTCGGAGGGTCGAGGGATCGCAAAAGCGAAGGATTTCTCGTTCGAGTTCCATAGGAAGGGAAGGGAGAGCAGAAGAGGAGGTCATGGTAGGTTGCTGGCGATGACTGAGATAAAAGATGTCGAGAAGGCCGTGATGGTCTGGGGTCAAAAGAGAAGAAGGTGGAGCTCGATCTGCCCTTTCTCCCTCCTCCTCCCACCCCATCAACCCAGCTACTTTCTCTTCATCAACCTATCTCTCTCCCTCTCTGAGCATGTCAAGTCCTCCAACAGCCACCCCATCCTCTCCCCGACTCTCCCGCTCAGAAATCGCCAACGCCAACGCTCTCGCAGCTCAAGCTCGTCAGCTCTCCTCCTTCTCCTCCTCCTTTGCTACATCGGAAGCTCAGAAGCTCGCTGCCAACAGGAGAGCGAAAGAAGCTGAGCTTGATCGACTCATCGAGAGAGGTGTCATTGGGCCGAATCACTATGCAGAGGTCAGTCGGGGCCTGTAGGAAAAGAGGAGGAGAAGGAGAGATGGTGAGCTCGACCTTCCAAACGAACGAAACTGACCTCTCCGTCTTCCTTCTCCTGCTCTGTTTCTTTGACAGGCTGAGAAGGTGATCAGCGTGAGTGGATAGCTCTTCGTCTGATACTTTACCGAGCTGATCTACCGAATCCTTCGCTTCGGATCCACAGATCACGATAAAGATCTGCGAGAACATCATCGAGAACCCTTCCGATCCCAAATATCGAACCATCAAAGCTACCTCAAAAGTGCTCAAGAACAACATCATCGACATCAAGGGAGGGCAGGAACTCTTCGTCGCTGTACGTGTCCAACATTCCTCGATCGACGTACCTCGACGCCCTCCCGCTGCTGACCCTCCTTCTCTTTCTTCTTCCAGCTGGGCTTCAGAACAGTGACCATCGAGTTTCTACAGAATTGGACGTTCCCTATCGCGAGCAAACTTAACGGACTGGACCGACTTGAAGTGCTTCAGATTGGAGTGGAACTTCTGAGGGTGAAGGAGGTGGAGACGAAGAAGAGGTGAGTTCAGGACGTGTCGTCCTTTCCTCTGCGCTACTGCTCTTCCAAAGAGTCAACTTCAAGAACTGACCGTACCTTTGTGATTTGCTGGGTTTCTTGATTCTAGAGCTGAGAAGGCTACTCAGATCAGGCAGACGGCGAAGGAGGAGCAGGAAGCGAGACGACTCGAGGCTGTTGCTGGTGTGAGTATCTCCTTCGTCTATCCTTCGTCTCACCCACGCTCTCACTCACCTCAAAAGACTGACTGCTTTCGTCTTCATCTTCGTGCCTCCTCAGATCGAGCACGACCGTCTCAAAGTCCGAGAACGAGCAGCTCGAGAAGCCGCAGCGCGACGAGGTCCTGCCGCCCAACCAGCCTCTCCCACTCGAACCACAACCTCGAGATTCAACGTGGACGACGACGACGAGAAGGGAACCTACGAGGAGTGGGATGGAGAGGGGAACAGATTGGCCTGATGGTCGCGTCTTTATCGCTCGTTCGACACGTCGCCAACCCCTTCCCCTTTCTTTTCTCCTCCATCTCTTCCTTACTCCCTTACCAATTTTTCGCGCCTTTGTAGCCTTACCAAGCCTTTCACGATCGTTATGACCTCTCGCCTGTAGAGCACTTACATCAACTTCATCCTCAAACCGTAGAATCGTCGAAATGAACGCGTGTACCTCTGTTGTTTTGATCCTTTCCCCTTTTCTCGAAACCTGGCCCTTCCTTCCTCCTCCCCCCAACCTCGACCTCCCCTCCCCGTCCCGCCCTTTCATCCTCCCTTCCCACCTCCCTACTTCTCTCCTCTACTTCTACACGATGGCTCCTGAATCCAAGCCCAAGGCTACTGGTGGAAAGGCGAAGGCTGGTGCGCCTGCCGCTGATGGAGAGAAGAAGGCTCTTCAGACGAGGAGTGCGAAGGCCGGACTTCAGGTGCGTTTCCTTCCTTTCTTCTCAACCTAGGTTTAGGAGGAATTCCGCGGAAGGGGAAGATGGATGGGATGGCTAGGGCATGTTGGATGGATGGATGCTCTGAGGGAAGAAGAAGGACGGGGAAGGGAGAGAGGAAAGGGAGAGGAAGGGAAGGAGGGAACGCGTTCGCCACGCTCCCTTCCCTTCTCGCCCTCTCGATTCCTCCCCCTACAGACCATTCCCAGCTTCCATCCCATAAGGAGGACAGCCCTTTCTCTTCAGATGTATGGATGGTCCATCAGCTTCCTTTTCCGAATCATCCTCCCTCTCCTAGAGCTCTTCGAAGACGCGAAAAGCTGACCACCACCTCCTTCCCACCCTTCCTCCCTCCCTCCAGTTCCCCGTCGGACGTATCCATCGATACCTCAAGAACCGGACATCCAACAACGTCCGAATTGGAGCCAAGGCTGCCGTCTACACCAGTGCAATCCTGGAGTACCTGACGGCTGAGGTTCTCGAGCTTGCTGGTAAGTTCAATCATCCCTCTCGCTCCTCCTCCCTCCCTCCTCCCCTCCTCTTTCGAGCCATCTCCCACCATCCGCCGACCTCCCTGGGAGTTGACTCCTTCGGATTCTTGATGGGTTAGGTCTCGAGAACGGCTGGGAGGGAGATCGAACCTAACGTATCATTGGGGGAACCGAGATACGAGGCTGACTGTTTGTTGCTTCCCTCCTCTCTCCTCCCTCCCTCCCTCCCTCTCCCTCTCTTCTGCTTGAACAGGAAACGCCTCCAAGGATCTCCGAGTGAAGCGAATCACTCCTCGTCATCTTCAGCTCGCTATTCGTGGAGATGAGGAACTCGATTCTCTGGTTCGAGCTACCATCGCTGGAGGAGGAGTGTTGCCTCACATTCACAAGGTCAGTTGCCCGTCTCCTCCCTGCTGTCGCCCTCTCTCCTCCTGGGCTCGAGCTGACTATCTCTCCCCCTTCTTCCGTCTGTTCTACAGAACCTCATCGTGAAGAACGCCGCCGTCCCCAACAAGAAGACCAAGGGAGCTCCTACTCCTCAAGCTGCTTAAGCTCGCAAGAGAAGAAAGCTCGAACGTCACACCTCCTCCTTCGTTCCCTCTTGATTCGGTCGCTCTCATCGCCTGAGAGCTATCTACTTTCTCAGCTAGCATCGGTATACCTTCTCTCTACGGCCTCTCATCTCTCTCTTATCACGCTTTTTTGTTCTGTAACCCTCTCTCCTCTTCTTCGATTTGACGACCCGTCTCAACGCTCCCCGTGCTCACTCGTCGTTCACCCTTGCTCTTCCTCTTAGTCTAGTCGGTTTCTCTTTTACTCGTCCGTCTTGGGAACTGTTTCTTGCGTCTTACCTACTTCTTTCGTCTTCGATTCAATCTTTTGTCACTTCACTTTGGACCGAGGAGAGAGCGTGCATGGGTACAAGGAGAGAAGAGGAGCGGAACGAAGACGAACAACAGAGGGGTAAACGAGGGTATGAGAAGCTAAGCTAGACCCATCGAGAGACCGTTCGGTTCGAAGGAGCGGGTGGTCGAGGTGAACTGCTGTTGGCCGAAGGTGGTCCTGAGAAGAAAGAACGAGGAGAGAGGAGGTCAAGGTCTCGTTCAACTCGAGAGAAAACGCGTCTGGGTCAAGTTTGAGGACTCACCATTCGAACCCGCCTCTGCTCCTGCGTTCCCCATCAACTGCGACATCCTTTGCGAGACCAACAAGCTCTGTCTCCTCGGCATGGGTGTTCTCGCCGTCGCCGTCGCCTCCTTGGGAACGGAAGGAAGAGGTTCCGACGGTGGAGGTCCAGGAGGAGGAGGACCTCTCAACTTCGCTCCTCCTCCCACTCCTCCTGCCATCGAAAGTCCCTCGTAGCGGTTGCTCATCGGCCTGCCCACCGTCCTCGTCGAGAGAGTTGCTTGAGAAGCGGATCGATTGAGCGTAGACGTTCGTTCGGGGAGGGATTCCAAGCCTGGTCGTCGCGTCGACATCGATCTTGCCAGGGGACGAAGGTTCTGAACCGATTCGGGGAGGTGAGGGACGGGAGGGATGGTGGAGGGAGCGTAGCTTGAGATGGCTCGAGTGGCTCGGGTTGGGAGGTGGGAGGAGACGCGTGAGAAGGAGGGGGTGCGTCCGAGGACCGTGTCGGCTGGTGAGGTTGACGAGGAGGGAGGAGGGAGATAGGTCGAGGGTTGGATGGGTTGAAGTTGGACGGCGACGTTAGCTGGTGTTCGAGGAGGAGTTGGCGTGGTTGGAGGGAAGGGAGACAGGAGCATGGTTCGGACGACCTCCTGAGAAAGTGAAAGTGAGAAGAGAGTCAGGCAAAGAAATCGGACAGGTTCGTCGACAAGAAGAGAGACCTACGAGATGGAGCATGAGGTGCGTCTTCGTCGCTCGACGTCGAGGAGTCACCACCAAGCGGACGATGGGAGAGACGGCGATGTGAAGATGGGCGTGGTTCCTGTTCGTTGGCGACCGTTTCGGCGAGGGAGGAGAGGCAGAGGCGGAGGCGACCACGATCGATGGGTAGAGCATCTCGGAGGTGAGAGGGTACGACTGTTGGCGACCGAGGATCCTGATCGACCTAGAGATGGGGACGGGGTAGAGGTCGAAGGTGGTGAGAGGGTACGACGCGTCCTTGAAGAGGATTCGAAGCGACGTGTTGATCGGCGGAGGGTAGAGCATTCGAGAAGTGGGAGGATACGAATGTTGACCGACGAGGATCCTGATCGACCTCGAAAGAGGGATGGGGTAGAGGTCCGAGGTCTCAATGGGGTACGACGCGTCCTTGGTGAGAATCCTGAGGGATCTCGACAGCGGAGGAGGGTAGAGCATTCGAGTGGTGAGAGGGTACGATTGCTGGCCTTGGATGATCGTGAGGGAAAGGGAGACCGGGAGAGGGTAGAGCATCTGGGAGGTGAGAGGATAGGACTGAACGCCGTGGGTGATTCGAAGCGATCTCGAAGTGGGAGGAGGGTAGAGATCCGCGGAGGTGAGAGGGTACGACGCGTTCTTGCTGAGGATTTTGATCGAGCGAGAAATGGGAGGAGGGTACAGCATGGAGGTGAGGATTGGGTAAGTTTGAGGTCCTTCGAGGATCCTGATCGATTGAGGTTGGAAGGTGGTCGTCGAGGGCAGAGCTGAAAGACGCGTCGAAGGTCAAAGAAAGAGTCAGCGAATCGCTCGTTGAGAAAGTGCTGGCTTCTCGACCGAGGTAGAAGATGAAAAATCTTCTCACGAGTAGGCTCCGACGAATCCAACTCGATGTAGAATGGATAACCGAATCGGAAGAGAGGCACCGTCGCACTCTGCGTCTCCTTGAACCGATCCAAACCCTCCAACGCTCCACTGAGCTCTCCATTCTCGACTGCGACCCTTCGAGCGGGAGGATAGATTCCGTTTGCGAATGGGTAGACGATCTTGTCGCTCAGCATGATTCGAATGCCTCGAGGTTTCGACGACCGAGACGCGACGACGGACGGCTTAGAGTCCTTTGATCCGACCTGACGAGAGTTGCTCGAGCCGATGACGTTGAGTGAGGGACTGAGCGTCGTGGGATGGAGGGTTTCCGTGGTGATGGGGTAGGACGACGACGAGTTGACGATTCGGAGAGATCGAGAGATGGGAGGAGGGTAGAGCATTCGAGTGGTGAGAGGGTAGGACTGCTGGCCGAGAAGGACCTTGATGGACCTTGAGACTGGAAGAGGGTAGAGCATACTCGTGGTGATGGGGTACGATGCTGAGGAGGAGAGAATCTTGATCGGTGGAGAAGAAGTCGAAGCTCGAGCTGAAGGACGAGAGCGGAAGAGAAAGTCAGCAGCTGATCCCTCCTCGAAGAGGTCGATACGATAGAAACTCACGGTAGAGTCCGTTGGCGAAAGGGTAAGCCGTGTCGTCGCTGAGGAGGATCCGGATTCCAGCGAGAGGCTTCGAGGTTAGAGAGGTGCACGACGACGCGACGACCGACGGGTAGATTCCTCCTTCGAAAGGGTACTTGATCTCCTCGCTGAGCATGATTCGAATGCCAGGGGAAATCGAGGTTCGAAAGGGAGGAGGGGTGACCTTGATCGTGGAGGATCGAGCTGCGAGCGAGAGAAGACGCGATCAGCTTCGAACCAGAAACGACGAACCAGTCCGAGAGCGAAAGAACTAACGAGTAGAATCCGACGAATCGATCTCCGAGTAGAAGGGATGGCCGAAGCGAAAGAGAGGCACAGAAGCACTCTCGGTCTCCTTTACTCGATCCAGCCCGTCCAAAACTCCGCTGAGCTGTCCGTTCTCGACGACGCTTCGACGTGGGTAGATTCCATCGGCGAAAGGATAGGCGATCTCGTTGTTGAGCATGATCCGGATGGTTTCGGGGAGCTTGACGGGAGAGAGGGAAGTCTGGGAGATGATGGGAAGGACGGGGAGAGCGGTCGACGTCGTCTCGATTCCTCGTGGAGAAGCCGTCCTCGACCTTGAACGCGCTGCCGCCGTGATGAAGGAGATGGAAGTCTGTCGGACCCGAGCGTGCTCCATCTTGGTTGTGAGTTGGTCTTCCTTGAGTTCGACCGACGAGTTCCTCGACGATGACTTGATTTTTTGAACGACTTCGACGGCTCCAACGGGAAGAGGAGGTTGCTCGACCTTTCGTGCGAGTTTTGGAGCTGAAGCGATGACTCGTGCGACCGACTGCTGAGGGACGGGTCCGAGATTCTTCCTCTTCTCGACGACGAGTCCAGGGACGGGCTTGGTGAGAGGGACCGTGATGGGAGACGGAGCGGCTTTTCGACGAGTGATGAGGCCAGGCGAGGGAGGAGTGAAAGGAGAAAGTGAAGTGGGACGTTCGGGAGACTCGAGGGTCTTAGGAGGAGTGAGAGGAAGGGTCGGTGACGGGGAGGTGTCGATTTGGATGGAGCGTTTGTTCGAAGGGAGATCGAGATCGGGGGATGCTGGAGGGGAGGAGGGAGGGAGAATTGCTGAGTGAGGAGGGATGGCTGTGGGACGAGGTAGGAGAAAGGTGAAACGAGTTCATCAGTGGAGGCCTCAACAGAGGGAATGAAAGAGAGAAGAGGGAGACGCGAAGACTCACGAGAAGTCTCGTAGCTCCCGTTCTCGTCGATCCCGCTTTCAGCAGGCGACACGAGGTTTGAGCCATCATCTCCTCCAGCTGAAGAACCAAGATCGAGGAAGCTCTTAGCCTCGTAGACGTTGGCTCGACTCTCCCAGCCTCTTCCGTCCAGTCCGAGAGGAGTGAGAGCGACGCGTTCTCCGATGGACGGAGTAAGGACGCGCTCCGTTGGTGAAGGGATGTCCCAACCGAGAGCTGACGAGCAACGAATGGGAGGGCAGAGTCAGCTAGGGTTCAAGATTGACGAGAAGCTTCGCAAGTAGAGGACGCAAAGACTCACGAGGAGTGGGAGCTCCCCAGCTCGTCGCTGTGAAAGACGAAGCGGAAAGGTCAGTCAGTTGTGACAGCTGGAAGAGAGCCAGAGAGACGACGAACCCGTAGAAGGCGTGCAGGGCCTCGAACCCTCGTTCCTGTATCCAATATCGGGGGTAGCGACGACGGAGCGAGGAGAGAGACCGACGTGAAACTGGTAGTCTCCCGACGCGACTGAGGGGACTCCCCAGCTCGTAGCTGTTCAGGAAGAAAGGAGATACGATCAGCATGGGTTTTATGCTCTAGGGGGAATTAAAGAGAGGACCGACCCGTTGAAGGAGTCAGGCAGACGGAGCCAGCAGCGATGTCGGCGAGTCCAACTGAAACGGCGACGTTCCAAGCAGGTGAAGCCCATCCTGACTCGGGGGTAGGGAGAGGAGACTGAGGACCAAAGCTCGAGATGGAGTAGGAGTAGGAAGCAGGGTCGTAGGGAGAAGGAGGGGGCGTGGCGACGGACGCGTCGACGGTTTCGGTCAAGGGCTCGACGGCGGTTGTAGCTAGCGTCGGAGTGGGCTGTTGCGAATCTGGGACGGTTGGAGGAAGGGTAGGGAGAGCGAAGGATTTCCATCGACTGTGAAACAGAAACAAAACAGGTCAGAACGGATTCGAGACGTGGAAAGGGAGGGAGATGAAAGGAGAACGACTCACTGAACGGTATCGTGCAGACCATTTCCTTCGCTTCCTCGACCAGCGAGCAAGCTCAACTTCCTGACTCCTCCCTTCCAAGCTTCCTTAGCTCTGGCAGAAGCCTCGTCTCCGTTGGTGGGCTCAGCTTCGAGGACGGATCGAGGAGGTGCAGCGACGAAGGAAGCAGGGAGGAGTCGAAGCTCGAGGAGAGCAGCGATGGGGAAAGGGCTGAAGGAGGAAGTTGGAAGAGGGGACGAGGATGGGAAGAGGAACTGGTGGAAGATGGTCGAGAACTAGATATTCCAAGGAGAGGAGGAGCAAGGTCAGGTCGGAGAGAGGACGAAGACCTACGGGGCAACGAACCATCTCTTCTCCTGCGATCCTAGCTCTCATTCCGTTGAGCTGAACCTCGAGGCATAGGTTCGGGAACGAGGGGATACCCAGAGCGTTGGCGAGAGCGAAGACTTGAGCTTGGATCTGTACAAACCGACAGAGGCGAGAAGGAGACGACGAAAGTGTGAGCTCGACCCTCCTTCATCGAGATGAGGTGAGCTCAAGAAACGAACGGACTCACGTTTCTCTCCAGTCCTACAGTCACCCACTCGTCCTCCTCTTCCTCCTCTCCCTCAGAGGCACTCTTGATATCCTTCGGGAATCCTCTCCCTTTCTTTCCGAGAACGACCCAGAGGTGCTGCTGCCTTCCTCTTCCAACTCCAACAACGGACGTCCCTCCTCCTCCTAGTCCTCCAACGGACGACGAGTTCGAAGGGACTCGAGCATGACCTCCGATGGGAAGTCCTCCTGGAACAGTCGTTCCATGGGAGAAGGTTGGCCTTCGAAGAGGGATCTGCGTTGAACTTCCTCCTGGGTTGCGAGAAGAGGTCGGTTGCGAGGAGGAGGGAGGAGGTCCTGAAGCGAGAGGCATGTCTTTGAAGGGGACGATAGACCGGCTACCGAAGAAGGAAAAGAAGAAGTGAAGACGGTGGAAGAGGAAGAAGGGACCAGCCTAGTGGAATAAGAAGAGATGGTGGGAGTTCGAAGGAAGCTGAAGAGTTGAGAGACATCTTTAGAGGAGGAAGGGGAAGAGAGAGGGGTCGGTGGGCAGGAGTTTGAAGGACAAGGGGAAGGGTGGGTCGTTTCACCCTCGAGATAGCTTATCTGAAAAGTTTTCTTGGAGCTGTGTGAGAAGCAATCGAGGTAAGTTCAGTCCAAGCGGTAGTTCGAGTTCATTATATAGGAGAATGAAGGAGTTTGAAGCCTCTGAAGAAGAGGGAAGGCGAAGACGCGACCTCACTCCTCCTCCTCTCCTCCCTCCTCCTCTCCCCTCCAGCTCAACCTTCAGTCTCTTCCAGTCTCGGCTCCTCTCAGATAGAGGAAAGCTCGAGCCCAAGAAAGAGAGCCGACCAGCCTGAGGCGTTCGCCTCCCTTCAATCAGGGAGCAACGACCATCCAAACTGTCTTCGACCAGAATCGACCTCTCGTCGTGACGTCCTCTGGGGACTCGAAAGTCTGGTCCATTGGATAGTCAAGAAGACTGAGAAACGATGAACTCCGCTGTACCTAGTACTGCATGAGGCAAGATCATCGCCGGCAACCGCTCGCGAAAAACAACCCTGGATTCGTGCGAAGACCCGTCTTCGCTTCAGTCAGCGAAGAGGTCGTTGGGTACCCTCGCTCGAGGGCAGAGCGCCACCCCAGGAAGTACGGCTGCCTAGACTACCTCAGGAAAAGGTAAAGCCTGAAGTCGGTCCCTGCTTCCAAGTGCAAGAGGACCTGGAGAGACCCCCTCGGTCGGAGGGTCGTTGGCGTTGGAGGAAAAGAAAGGGAGGTGGTTTCGAATCGCTTCTGAAGAGAGATTTGCCTCCGCGGTGCATATTTTTGCTCGTTGAGCTGATACTGCTGGGGAGAGTTCCTACAGGAGAGCAAGAGCTCCAGAACCCTTAAAGCGAAAAAAATAGAGTCTGACGACGGACGATGGAAAAAAAGAAAACAAGATCGACGCGTCGAGGAAGTCCCAGCCTCTCTTTCACAAATCCACTTGACCCGCGAAGACAACACCATCCCACAGAAAGCTACAACCCTTTTGACGGCCCCAGCGTCGGTGACGGAGCATGCTCGCTTTCGAGAATGGCAGTAGGGAAGGAGGAGGTCGAGGGAGCGTCGAGCTCCGGGCAGCTCTGATCGTCGACGGGGGTCAAATCTGGTATAGGAAGATCGATGAAATAGAAGAGTACCTAAACAGGTATACGAGAAGATTTGGACAGGTCCCGGTCGAAAAGATGCTTCTGCAGGAGGGTCGTCGTTTGGGGAAGCATCGTCGAGTCGACCTCGAAATCGCCTTCCCCTTCTCCTCCTCCCTCCTTCCTTCTTCTTCGCCTTCAACGACCAGCAACGATGACTTCTCGACCTTCCCAATCCTCCATCACTTCATCAACCCAACCTTTACCACCCTCTCTCATATCCCTTTCCGTACCTTCCTCTCGTCAGATCGCTTCGACTTCAACCCATCACCTCCTCATCCAAGCCGTGCACACTCTTCGTGAATCGTCCAAGGTTGCTCGAGAACGGAAGGACAAGAAGGAGAAGGAGATGGTCAAGGAGGGTCTGCTACCTCCTGAGGTGCTGCTCTCTACAGCTGGGAAGGAAGGAGCTGGGGATGAGGAAGGAGTGAGGAGGAGGTTGGACGAGATGGGTTTCAGAGTCGGAGGAGATCTGGCGGAGAGGTGAGCTCGCTTTTCCTCCCCTCCCTCGAGTCGATATGGAGCTGAAGAAGGAGAGGAACTGACTTCGACTGCTTGGATATGGTGAGAGTAGGCTGTCGTTCTCAAGACCTCGGTTTGTGGATCCTTTAGATGTGGTCAAGTTCATCTGCAAAGACGTGAGCTCGACCCTTTCCTTCCCTCCCTCCCTCTCCCTCTCGTGCTCTCCCTCAACCTCCTCGAAGCTCTCATTAACTATTGAGCATCTCGTCCCTCCTCACAGGTCTGGATGGCAGCTTTCGATAAGCAGGTCGACAACTTGAGAACCAACCATCGGGTTCGTCCTTCTCTCCTCCCTTCCCTCCCTCCCTCCTTCCCGCGCTCGAGCTCACCTCCTCCTCCCGTCCTTCGCTGCTTCTTTCAGGGAGTCTTTGTACTCCAAGACGCCCTCTTCCCACCAATATCACACATCTCGACGCATCTCGGACATTCGACGGATCTCAAGCTGGCTCAGATCGTACGTCGAGCTTCTCTTTCTTTACGTTGAGCTTGAGCTCAACAAGGTCGAGTCGAAGCTGACCTCCCTCCTCCTTCCTCCTCTTCCTCTCCTCTCTTCCGTCTCCTTCACAGCATCTCGCCTTTGTAAGTATCAACTTCTTCGACATCCTCTCTTTACTCATCCTGAAGAAAAGCAAAGAAAACGTCGTACTCACCTCGATTTCCCTTGCCCTCCCTCCCTCAGCCTCAAGGTCTCCTCCGAGGAGCCCTCGCTCGACTCGGTCTTCCAGCGACGGTATCAGCTGAATCCTCGGGACTACCTCAGGGTGAGATCATCTTCCTTCTATCTCTGTGAGAGGCTACTTCCCTCGAAACGAACGTCGTGGGCTGACGACCTCGTTCGTCCTTTCCTCCCTTCCCCTTTCGAAGTTACCTTCCAGGTCAAGACGACCAAGCTTACGCTGGGACCTTGATGTCCTCTTTAGACAGTTATCGTCGTATAGGAATGCCGCTTGCATCATCAACTTCGCTTCCGCACCAATGATCAGCGAGATCTCGAGGGACTTTCGTTCCCTTTGATCTCTCCTCTCGCTTTTGCTCACCTTCCCATCCCGTCCCTCATGTTTTCGGCCAGCCTCGGACTCGCTAAGCAGGAATCTTTGGAAAGCAGCCCGAACCAGGAAGACTGAAGCCATTCCATCGAGAACGCGTCTCAGAAGGCAGACGTTCAGACTCACTGAGACCCACGGCTTCGTTCACTCCTCTGTTCTCGTGAGTTCCGTTTCCTCTCCAGAGAGTCCCACTGCCGAAAAAACGCTTCGTCTAGTCTCGAAAAGTCTACTGACTACTCATCTTGCATATCTACGCGTTTGTGCCATCGGCTGGTTCGCTCAGGGAGGCCAGAACGAAATCGGAGACGCGTTCGTGAGTTTCCCCTTCACGTTCTTGCTCCCTTCGTGTCCGTGCTCACACGCTCGGAGAGCGACCACTGAACGATTCCTCTTTGAGCCATAAAAGACATCGTTTTCGCTCTTTTCATCCTTCCCTCAAAACACCATCTCCCTCCCTCCTTCGTCCCTCCTCCCCTCCCTTCAAAATGACAGCAGCCGAAATCGCAGCCTATATCGCAGACGACCCCGTGTCCGACGACGAGTCTGAGTATTCAGTCGAGTCTGTCGACACTGACTTCGTCCTCAGATTCCAAGAACTCTCCACCCAAGCTGTCAAATCGTTGGCTGGAAAGGACGGGGTCGTCGACAAGGCCGTCCTCAAGATCGCAAACTCCGCTCTCAGGACCATCAACCTAATCAAAATCCTTTCCGAGGGTTCTGGTACGTCTCTCTGCTCCCCAACTTGTCTAAATTCACATCCTGAAACCAGTTCCTTCGGTGCTTTGCTTGCAGACGACAATGAGAATGATGGACTCGGATCGCCTGATCTTCCTCAATTCTATGCTGACGTGATGAAGGCAGCTCGTGAGTCCATGCTCCCCCCAGACGACCTTGAAACATAGACGCTGACTTTCATCACTCTCTTGCATTTTTTCAGTCGCCGTTAAGGTCGACACCCCCGCTCGTGAGTTCGATCCTCTTTTCTCTCTTCGAAACACTACGAGCGTACTGACTCGCTTTCAATCATCCTTTATACCAGAACCAACTCTTCAGCTTCTCGACACACCTACCCAGCATGTCCCTGAGACGCGTGAGTCGGTTGATCTCGCCGCGTTTCTTTCATCGTCCGGAGGACGCGAGGCTGACCTTCCGTCTTCTTCTCTCCCCCCTTTTCCCTTCTATAGCTACACCTCCAGTTCAGATATCTCCCATCACCGCTGCCACTAACCAGCAGCCGACCGTCCAAACATTCGATCCCTACGGTGAGTTTGACCTGCTCGCCTTGTCTCTCCACGTCGAAATCCTCGCTGACCTTCCCCTCTTTCTCCACCTTGACGCAGCTACCTACCTAAACGAGGTTGATAGCCAGAGGGCATTTAAAGAGCGAGGAAAACTAGCGATTACCACTTTCAAAGCAGGAGGAGACGACCGGGCTCTCACCGACAGAGCCAGAGGGATCGAAGGTCGAGCCAACATCGGAGGAGGAGAGGTCCGATTCAGAGTTACTTCGTCCGCTTGTACCCACAGCGACCAGGTGAGCCGCTTCTTCGCTATTCTTCCTCTTTATTTGAGTCTCCTTTCTGACCTTGGCTTCTTGATTTCCGACCCAGTATCGAAACGACTCCTGCAGGGAGTCGCTCGTTGATCTCGACGGCATCGCGTACCCTTGCTACCGATACATCAAGGCCAGTTCACCGCGTTTACGTTTTATTTCACGCTATGCTGATTCCTCTGCTTTAAATCTACAGGACAACGGATCCATCTACTTCAAGTGGGGCGACAGAACGTGAGCTCTTCTTCTCGTCCTGTTCCGTGCCTTCCTCGTCTCATCCTTTCTCGCAGCAACTCTGACCGCGCCTTTCTCTTCTCATCAATTTGTCTCAGCGACGATAATCGTTCGGTAGGCACCATCGATCTTTCAACAGATCTCGCTTCCTTCTCGACTCGGCCCCCTCGCGTTTTTCTTCTCCACCCCTTCTTCTTAGTTGAGGTCCCCCGTCTCCTTTCTTTTCTGTCTTACCTTAGTTCAACCATACTTCTCATTAATAAAACCGGAGTTCAACCTCCATCTTGACTCGTCGGGAAAGCTGAAGACGGGGAGAGTTCGTCGTCACATATCAAGGCGCGTCGTCGAAGCTTCCGCAAAGTTCGAGCTCGTCTAGCATACCATCACGAAGCCTGACCAGCAAGCAATCGATCATGAAATTTCCTTGCAGAGGAAGCCTTCTGATTGCATTCTTCAGTAGGAAGCAAACGTCGAAATCGAAACCGAGCTCAACCCCCTCCCTCCCTCCTCCTTCCCTCCCAACTCCCTCCCTCCCTCTTTCGCCATGCTCGACGTTCCTCCCGGTCTCGCTCCCGCTTCTCTCCCCATCATAGACCACATCCAACGACGCCTCCAAGACCTCTCCTCCCACCAGATCCCTCGGCTACGGGAGTGCAAAGGACCTCTTTCAGTCCAACAGGAAATCGCTCGTGAGCTTCGAGGAGACATCGCTCGTCTTGAACAACGGATTGAGGTTCGTTTCAACTCTCTTTTGGCATCACAAGTGATACGGGATGAAAGCTGACCGTCTATCGTTTGGTCTGATGTGGATTCTAGGAGCTGGAAGAGATCGCAGACGACCAGGATACGGAGCTTGAGAGGATCGAGATCCTCGAGTTCGCTACCAACTTGGGAGGGGAGCTCTCTGGGTGAGTCGTCGCTCCTTCTCTAGCAACTCTACAAAGACGAGAAGCTAATCTTGATAATCTCTACAGACTCAAGGGAGATTTCCGAGGAGCTCTTCTTCTCAGTAAACGAGCTATCGATGCGAATCCTTCTTCAAAGTGAGCTCAACCTCAGCATCTCCTTCCCTTCTCCCTCTCTCTCTCTCTCGCTCGCTCGTCTGACCTTCCCTGGCTTGCTCTTGCTCTTTTTTCCTATTAGACGGGACGAGCTTCTCTACTCCAAGAACGCTCAACTCAACTCCACCCAGTTCGTCTTTTCCCTTTCCCCGTTCCGTTGAACACTCGGGGTCGACCCTCCGAGCTTCTGAAGCTCACACCCTCCCCTTCCCTTCCCTCCCTCCCGCTCCGTTCGTTCGTTTCGCCTTTTCTTTCCTCGCAGAACCGACGATCCCATTCAAGAGAAAGCCAATCAAGTCACTGCGGCTCTCCGTCAAACCACCGAACTCATGAAGGAGGAACTAGATCGCTCAGTCATGACGGGTCAGATGCTGGGTTCGTTTCTTTTCCCGTCGTCCTCGTCTCACCTTCCTTGCTTCCGTCGCTCGCTCACCCGTCTTCTTCCTTTCCTTTAATTCTCTGTCTATAGACGAATCGACCTCCACGCTCCGCTCCACCACCACGCTCTACCAAACCTACTCGTCCCTCCTCACGACGTCCAACTCGCTCCTCACCGCTCTCGAACAAGCCAACTACCTCGATCGGATCCTCATCCTCGCTGCCTTGCTCTTCTTCGTCCTCGTGTGTCTGTACATCCTCAAGAAGAGGATCTTGGATAAGGCCGTGGGTGGGCTGACGTACTGGGTGGGAGGCGCTGGAGGGAAGGCCGTTGGGTTGAAGAAGGGCGTCGTGAAGGGGACGGCGCTTCCGTCGGTGGCGAAGAGCTTGGTGGGAGCTGCTACGGCTGCTGCGTCGTCGTCTACAATCGTAGCTGCAGTCGCTTCGAGGGCTAGTAGTTCAGCGAAGGGGTTGGGTTCGTCTTCGGTGGGAGGAGGGAAGCCGGAGACGATCCCGTCGAGCGTGTTGGACGAGGTCGTCGTCTCCTCTTCCTCGTCTGCTTCTGCTCCTTCGCCGGTATCAGCACCAACAGGGGAGTGGGACGAGGCTGTGGCTGTAGCTCCTCCTTTAGTAGATCCTCCAGTAGTCGCAGTAGTTCGAGACGAGCTGTAGTTTTGTTGGTCTAGATCGGTTGATATGAAAATCGCGTCCCCTCCTCTCTTCTGTTCCTCTCGAACTTCGTCCTCGAGATCAAACGAAGAAAGAGACCTGATGTGATACGAGTGAAGGTAGTGAAAGAGAGAGAAAGAGACAGTACGATGGAGGGTAAAAGCTAGGAAAAAAAGGAGATGAGAAGGGAAAGAAGAGAAGAAAAGAAGAGAGAGGTGATCTAAAAGAAAAGGAGAGAGCGACGCGAAGGTCTCGTCGTTCTAGAGAGTTTTGGGTTGATCGATTGAGGGTTGAGAGTGAGGTTGGTTCGGTTGGTTTAGAGTTGGAGCACTGCGAGAAAGGATCGAGGGAAGCGGGAGGAAGACAACAGTCAGCTCGAACGAAATCTCAAACCGAACGCGTCGAACGAGATCGAAACCAAAAGATCACTCACTCTGAGCGTCCTCCCCTCCTCCCCCGTAAACCCCCTCCATCTCCTCCACCCTCCCACTCCCCTGCCCTCCAGCACCCATCGCCCTCACCCTATCCACATCCGCCTGGGTCACCCCTCCGTTCATCCCTCCCATCCCCAACTGCCCCTGCACCTGCTCCACCAGCGCCTGCGCCTTCTCCAACTGCTCGTTCACCCTCAGACGATCCTTGTACACCTGCTGCCTCGCCACCTCGACCGCTCTCCTCTCTCCTTCGACCATCTCCTCGAGCGACTCAAAGTGGGCCATCTTGAGCTCGAGCTTCTTGAGCTGCGCTTGGACGAGTCGGGAGACGAGCGATTGGATCTGGAGTTCCTCGTGGGAGGCGAGGAGGGAGGCTTTGGTGGCTGCTGAACCGAGAGCGAGGGAGGCGGCGGCTTGGAGGGAGGAGGTGGAAGGGAGTTGGGAGGTCGAGGAGGAGGAGGGGACGGGAGTTCTGTTGGCTGAAGGTTCGTTCTTGACGAGAGCGGTGGAGGGTTCGTCGTCGGTTGAGGTGGTGGTAGGTTCGTCGACCTGCATCGAAACATCTCCAGCTCCCTCCTCCTCCTCAGCAGCAGCAGCAGCTCCTCCCTCGACCTTCTTCTCTCCCTCTGCAACCTCCTTCCCCTTCCCCTTCTCCTCTCCTCCCTCCGCCTCCTTCACGTTCCTCTTCAACTCGCTCGTCAACTCCCCCAGCGCCCTCCCAGCAGCAGCAGCAGCCACTCCAGGTCCCACCGTCGAAGCCAGGAACGCAACCACGCTCATCACAGGGTTGTCGGCCTTCGCGAACGGCAACGCCTCCTCCCCTCCTCCCAACCCCACCGCAAACTTCAACGGTCCAACGTCTCCGGCCGAAGCGGTAAGGTACGGATCCTCGATGGGGAGCTGAAGGAAGTGGAGGATGCACTGATCCTTCGACCTCGTTCCAACGTGATCCGAGATCGAGATCCAGTCGTCGTCGTACATCTCGATCCCTTCGAGGAGGAGCAACGTCTCCTGATCCGTCCACTCGTCTCCCGCTCCTCCAGCGTTCCCGTGCTTGAACACCGAGTCGTCCATCCTGACGAAATCTCCTGAGAACATGGTCGAAGGGAACCGTCCCGAGAGGTAGCAAGCCGGCGAGATGCAGTAGTCTGGGTCCTTGAGCGATTGGTACCGAACTCGAGTGCAGTCGACTCCCGTGACAGCGCATTCGTAGGTTCGGGCGGTGGTAGGGTTGGAGAGACCGAGTTGAGCGTTCTTGGTTGCGAGGGAGGAAGCTTCGGTGGAGGAGAGCGTTCGGGAGAGTCCCTTTGAGGTGGTTTGGTAGACTTGTTTTCGGAGGTCGAGGTTGAGAGGAGGGTTGGAGGTGGAGGGTTTCGAGGTGGAGGAGGAGGAAGCTGGGTTGGCTTTGATTCCTGGGTGGAGAGGTTGGAGACCTTTGGGAGTGTCGAGGGTGACTCGGAAGTGACCGGTGAAGGGAGGACCAAGGGAGGAGGGTTTGGTGTCTGGGTCGATCTGGAGGAGAGGAGGGAGCGACGAAGAGGAGGTGGTCAGCTTCGACTTCGAGAGAGAGAGAGAGAGAAGAGAAGGAAGAGCAAGAGCAAAAAGGAAAGGAAGAAAGAACAAAGGAAAGGGAAAGGGAGGGAGGGAGAGGGAAGGAAGGGGATTGGAACGAAGAGAGCTCACCTGGTAGTTGATCAATCCCCACTGCTCCAAAAACGCATGCACCCTCATGATCGCACACACATCCCCAGCCAAGTTCCTCCTGCACGCGGTAACGGTGAGGTACTCGGTCGGGTTGAGCCTGTACGTGTTGATCATGAAGTCTCGGTAGTCCTTGTACACCTGAGGCGTCTTGGACCTGTTTTTGTTGGAGAAGAACTCTGGGAGCGATCTCCTTTCGATGGGAGCGATGGTGGAGAGGTTGAACCAGGCGGAGTAGGAAGGGATGATGATGGCGTGCGTCTGAGCGGCGAGGTAGGCGGCTGCTCGAGCTCGAAGAGCTGGGAGATCCTCCTCGTCCGAGTCCTCCTCGCCTTCGTCGACGACGGCTGGTGCTGCTGGAGCTGCTGAAGGTTCGACGACGATGGACGCGTCTTTGGCTTCCAACATGGTAGCGTCTTCGATGGATCCAGAGGTGGAAGCGAGTTGTTCGACGGCGATGACGGGAGGTTGGGAAGAAGCTCGAGCTGAACAGGAGGAAAGGAAAGGAAGGAAGGAGAGGAAGGAGTCAAGTCAGTCCCCTCGCATCCACCTCCCATCTCTACCAAACTCGTCTTTGCATTCACCAGACTCTTGTTCCTGCTCTTGGACACCCATGGAGATGTTGGCTATGGACGTTCCTTCGATAGGAGCCTTCTCCTTGTCCTTTCCAGGAGCGGACGCGAGGTCGACGACGGTCGCTCCTTCCGCTTCGACCTCGACTTCAGCAGCAGGAGAACCGCCCAGATGGAGCTTGATACGCTTCCCGTCAGAGGGACCAGCAGGGGAGCCGATAGACCGTTTGGGAGAGGACATTCGGAGGAGTGGATGGGGGGAGGGAGGGAGAGGTGATGGAGGGTGGGAGAGAAGGAGGGAGGAGAGAGAGAGAGACAGAGCTCGAAAGGGCAAAGGCGCGGAGACAAAATCGAGAGCTCACTTTGTTTCCTTCTCTTTCTCCTTCCAGAAAACTTTGAGAAGCTCGAAAACATTGCAGAGAGGAAGTATTCACCTTCGAGCAAGCTTGAAACACGAAAAAAATGACGCGCTTCGAAGCTCTTTCCGTCGTTCACAACACGCGAACGAAGCAACGAGAAACGAGATGGGCATAAAGGTCGTAGACTAGAAACACGCGAAGCAAAGCAAAAACAAAAAAGTAAAAAGACAGACCCAAAGCCAGTAGCACTAACCCAAACCCATCCTCTACCTCAAAAGAACCCTCTCCCTTCCCCAACAGCCCTCGAACTCCTCCCACTCTGCTGACTCTCTCCCCAATCATCCTCCTCCCACCCCGTCCCACAACACATTCCACCCCCACCTTCACTCTCCCACCACTCGCCCAAACCAAGCTTCCAGCACCACCACTCCCAGCTCCTCGCTCTTTCCCACCACCCTCCCGTCCCAAACAACACGTCCTCTTCGCTCTTCCGCCTCTGATGAACCCTCGTCCTTCCCGTCGAGAGGCGAGGAACCGGTTCTTCAAGCAAAGGGTTCCCACGAATATCTTCTTCTTCCGTCGAGGAGGAGGAGAACGTCCCGTAGTAGTTCGTCCAGGACTGAACCTGAGGCATCTTCTGAACTCGGGCGTTGCGAGAGATGCTCGAGATCGAAGACGACGACGCGTTGGATCCTGATCCTGCTCCTCCTGCTCCGTCCGGACTCGTCCTCCCACCGCTGGTAGGTTTCGGTCCTCCTCCAAGTCTCCAAGCCATGAAGCCTCTGATGGGACTGCTCGAGACGAGTTCTCCGCTCCTATCGGACGAGTAGCTCCCGAACGAGCTTGGACGACGAAGGAGCGTCCGAGGGTTGAACCGAACGCTTCTTCTTACGGCGGGAGGTTGAGGTTGAGGTTGAGGTTGATTGAGCGAGGACGTGGGAGTGAGGGATCCAGGAGGGGAAGGGGATTCGGAGATGGTCGTGAAGGAGGAGCGGGAGCGAGAGCGGGAGAGCGTTCGGTCGCGGTGAGGGTGGCCGTTGGGATTTGGATTTGGATTCGGATTGGAGGAGAAGCGATTAGGACGAGTGTAGGATGTTGAAGGGGAGGGTGACGAAGAGTAAGAAGAAGGGGTTGTTGTTGTTGTTGAAGCGGTTAAGATGGAGGTGTAGGAGTTGAGAGGAGGTTGGAGAAGGTCGTCGGCGGAGAAGGGAGGACGAGAACCGACGACAGGGATGGCGGAGGGTGGGGAGGAAGGAGGGAAGAGCGACGACGAGGTTGAGCCTGATGGAGGTGGGAAGGTTGGTTGTTGAGGAGAGGGTAGTTCCCTAGGCGAATCCCAAAGCAAAGCGAGTCCTGGATCGTCGAGGAGAGCATCGTCGATGAGCTCTTCCTCCTCCTGCTCCTGCTCCTCCCTCCGTCCCTCCTCCCTCCCTTCCTCCTCTCCAACCACCTCGTCCACCTCCTCCTCATCCTCCTCGAAGTCCAAATCCGACATGTCCTCCTGCAGACCCAGCTCGTTCCTCGTCGTCGCCGTCGTCGTCGAAGGAGGGAGGAGGTTGGGCACCTTCGTCCTCTTCAGCTTCGCTTCTACACCACCAAACCGAAACCAAATCAGCTTCTCCCTCTTCTGATCTGCAAATACACTTTCTCCCACTCACCTAATCCATCCAAATAAGCCTCGCTCTCCGTCCTGCCCACCACCAAAAGGAAGAAGAAGTGACCCCGTCAGCTCCAGCTTCCTTCCTCCGCTCTCCCTTCCCCTCTCGCCTTCCTCCGTCTAGACTCACCTCAACGTCCACTTGATCTCCTTGCTGCTGCTGCTGCTCTTGCTCTTGGGATCCAGCACGAGGGAAGAGTCGGGCCACTCCATCGATTGCGCGGAAGGAAGGAAGGCGAGAGCGAAGGGGGTGGGGGTTCAATAGGGAGGAAAGAAGCGAAAGGGGAGGTCGGCTCGAGCTCGCGTGGGCGCTTTTCTGTTTTGTTGTTGGATTACGTGATGATTTTTGCTCGAAGGACAGGCGAGAACATATATACGAGAAAAGATCAAGGTTGGGAGATAAGGTGAGATGAGGGCAAAAAAGATAGAGAGAGGAGACCGAGGAGATTGTTGTGGTGGTTCGATTCCGAGCGAGCAAGAGCGAGAGAGGAAGGTCGTGAAGAACTGAGAGGTCGTAAAAGGTCGTTGAGAGTGAGCGTGTTTGCCTTGTGAGTCGGTGGTGGATGTGGGGAGGTGCTGGACAGGGGGAAGAGAGGGAGGTGGACGAGGAAAGGTCAGGGAACGAGGAATGACGAAGGAAAGAGGGACAGAGGAGACTCACGATGGTTCGAGTTGTGTGTAGCGAGAGGTGTAGAGGGCGGACATATCGTGCATTTAAGAGAGTCTGGAGTGGCCGAGCAAAACGGATCAGTCATGCGAAGAAGAATAAAGAGAAGAGGGAAAGAACGCGTCTCGCCTCACACGTTGGTCGCCTTCCTGCGAAGGAGTGTCCGAAAGAGAAGAGGAGATCGAAGACTAGTTGAGTCGGTTCTAAAAAAAAAGGCGTCGAAGGTCCAAGTCAGTCTCAAGACCGAAACGAGAGTTGAAAAGCGACACTCCGAGACTCGACTCACCATCTGCCTCTTCGCCTTCCCCATCTTCGCTCCCGTCCGATCCACCTCCTCGTCCAGCTTATCCAACAGCTCGTTCTGCTCCGAGATCTCCTGTCCGATAGCCTGACCGATGATCTGTTGGCGTTGGAGGATGGTCTGCCGCCGAACGAAACCAAAAGCGAAAAGGGAAAGCGGTCAGCTTCGACGCGTCTCTCTCTTCCTCCTTTTCCTCTCTCTTCCCTCGAAGCACCAAAGAAAGGAATGAAGAAGGGTGAAACTCACCGACAACTGCTTCAACATCGAATCCTGATCGTTGATCTTGGTCTGCTGCAGATGCATCAACCCTCCTCCATCCAACGGCCTCGTCTCCTCCGTCTCGACTCCCTTCGGAGCAGCTCCAAACGTCCTCACCGTCGGCACCCCTCCTCCTCCACCTCCTCCAAGCAAAGCACTCCTCTGAGAACCAGGAGCTGCTTCCCTCCTTCCTCCTCCTCCTCCACTCCTCTCGTCCTCACTGATATCCCGTCGTACAGCCGTCGCGCTCAGTTTGCCCAAACTCAGACAATCGTCCTGCAACCTCGCAACCATCTCGGATCTCCTCCTCATCTCTCCTTCCCCGACGTTCTCCTTCTTGCTGATCTCCTCGAGACCTCTCGCCAGTCCTCCTACTCTGTTCAACAGAACAGCAAGTTCCTTCTTGGCTTGAATCCCAGCCGTGTGCCCTCCCGACGTGTTTCCCGAGGAGAGGAGAGCGTCTCGTTTGGAGAGGTGAGAGCGGATGGAGCGACTGAGGGTTTGGAGGGTGGAGTGTTCGGAGAGGAAGGTTGGAGAGGTGAAGGAAGTTGGAGGGGCTGGGAGGGAGGACGTGAGAGGAGTGGTCGTGCGTGAGGAAGAAGAAGGGTTGGTTTGGATGGAGGGAGGGAGGGGAGGAGCGGCGAGGAAGTCGAGGAAGGCGTGCGAGGAACGCCAGGTTTTCTCTTTGTGGGAGAGGATGTGACGGAGGTAGGATTCGAGGGAGGTCCGACGTTCTTCGATCAGCTACAAAAAGGTAGAAGAGAAGGAGAAGGAATCAGCAAACGAGGATGAGCTCGACCTCCTTCCCTCTCCTCTCTTCTCCTCCTCCTCCTTCCTTCCACACGAAGAGAATTCTCCCCAAAGCTCACCTTCACATCATCCACACTCCTCCTCAAACTCCAACCATGCTTTCCCGGCAACCCTTCCCCTTCCACGTCCCTCCCCGTCTCGCTCTTGAGTTCTTGAACGAGGGACTCAAAGTCAGAGTACCGTCGATAGACATCCCACGTTCGAACAGGCGTAGAGATTTGGATCCGATAGGCCGTGTGAGCTTTAGGGTTCAGCCGAGTCTCGTAGGAAGGGATCGTGATGCTTTGGATAGACATTCTTCTTGAAGAGGGAGTGAGCGTTGGGAGGGAGAAAGGAAGAGGAGGGGGTTCGAAATCGACGATGTCATCGGAGTTTTGACCTTCAACCGCTTCAATCTCTTTCTAGGAAGTTTTTTCTCTTCTTGGACTCCGACTCTCGACTGGCTACACCTTGATCTCTCCCTCAGACTCGTTTGGATTCGATGTCCTCTCCAGCGAAACCTCCTCCTCCACGCTCCTCTCCACCGCTCCAAAACGAGGAAGCTCAACGTCCTTCTCCTTCCCTTCCTCCTCCTGTTCCTGTTGCTTCAACCTCAGCTCTCCCACCCTCCTCACCACCTCCCGTCGCCGACGAACTCGATAAAGAGTACCCTCCAGATGCGATCGTCACCTACCGGTAAGCCCAGGAAGTTCTACAACCTCGCGAAGCAGAGCTCGAAAGCTGACCCTCTCTCCTTTGAACGCGACGGACTCCTGATCCAGACACCTCCTCTCTCCTCAAAGCCTGACTCCCTCCAACCCCCTTCGAGTCATCGGACACTGCGACGTCGATGCCGCCTACGCTCAGTTCGAGGGAGTTCGTCTAGGTCTCGACAAGACGGTTCCGATCGCCGTGCAGCAGTGGCAAGGTCTCATCGCCATCAACTACCCTGCGAGAGCGTTTGGGATCACTCGACATATGAACGTCAGTCTTTCCTCACTAACGATTTCCCCCTTCCCTCACTTCTTCTCCCCCGCTGAGAGTTATTTGGTGTGCCAGATCATGGAAGCTCGAAAGAGATGTCCGGAACTCATCGCCTGTCACGTCGCAACCCTCAAGGACGGAGAGGACGAACCCAAGTACCACGAGAACCCTCAGATCACGACGCACAAGGTCTCGCTTGAACCGTATCGAAAGGAGTCTCAGAAAATCATCAAGATCTTCCAGCGTTGCGTTCCGGAGGGAGAGATCGGTTCGTTCTCGTCTCGTCTCGTCGCCCTTCTTCTCTCTCCTCTCCCTTCCCAAACTCACCCAGTTATTTCGGTTCTCCTTCCACAGAAAAAGCCTCCATCGACGAAGCCTACCTCGACCTGAGCCTCCCGATCCGAAACCTCCTCCTCACCCGCTACCCTCACCTCTCCATCCTCCCGCCCAACTCCCCTCTCGGCCTCGACACTCCTCTCCCTCCAGCTCCCAAACTCGATTGGGAATCGTCCGAATGGGGGATTCCTCCTTCACCCATCTCTCCACCTCCTAAAGATCCCAGCTCGGACTCGGAGGAAGGAGGAGGTGGAAGGGAGGGCAACGGCTGGTCGGACGTGGCCCTCTGGCTCGGTGGAGAAGTGATGGAACGCGTGAGAGGAGAGGTTGAGAAGGAGTTGGGATACACGACGAGTGCGGGGATTAGTCATAACAAGATTTTGGCGAAGGTGTGCTCGGCGTACAAGAAGCCTAGAGCTCAGGTGAGTTGGGGTCGCGTCCTCCTCGCTCTGCTTCGTTTGGATCGAGCTCGAATCGCTGATGGTTGGTTCTTCTTTTTGGTTTGGTTGGAAAATAGACGGTACTGAGGACGTCAGCCGTTTCGAGATTCCTGAGACCGATGGCTTTCCAGAAGGTGAGTTCGAACGGGAGGATGGGAGGACAGACGCGTCGAGCTGACTTGCTCGTCTTTTAGATTCGATTCCTCGGAGGGAAGTTGGGAGACGCGATTGCGAACGAGTACGGAGCTGCTACCGTTGGTGATCTTCTGTGAGTGTACTAGCGACGAGCTCGGGCTTTGTGAGAAGTACAGAACGAGGTGCTGATCCATTTCCTTCGAACAGGTCCGTCTCGTTGGAGGAGATGCAGAGGAAGTTCGGGGAGGAGTCCCTTTGGGTTTATAACATTCTCAGAGTAAGTACACTTCATCGTTACGCTCAGCTGGAGACCCGTAGCTGATCTTCTCTTGTTCTCGTTTCTTTCGCCAACAGGGAATCGACCACAGCGAAGGTTCGTCCTGCTCGTCTCTTTTTCTTCCTTTCTTCCCCAACTCCCCCCTTCTGACCTCTTAAGTTTCGTTTCTCTTCGATCAGTCAAGGAGAAGTCCCTCGCCAAATCGATGCTAGCATCCAAGAACATGCGACCTCCTCTCACGGCTCTCGAGCAAGGTCAACCGTGGCTTCGAGTCCTGTGCGTCGAGCTCGTCGGTCGACTCAAGGAAGCTCGAGGAGAGACGTCCGATGGGGAGACGGGGGAGCAAGGGAGTGGGGTTTGGCCTAAGACTTTGGTTCTGTCGTGGAGGGAAGGTGAGCACCCTTCGGTTTCGTTCCTCTGTCCTCGCTCGTTTCTCCTCCTTTTCTGTCTCAACCTGACCCTTCTTCCTACCCTTCCCCCCTTATTTCTGCGCGTCGTCTGCACAGCCGACCTTCATCACAACAACGCCGGCTCCTCCAACAAATCCAAACAACTCCCTTTCCCCTTCCATCGTCCCCTCTCCCCCGACGGTCCCATCCTCAAGATCGCCACGCGTCTCCTCGGAGAGATCCTCGCCAGCAACTCGAGTCTCAAACCGGGAACGAAACCCATCAGGATCATCAATCTCGCGTTGGGGTTCACGGGGTTGGAGAGAGGGGAGGAAGGGCAGAGAGGGATTGAAGGGTTCTTGAGGAGTGGTGCGTCGACGAGTGCGAAGGTTGGGAAGAGGAAGGAGGTGGAGCTGGATGAGGAGAGGAACGCTGTTGCTGGATCTTCGACACCGTCTACATCGTCGTCGTCGAAGAAGCTCAAGAACGATCGACCTCGACCTTCCTCGGACGACAACGACGACGACGAGGAGGTTTCGATCTCGGACGCGACCTGGACCTGTCCCGACTGCTCCAAGATCCTCCCCATCCCTTCCCACTCGGAACTCGACCGCGTCAAGGGAGAGCATCAGGATTGGCATATCGCTAAGGCTCTTCAGGAGGAAACCGTTGGTTCCGTCGCTTCTTCGTCGTCAAGTGGTTCGGTTCGTTCTCCTTTCTCCTCCTCTTTCTCTCCACGCGTCCTGATTTCAAACTGAACGCTAACCCTTTTTGATTTCCTCTTCCCTTTCTTTTTTCGGGTTTGGACAGAAGCGAGAAGGGATTGGGAAGAAGTCGACGACGACCTTGAACAAGAAGAAGAAATCGAACGCGAAGGAGAACGTGGGTGGGCTGGGAGGGTGGCTGCTGAAGAAGTAGTCCAAGGTCGGGAGGATTTTCTCTTTCTCTTTGTTTAGGATCCATTGAAAAGGATCTACATGTCTTCGCGTCTCTCTTTCTCGGTTTCGGAACAGAAAGGAGGAAAAAAGAGGGAGCGAGACAGACCCGCCCACGTTCGCTCCTCGCCTGCGCCGCGAGGCAATCGAAGTCGAGCTCAACTCGTTGAGGAGGAGAGGAAGGAGAGACAGATCTCCAACCCAAAACGACAGCCATCTCGCCTTTTTTTACTCCTCGCTCTCCGGCTCGACACACGACGACACTATCATTATCCTCTCGAGAACAGCAACGGAATCGATCCAAAGGGAAACAAGAAGACAGAGCTCAAGCTCAACCTCCTCCTCCTCCTCCTCCTCCTCTAGCTCCCTTCCTTCCTTCCCTCGCTCTCGTCGGCCCTCATGAAGTTCGGGAAACAGATCCAGAGTCTTCAGATCCCAGGATGGGGTCCTTACTATATGAACTACAAGTTCTTGAAGAAGGTACGTCTCCTCTACGTCTTGTCTACTTCTTGTTCGGTGAAGGAAGAGGGATTCCATCTGTTGGTTCCTCGTCCTTCCCTCTCCCTCTTCTACCCGAAACCTCTTCTTTCAAGAGCTTACCTTCTCTTCTCTCGTTCGCTTTGTTTAATCTAGATCATCAACTCCCTCGTCGCCAACCGTCCCGCTTCTGAACTGGCCGCTCTCGTAGCAGACATCCGCCCCGCACCTCCTTTCCCTACTCCCTCCTCGTCCGCTTCCCTCACCTCCTCCTCAACCACCTCAACCTACCTATCCAACGCTTCACCTTTAGGAGAAACTTCCCTCCCACCTCCTCTGAGTCAAACAGAGCCTCTACCGCCGCTTGAGCTGGACGAGGAGGAGGACGGTCCTCTGCCTCCTGGAACGACCCCTCCCACGCCTGGATTCGGAGCGACCTCGAGAGGCGGCGATGGAGGAGGAGCGAGGCAGGATGGGTTCTTCTCGGATATGGCTGGAGTTGGGACGGGGAGGAGCGATGAAGGAGAGACGTTGAGAGCTCATAGGACCGTGTTCTTCTTCAAGTTGGAGAGGGAGATTGAGAAGGTGAGGTCGACTCGACCAAACGTCGTCTTCTTTTTGTTCATCCTGAGCTGACTCGCTTTCCCTTGTCCTTCCTCTGTTTACGCTAGATCAACGCCTTCTACCTCCAAAAAGAACGAGACCTCCGCCTTCGACTGCTCACGCTCCTCTCGAATCGGAAACGACTCATCCGCTCGTCTCGTCCAGGAGGAGATCAACGTTCCGGCCTTCTCAGCGGAGGAGGAGGAGGAGGAGGAGGATCAGGAGGGAGCGGGTTGGAAGGAGGAAGGCGAGCCGAGTGGAAGGCTTTGGAGGAAGGGTGGAGGGTGTTCGAGAAGGATCTGAGTAAACTTCAGGTGAGTTGAAGGACTGAAGAGAGGAGAGGAGGGCGCCGAGCTGACTTCGTTCGGTTTGTTGGTTCATCGTCTGCCAGCAATTCATCGAGATCAACGCGATCGGGTTCAGGAAGATCTTGAAGAAGTGGGATAAGAGGAGTAAGAGCAATACGAAGGAGTTGTACCTCGAGAGGCAGGTGGAGGTTCAGCCTTGTTTCAACCGAGAGGTGAGCTCTTCTCTTCTTTCCTTTCTCCCTTCCTTTCGCTCGTTCTGAGCTTCGAGCTGATCAGTATCTGGTTTGGAAATGCAGTTCATCGCCAAACTCTCCGACATCGTCGCCGCCAACCTCCTCGACCTCGAGAACGAGAACGAAGGACTCCACGACGAGATCGATTTCGAGTTCCCCGACTCCCTCGACCGTCGTCTCGAGTTCGACATCGTCACCGTCAACTCGCCTCTCAACGGACTCTCGGACCTCGAATCGGATCTCACCAACTCCATCGCCACAGGAGATCGAGACATCATCCTCCCAGCGTTCGGTCGAGCTCTCGAGGACGCGAGGAGGTTCGAGGAGAACAAGGTCGACGCCGAACGGATCCTCTGGAAGGGAGCTCTCGAGGTGTCGGAGGATCTCGTTGACGACGTCGTCGGAGTCATCGGGGACGGGTTGAGCTGGGATTCCGTCGGTGGGATCAACGCTCGAACGCTCCTTCACGACGCAGCCATCTCCGGGAGCATCTCCTTCGCTCGACATTGCGTTGCGAGAGGACTGGACGTCGGACGACGAGACGCCTACGATCGAACTCCTCTTCACTACTCTACCATCTTCGGTCACTCCTCCCTCGTCTCCTACCTCCTCTCGGTCAACTCGGATCCTTCAGCAGTCGACATGGACGGCTACACTCCTCTCATCCACTCCATCGTCAACGGTCAGATCGACTGCGTCAAGATCCTCCTCGACGGCTCCGGAGCGTCCTCCGCCTCCATCATCGAACCCACAGCCGTCTCGAACGACCTCATCCCTCTCTCGCTCGCCTGCCAGAACGGACACGAGGAGGTCGCCAGGCTTCTCCTGAGAAAAGGAGCGAAGGTCATCCCCAACAGCGAAGGACTCTATCCTCAGCATCTCGCGGCTAGGGAGGGACACGCCGAGATCTGCAAGCTGCTGGTGGAGGAAGGAGGACCTGCTGCTGGAGGGAAGGATCGAGCGGACAAGTACAACCAGTGGACGCCGCTTTTCCATGCGGCGACGGGAGACGCGTCGAGTCACGTCCTCTGTGTGAAGGTGCTCGTGGAGGCTGGGTGCGACGTGAACGTGACGGACGAGTATGGGAAGACGCCTCTTTTCTATGCTGCCTACTACGGAGTGAGTTTTTCATCTTCGTTCGAATCGCTTTCTGTCGCTCTCGCTGACTTTTCTTCGTTTCTCTCTCTCTCAGCACGTCGGATCGATCGAAATTCTTCTCAAGGCTGGAGCCATCGTCACCGTCAACAAGCTCGGGATGTCAGCTAAAGGGAAGCAGCCTCTCCTCGGAACTCCTACGACGGCAACGAAGGCGACCTCGCTGTCCCCGAGCTCGGACGCTGGACTCGACGACCTCGACCTCGACGACCCGATGAACGGAGACGGCGATCTCATCCCTTCCCTCTCCCTTCCTCCTCCTATCGTTCCTCTTCAGGTCTACGGACACAACTAGTGAGCTCGCCTTCTCTTTATCGAGGTCTCGTCGCCCTGCTGATCCATCACCTTCTCTCTTCCTTCCCTCGAAGCCTCGACAAACGCTGCCTCGTCCAACTCTCCCTCGGTCACCCCTTCTCCCGCTCCTCCTCCCTCAACGGCTATCCTATCCCAGCAGTCAAACTCTACGGATCCTCCGACTCGAATCACCACCTCCAGTCCTGGTCCTCCCTCAAGCTCGTCATGACCTCGAAACCGGACGTCACGTCGATACCTCACTCCGTCATCCTCCCTCTCGCCGACGAACGAGAAGTCTTCAGCTTCCAGGTCGCAGCAGAGAATCTCCCTTCGTTCTCGCTCGACTTCTCGCTCTACCCTACGTTCGGAAGCAAACTCATCGGGAAGGCCGTCGTTCTGCCGTCCGCGTTCGATCAGATCAAGAGCCATCAGAGCTTCGTCGCACCGTTGCTGGATCATAACCTCAAGACTATCGGAGAGGTGAGCAATCTCCTTGACTCCCTCGTCGCCAATCACTCTGAGGACGCGAAAACTGACTCTGAACCTCTCGTCTTCTTCGCCCAGGTCGCCTTCGAACTCTCTGTCGTTCGACCCTTCATCGGCGTCCAACTCGAAATCGGAGGACGCGTCGAAACCTACTGGAAGTCCACCACCGTCCCCACCTTCTCGGGTCTCTCCCAAGATCACGGTCGTCAATTCCAACCTCACCGTCCCCTCTCGGTCGCTACCTCCTCCCCTCTCCTCACCGGATCCATCGCTCCTCCTCCTCCCCCGCTCTCCCACGGAGCCAACACCGAGAACGGACTCGTCACCTCTACCTCTCTCTCGGGAGAGTACGTCAACATCATCGTTCAGGTGACGAAGGATCTGGTCCCGATGGTGTTCTCCGAATGGGCGTTGCCGATAGGAGGGTTCCAGTTGGGAGTGTGCGACGTGACGGCGAAGCAGTTCGAGGCGTTGGCGACGAGTCAGGAGAAGACGTTGGAGGATCAGAGGGGGATGCTGGATGAGCATTCGAGTGCTTCGGATTGGTTCAGGACGATCGAAGGGTCGATGAGCTCGCTGGAGACGGTGCTTTCGGTGAGTTCGGGAACCGCGTCGGATCTCTCTCCTTCTCCTCGTTTCTCTTTCGCTCCTCAGAACTAACATCTTCTTTCGCCCGTTTTTGTTCGTAGACCCTCCCTCTCAAACTCGGCGTCAACATCGGACTCCGGTACACTTCCAAGAACGACACCCTCCGTCTCGGGTTCAACAACGTCCTCGAGATCAACTCCTTCGTCGACTCCGTCCTCCAAGTCATCTACGAAGCCGGAAAGGCCACCACCACCACCTCCTCTCATCTCCAACCATCTTCTACCCCAACAGCCTCCTCCGGTCGGAATCGAAAGATCGTCTTCTCCTGCTTCGATCCCAACGTCTCGTCCTTCATCAACTTCAAGCAACCCAACTACGCCGTCTTCTTTGCGTCCTACTGCGGGCTGTCGAGGTACAGGGGCGGGGAGGGAGTGCTGGTGGAGGCCGGGGTGGACGAGGAGGACGACAAGAGGTGTATGAGCGTGAGGGAGGCGGTCAAGTTCGCGAAGGCGAACAACTTGTTGGGAGTGATGTTGGATGCGACGCTGATTGTGAGTCGGCTCCTGTTCGTGTGGCTGCTTTCTCCTCGTTTCAAAGTGCTGACTATCTCTCCCTTTGGTGACTCTGCAGGCCCAAGTCCCTCATCTCATCTACTCGTGAGTTCTCGACGCGCGTGCGATCCCTTCTGTTCGAGCCTCCTTCTGACCCCGTGTGTTTCTACCCCTTCAGCGTCAAGGAATCCGGTCTCATCCTCGCCACCTTCGGACGCGAATCAGACGTCTCCCTTCTCCTCTCGGGTCATGGAATCGAGGGTGTGCCTACCGTCGATGCTAGCATGAAGGACGGGTGAGTTCCGAGTTTTCGGCTCTCTCTCTCTTCTCCGTTCGACCGCGACTGACTTCTTCTCCTTCTTCCTTCCTTCGCCTCGTAGGGTCATCGTATACTCTTTCTAAACTAGACCTGCCTCTCTTCTCCCTCTCACGTTGATACCTTCGTCTGCTCCTCCTTCTCCGTTTCGTTTCGGTGGTCGGTTTCACGTTTCTCTTTGTTCTATTATCTATATGCAAAACGCCCGATCTTGTTTAGACGAGAACACGACATGACATATCAAAGACAGCTAAAGCAAAACGATCGAAACCCAGATCAACAGAACCTCTCAACCAACAACAACTCAACCCGATCCTTCATCTCCTCCTTCACCCAGACCTTCGAAAACCCCTCCTCCTCCTCCTCCTCGCCCTCCAGCTTCGCCCCAACCCCACCCTCCTGTCTCACAAGTCTCCTCTCAAGCGACTGAACGGATCTTCGGTACTGCTCTTGGTCGGGGTAGGTCAGGGAGAGGAAGAGAGTGAGAGGAGAGGGATTGAAGTCGTCGAGAGGAGGAGCGTGGTTCGTGCTTTGGGCTGGTTTGAAGGAAGGAGAAGGAGGCGCGGATGTTGATGGTCGAAAGGGGGGTGCAGGTGGGGATGAGGAAGAAGAGGGAGAGGACGACGACCCACGACGAGGAGGAGGAAAAGACGACGACGAGACTCCTCCTCCTCTTCGAAGCCTCCCTACCAAAAACCCGACGTCTCCTCTGCTCCCTGAACCTCGTACTCCTCATGATGCTGTTGATGACGGTTCGATTTCCATCCTCTGGACGACGGCTGATGGAACGATCGTCCTCCTTGTTGAGCTGCGACGCGTCGAGGAGGAGGAGGAGGCGGCGGCGAAGGCGACTCGTCTCGAGGGGTGGTGACGCCAGGTAGGAAGTCTCCGGCAGCGTTCTTGAGTCTCATGGGAGGAGGAGCGTAGGCAAAGACGGAGGAGGAAGGTGATCTGGGAGGAGGAGGAGCCCAGAGAGTGATCTTCCTTCCCGATGGGTCGCCGCTTGGGTTGGAGGAACGAGAGGAGGCGGGAGGTGATTCCGATCTCTTGAACAACGATGCTCGAGATCCTGACGAAGAGGGAGGCGCAGGAACGAACGAGGGAAGACGGAAGCGTCCAAGTTGAGTGACTCCTTGAGGATCGAGTTTCTTCTTCTTCGGCGGAGGGAGGGTTGACCAGACGGGAGGAGAATCGTCCCGATCTGATTTGAAGGCGGGATGGGAGTATGCTGAGTGTTCGTACTGAGGAGGAGGCTGTCGGTGACGAGGAGAGGGAGGGTTAAACGAGGGCTGAGGAGGAGGAGGAGGTGGAGGAGGAGGAGGAACGAAAGGGATGAGAGGTTTGAAGGTGGATCGTCGTTTCCCTCCTCTCGAAGTTGACGTCGAAGATGCAGCTGGAGGTCCAAATAAGAGGCGAAGTCGTTGTCAGCTTAGCGTCACCCAATCCAGCGAAATGGTCGCGTCGAGACTCACAACTCAACCTCGACGGTGCGCCCTCCTGAACCTCTCCGACTTCCTTCCAACCCTCCGTCGATTTCGACGATCCAAACTTCCTCTTCTTCTGAACCATCTCTCCTCCGTCATACAGTCTCTGCTGACTCCAATCGACTGCTCCTCCTCGTCCGGGCTCGTTCTCGAGCTGCTCGTCCTCTCCGTGCGTAGAGTGAGTGTCTGGCGAACGTTGTTGGAGAGGCTCGATCCCGGGGACGTAGTAGACAGCAAAAGGCGGAGGAAGAGGAGTGTGTTCAAACGTCTGGTCCTCGGAGAAGGGCTCTTCGTCGGGAAGAAGAGAAGATGGAGGAGGAGGGGCTTCTTCGAACGGTTCGTCGTCTTCCACTTCGACGCGTTGCGGGAGAGGACGACGAGATCGGGGAGGTTCACGGAACGTGTGATTGGAAGAAGCAGGAGATGACGAGGTGATGGAGGTGGGAGGTCCTTTGGGTCGAGGAGGCGTGTGAGAGCGACGCTCGACGGGCGAAGGGTTCTCGACGATTGAGCGACGAGGAGAAGAAGCAGGAACGGTCGCTTTGATGGTGGGCTGTCTTCGATCGGTCGGATTGTAGTAAGAGATGGGAAGAGGAGAGCGATGCTTGAGAGTTTTGAGCTTCTTGGAGGTCTTGGGTGCTTCGACAACGACGGGGCGAGGTGCTGCTGGAGGAGGAGTTGGTGGATTCGGAGTTCGAACTCGAGGAGGTTTCCTCTTCGCTTGATGTTCGAAGGCTTGAAGGATCGGGAAGTTCGAGTCGGCGGTAGCTCCAGCAGCTGAAAGAGAAACAAGGTTCGGATTAGCGAGACGAATGGAGAGTGAAGAAAGGGAGACGCGACTCACGGATCCTCCCAAACGAGATCTTTCCTCCCGACGTGACCTTCTTCGCAGGAACGACCTCGACCGAGTCGGAAGATCCTGAAGACTTCTTCTTCTTCTTTTTCGATCCAGAAGCCTCGGACTGACTCGTCGAAGCAGAGTCTCCTTTGAGCTTCGGTTGAGCAGGAGGGAGGGGTGTATGCGTCTCGATCTCGGTGGAGGAAGATCCAGAGGAACGCTTCTTGGAGGACGACGAGGATGGAGGAGATGAATTGACTTCGACTGTTATGTTCTTTGGTTTGGAAGGAGGATGAGAAGAGGTCGACTGATGGTTCGAGGGAAGCTGTTTCGAAGGGAGGGAGGTCGAGGTGGAGGACGGTTTTGGAGGAGGAGGAGGAGGGTTGGAAGTCGTTTTCTTGGGATTAGACGTGGGTTTTGGAGGACGATCTCCTTTCGGAAGAGCTCTGGAAGCTGCGATGGTCCTGGGAAGGTTGAGGGGGGGGGGAGAAAAGGAAAGGAGGAGGAGGAAGGCATGTGAGCTCGTCTCCTTACGACGCCTCTTGCCCGCCCCTTCTTCACGTCCAGCTCGACATTCCTGAGCAAAGAAGACGACAGTACTCACCATGGCGTCTCTTTAATGACCAGCTGAGACTCGTCTGCTCTTCCTCCCAGATCCAGAAGCGATAGCTCCTCCTCTTCTCGACTCATGAACTTCTTCTTCTCCTCCCCTCCTCCTCCCTTCCCTTCTTCTTTCTCCACCATGTCCTCCTCCTCTTCGTCTTCTGAATCTTGATCGATATGAGATCGGAAGGAGTAAGACCAGATGTCTCCCATGGTGAGCCGACGAAATTTTCTTGGAGTTCTGAAGGGAGGGTGGTGATGGTTTGGAGGAGACTTCGAAATCGTCGAGCTCACCACCTTTCCTCCCCTGCGTCGGTCCTTCCTCTTCCATCGCTTTCGAAGCCTAAGGACTCTTCAAAGAGCCAAGATGGTCCGCTGAACGATCGTAGATGATATCGAAAGCCAAAAGTGAGCGCAAACAAAAACAGCAGCCATTCTAAAGCCCTCTGAACACGTTCCCACTCGCCATCCTTCCACCCGTCCTCCTCTTCTGCCTCCCCTGAACATCGTCCTCCGGTTCCCTCCCGCCCTTCTCCAACCCAGCTCCAAACTCCTCCACTCCACTCTTCTTCTTCTCCCTCGCAGCCTCTCGCTCCTCCCTCTTCTCGTCGTAATCGTCGTCCAAGATCCCCTCCGCCTCGGCTCCCTTGTTGTTCCTTCTCGGAGCCGTCTGAGGAACGAACGACATCTCCATGGCTCCTCCACCGAGATGCTTCTGCGAGATGACTCCCTTGGAGTAGGCGGCGGAAGGGTCGTCGTCCTTCGAGGAAGAGGCTCCAGAACGAGCTTGAGACTTGATCCTTTGACCGAAGGTGGTAGGTTTGGAGGAGGAGGCGATGGGAGCTCGGGAGGAGTGTTCGAGATCGGAGGGGATGGCGACGAGTTTGGGACGGGGACCGGATTGAGGTTGAGGGAGGGGTCGGTACATGGGGTTTTGGGATTTGGGCATCGTTCGAGGGTCGAAGGCGGAGAGCTCTGAAGGGATAAAGGGAGGAACGAGAAGTCGACGAGGAGAGATGAAGATCAGTAAACGACGTATAGACGGGCCGAGGATGGTGAAGAGGCAAAAGAACGAAGAGGAGGTGAAAGAACGAACCTCCTGCAGCGTCCGAATCCTCGCTTTCGCTTCCTTCGCTCTCGCTGTCGTCGGGATCCGATGAGCGTCGATCCGACTCGTCCTCCTCCTCCTCGACAGCAGTCTTGCCACGCTGATGAGACGGAAGCCAAAGAACAAAAGTGATCAGTTCAAGAAGCTCTCCTTTGCTCTTCGAAGTCGAGCCAGACGCGTCGACGAGAAGACGAAACCGGAATTGAAAGGAAACTCACCACAGGAGCCGCCACCGGGTTCTTGAGCAAGAACTCCCTGCTTCCCATATCGACCTCGAAGTCCGGGTTGGTCCAAACAGCAGCGAATCGTGGATCCTTGAGCAAACTCTCTCCAGGCCCCTGCTCGTCCACCTCCTCCGCATCTCCCTCTCCCTCCTCTCCCTCCTTCCTCGACGAAGCCTGCTTGAGCTTCTTGGCGTTCCGCCTCTCCTCGTCCTTCTTGACCTTCTCGGCGAGACCCTTGTTGACCTTGACCTTGACGTCCTCCCTCCTGGCTCGAATCCTCGACTCGGCTTTCTTCTCGAGCTTCTCCTTGACGAGTCGTTCTCGGTGCTCGGCGTAGGCGAAAGGGTTGGCGACGAGACGAGCGGCGTCGTAGAGTTTGAGGGAGACGAAGTATCCGTGCATGTAGGGTTTGAGAGTGGGGGTTCCGACGAGGTGGTCGAGACCGAGACTGAGGAAAGGGAGAAAGAAGGAGAGGTAAGCTCACGTCGCTGGATCGGTTCGAGCTTCGACCCGCTCGTCTCAAAGCGACTCCTCGACGATTAAGGAACCTAGTAGAGTAGATCGAAGTGGTAGAGATAGTACTCACGAAGCGAGCTCTGCCTTCTCGACGAACTTGAAGTCGTTGTAGTTCGAGAGACCTCCTCCCTGGTGATCCTCCATCTCCTCGGTGACGTTGTCGAGGAACGAACACCACTTGGGGGCAGGACCGAGTTGAGGAACGTAGTAGGTAGTCATGTGAACTCCCTCGTTGGCGACCATGATCATTCCAGATCCGGGGAGGTGGTGGAAGTCGTTGAGGTTCGTTGGAGGAGCAAGGGAGGTGAAGTTGGTTGTTGGCTGAGCGAAGAACGAAAAAGAGAACAGAGTCAGCCGTTGAGAAAGGAAAGTAACGAGCTGTATAGCGTCGTACGAGTTATGAAGTCGTGGGGCGTGGAAATATAGAAGAGAGACTCACCTCTTCCTTATCCCAGATCTTCAACACCTTCGCGTCCGCACTCGCCACCAATCCTTCCTTCGCAACCCTATGCCCCCCTTCAATCCACTGAACCTTCTTCACCGGCAACCCGTATCCCTGATCCTTCAACGCAAACGGCTTCGGACTCCTCAGATCGTACAGCAGCGTGTGTCCCGTCGACGTCCCCACGGCCAAACTCAACCCGTCCATCTTGCTGCTCAACGCCGTCACCGCCAGAGGCTTGAAGTCAAACTCCGACACCACACTAGTCAACGGCCTCAACTGCTCCACGGGCATCGCCAACAGTCCTATCCGATTCCTAGCTCGAGGATCAAAGAACTCGACGCATCCTCCGTCCTCTCCTCGTTCGGTTCCGAAGGCCCAGAGTCCGTGACGAGGGTTGACGTCGATGGCGTTGACTCCTGCTGTTCCGCGTTGCATCTCGATGGGGGACATGAAGGTTCCTTGTTCGAGGTTGAGTCGGTAGACGTCTGAGCCTGAGGCTCCGATGAGGGCGTCGCAGGAAGGGGTGTGGTAAGCGAGGGAACGACCAAAGTGAGGGATTCGAGTTCGGTGGTGGAGTCCTCCTTGAGTGTGGAGATCGATGTGTCGGTCGGCTTGGAGATGGATGGATTTGGTCCAGTCGGAGGAGAGGAGCTGTGAGAAGGAAGGAGGTTTGAGAAAGGTCAGCTCTCTTTCTTCCCTTCCTTCCTTCGTTGGAGCTCCCAAGATCAATGCGGAACTGCTCCAGCATTCCCACCTCCAGCCTAAACATCCTCCCAAGCCTCTACAACCCTTCTCAACCCCCAACAACCTCCAACGAACCCTCGAAACTCAACGCAAAGCTCGCTCGTGTACTGACCATGAAATCAACATTCTCCTGATCCGTATGCCTCTCAAACTTCAACGTCAACTGATCCAAATCGTACACCCTGATCTGAGGCTTGTAGACTCCCGTCGCCATAGCGTGGTGACCGTCCGGTGTTGTTCGAATCTTGAGGGAAGCCTCTGGGAACTCAAAGTGCTGGATGAGCTCGACATGACCGAGCGTCCGTTCCGTCTTCGCTCTCTTCTTGCCCTTCTTGTTCTTGGATCGTTGGGTTAACCAGGCGGGGATGGTGGATTGACCGGGCGCTCCATTCACGACGTCTGCGGGAAGGAGAGAAGAAGCGAGGGTGAGCTCGAAAGGGAAGGGAAGGGAGGGAAAGGATTTGGGAGGAGGGAGGGAGAGACGAACAGTAGGGAGCTCTGTAGGGAGAGGAAGAAAAGGTAGAGATTAGTTGAAGTCTCGAGAGGGAGCGGTAGAGCGCGAAGAGACATACGAGGAAGAAGAAGCTGTCGCCATGGCTGAAGGAAGGGGTGTGCTGGACGTTGGGAGGAAGGGAAGAGGTTGAGCTTCTCGAATTTCTTTCGCCTGATGAGGGGTTCCCTCCTCTCCTCCCCTTCAAGATCCTTACGAGCTCGGGGGTATTAGGAAGCATGAGATCTCTAAAGAGTATACGAGAGCAAATGGTAGGCCAAAAAAAAAAACAGCAAAAATGGCCTAAAATCAAACCCCTCCCCGACGCGTCGCCTCTCCTCCTTCAAACTCCTCTGAACCCCAACCAGTACCCATTCTCACTCCAAATCGCCTCCCCACCCGAGAACAAATCGAAATGTCTCCTCCCTGACTTCCACGCGTTCACCTCTTCCCTCCAAAGCCACTCGATCCCGGCTCCCGCCTTCCTGGCAATGACCTTCGCGTCTTCCTTCGCCTCCGTCTCGTTGAAGGACGTGAACACACTCGGAGTTCGGTTGGCGAGAAGAGCAGCGACGGTAGGGGACCAGTTGGCGGCTTCCTCGTGGCAGCCGGAGTTGAAGGCGATGGCGAGGTCGGCGGGAGGGGAGGGACGACGGGAGCGGAGGAAGTCGTGGTAGGTTGTTCTGGAGGTGACGAGAGGAAGGGAGGAAGGAAGAAAAGAGAGGAAGAGAACAGAAGAAGAGGTATGAGTAAAGGAAGGGAAGGAGGGAGAGAAGGCGGTGGTCGGAGAGGGGTCAAGGAGAAGAGAAGAAGTGTTGAGGCTCACGGATGAATGGCGAGAGATCGAGTCCTTCCTCCTTTCTTACAGCTGGGACAGCAGTCCATGTCCATTCCGTCCGTAGGATCCGTTCCAACCGAGGGTCCAACGAGCACGATCTAGCAGAGCAGGCAGAGCGAAGGGTTCGAAAGTCAGTTTCGGGGAAGGAAGAGCTCGACGCGTCGGATGCACGAGAAGAAGCAAAACCCACCTTCAAATCCTTCACTCCTGGCAGAAGATGAGAAATCTCCTCGTACGCCATCCCAACACACGCGATCTCGTACTTGGTCTCAGCACCGATGAGATGAACCGTGAGGGTTTTGAGGTCCTTCGGGTTCGAAAACTTGGAGAGGAGTCCGAACCTGGCGATGGAGGCGACGATGGTGAGAGGGATAGAGAGGGAGTGCTGGACCATAACTCGTTCGGCTGCTGGGGTTGCGAGACTGACGTCTCGGACGGAGTTGAGGTACGACGTCCAGTCGGGAGGGAGAGGAGTTTCAGCGCGAAGGACTCGTCGAGGAGCCCAGACGGGACAGGATCCGGGACCATGGCTCTCCGGGGAGAGTTCGAAAGATCTGCAGAGTTGGATACAACGTGATAGAGTGGTGATCAGCTCACGAAGAAGGAAGAGAGGGAAGCAAGGGAAACTCGACGAACCGAATCACCAACTCGTCCTCTGCGATTTCCTTCAGCCTCCTACACATCCCACTCTCCTTGTGCTCTTTCTCCACCGCTCCTCTACACGCTTCTTCCCCACACCATCTCACCACGCAATCGCTACACCCTTCCAGCTTCTTTGCTCCCAATCCTCCAACCTTCAAACATCGGGAGCATCTGCTCTCCGAGAAGACGAGGTAGTTCGCCACCATCCCTCCCCTTTGCCCCAAACGAACCATGAGAGGACCCATCATATCTACGGACATGGATCTCATGACGTTGTTCAGGTCGGAGGAGGTTGGAGGGAAGTTGGTGAGGGTGGGGTAGGAGGAGGAGGGTGTGAGGTCGCTTCGGACTTCCTTCCAGATCTTGCAGATTCGTTTGTGGACGGAGAAGTCGGAGGATTGACAAGAGGCATTGCAGTAGGAGACTCTCTGTGAGCGAACGAAAGAAGGAAGGAAGATATGAGCTTCAGATGGGAGGGAGAGAGAGAGGGAGGAGGACGCGGACAGAAGACGAACGGCACATCTCGAGCAGGCAGACAACTGATGATCTGGCTTTTTCGCACAGTAGAAGCAAGCAACCTGAGCGTGTTGTTCGATGGTGTGGAAGGTATCCTCGGGTCGACCTGTTGTGTTGGACATGGCGAGAGCGAAAGAAAGAAGGTGATCGTTTGAAGGTGGGCTCGAAACTCCTTCTCTTTCTTCTCCTTCAACGCCGATGTCCTCCTCCCCGCCTTTCTACGTCAAAGCCAAATTCTCGTACAAGGGGACTTACCCAGAGGATCTCGTCTTCACCAAAGGAGCTGTACTCGTCGTTCTGGAGGTTGTAGCGGCTGGAGAATGGTGGAAAGCGAGGAAGCTGGCGGAGGATGGAACGGAGATGGAGGAGGAAGGGAACGTTCCTCAAGCGTATTTCTCGATTCTTAAAGATGTGAGTGAATAAGTCTTAGTCTTTCCTTGCTGATCTCGTTGACTGAGTAGTTGAAGGACGTTAAGGCGTCAAGGGAGAGCCAGCTTGGAGGAAAGAAGGAAAACGGTCGAGCTCACACGAACCTCCTCCTCCTCCTTTCTTCCCTTTTCTAACAGTATACCCCTACACCTACTCCACTTCCAGCACCCACTCTACCACCCTCAGGTCCTCCTCCCGTTCCTCTTTCCTCTCGACCACAATTTTCGACTCTCCCGCCTTCAAAAGAACCTTCCAAGCTCCTCAACTCCCTTGCCTCGGCATCGCCTCCTCCCTTCTCCAATCCCTCGCCAGATCCTCACTCTAAACCAGCTCCTCCAGCTTCCTCTTTCAGGACCTTCCCATCTACCGCTCCTTCGGATCCTCCCATATCTCGAAACTGGACTCCTCCATCCCGACCCTCCTCTTCTTCAGCCTCGGCGTCGACAGCGCCTCCTCTCAAACCCGCGTCGAGAGACGTTTCTCCAGCAGCAGCACCTACGGATACAGCGGAGGACGAGCCAGTGTTCACTTCCCTGAAGGATAGGATGGCCGCTCTCAATGGAAGAGGATTGTCGGTCTCAGGAGCTCCTCCTCCTCCTGCTTCCTCGTCGCGTCCGGCTCTCGTCCCTCGACCATCCTCCGTCGCTCATCCCACTCCCGCGAAGTCGCCAGCACCTCCAGCCCATCGACCTACCCCGTCTCCCTCCGACTCGTCTTCAGCAGGTCCTCCTCCTCTCAAACCTCGTCCCAAACTCCCCTCGGCGATGTCGTCCTCGTCGAGTTCGAATCGTTCAGAAACCATCCCTCCTCCCCGGTCGCACGAATCGTCTCCAGATCATCAAGAAACTTCTTCCTTGACACCTCCCCAACCTCCTCGTCTCCCACCTCGACTACCACCTCGTCGTCCAAGCAGCAACGTCGAAACCAGCGGAGGAGAAGACTCGTCGAACCCAGCGCCGCCTCCTCCCGTCGCTCGACGTCTCCCTCCCTCCGGTCCTCGCTCGAACTCGACCTCCTCTCATCAACCCACCACCACCCTCTCCGTCTCCGTCCCACCCATACCAACCCGACTCCCCTCTCCAGCTCACGCGCCCACTCTAGCGTCCTCCTCTAACCCACCTCCACCACCTCGTCGTCAACCCAACCTCCCACCTCCCTCCGCCCTCCCCAAACCTCCTCCTCGTCCCGAAACCCCTCCACCGTTAACTTCGACCTCCATCTATCCCAATCCTAACGCTCAACCCTTAACCAACGAAGACCTCGCTATCTCAACAGGTTGGTTCTCCCGTCAACCTCTCACCCTCCCCGAATCCATCCTCTCCATCCGAAACGGTCGTCCCGCCGCTTCCGCTCAGTTCTCTTCCGGCGGAGGACCCAGTTTCCTCAACCTCGGAATCATGTATGGAGATCGGAGCCGAACGTTCGTTACCATTTCTTGGGGGAACGGCGTCTCCGCTTCGTCGCCTAGGATCGAGCAGATCCAGACGGATCCGCCTCGAAGGAGAACGATGGAAGAGCTGGAAGAAGCGAGTGCCTGTTATGGAGAGAGGATAGCGAGATGGTGTGAAGGGAAGGAAGGCACGCAGGTTGGACGAGGGGAGTGTTGGGACTTGGCCGATCAGGCGATCAAGGAGGTTGGGAGAGAGTTGAAGGAGGAGACGGGAGGGGAGCATGAAGGGTTGGCGGAGGCTATTGAGCATGCGTTTGGGGAGGTGGTTTATGTGAATTTGGAGGGAAAGATTGGGTGGGGGTTGGAGAGGAAGGTGAGGAGGGGGGATGTGTTGCAGTTTGTGGTGAGTCTGAACGAGGACGAGAAGAGACGAGGAAGAAGGGTCGGCGGCGACGCGTCTCGCGAGAGGATGTCTTTTGCTGACTCTTTTCGGTATGATTTCCTTTCTTTCGATAGTACGCAACCTTCAAAACGATGTACTCCGGTTTGTCTCTGTTCCTCCTACTTCTTCCTCTACTCGTTCCTCTCTCTCCTTCGCCGACCTCTCTCCTCCTTCCTCCGCTCTTTCCTCTCTCCCCTTCGCCGACCTCTCTCCTCCCTCCTCCCCTTTCCTCCCACAGACGGATCCTCCACAACCTCCAGCGCCGGAACCCCAGAAACCGGTCATACCGCTGTAGTCATCGAAGAATGGACGGGCGTCGGAGGAGCTCCCATCAAGGTTCTTCAGTCCAACGTCGGCGGCTCCCCTCTGACTCGACAGGGACAGTTCAACCTCGGAGATCTCGTGAGCGGAGAAGTGAGAGTGTTCAGGGTGATGGATGAGGAGTGGGGTGGAGGACCTGCTAGACCTACGTTATAGTTATTTTCATAGTGCGATTGATTTTGGGAATCTTGGAAGAGAGCGAGAGGGGTCGAGGGAAAGGACGCGCCGTTGTTTTCGTTGTCGTTCTGGTCGCTGAGGGAAAAAGGGCATAGAAGAGAAGACCGCTGAAGACTCAAATACAACTAGAAGATGGGGAGAAATATGAAAGGAACGAGAATGCCAACGAGCTACGCTAGAATAAGAGCTAACCGAGGGAGAACGCGTCCCCTCCCTTCCTCCTTCTCTTCGTTCGCAGTCGTGCTAATCTCAATTACTTCAGACCTCGACTAGATGGTTCAAGTAAGAATCGAATCGTGCGAAATACGAATCGGCTAAGCTAGTAGTGAACCTCGTCCTTCTCTCCGCTACTCTCCCAAACCGCAAACCGCACACCTCGACCGAACTCCACATCCTAGCGTCTTCTGGAGGACTCCCATTCATCCGTCGCACCTCGGTCTCGAGCTCTCGTGAGGAGGGAGCGTAGAGAAGAGGTAGAAGGAGAACAGGCCTTGCGTTGGAGCTGGAACGACGGGGAAGGTCGAGTGGAGGTCGACGCGTTCGGGAAGGGCAGAGCGACGGCTCAAGCTTCGTGAGGTAGTTCGAAGGGAAGATTGATGGTGACCGAGATTCGAAGAAGGAGTCCCATAGGAGGAGAGGAGAAATTAAGGCGTTGGTAGTGTTGGTACAGGAGGAAGGAGTTGACGCGTCGAAACGAACGATTGAAGTCGAGGACCGAAAGTCGTGAAGGAACCGTTACTGAGTATGTTGATGGTTTACTGAAGACTGTCATGAAGCACCTCGTCCGCTTCTCAAACCACCCTCTTCTTGAACATGGGAAGAGGAGCAGCAGCAACGGCCGCAAGCACGTTCCCTCTCTCCAACCTCCTCAGCCTCTCCTTCTCCCTCTCCTTCGCTTCCTCTCTCTCCCTCTGCTGCTTCCTAGCAAACTCCAAAGCCACCTGCCTCTTCTTATCCAACCTATCCTCCTCCTCTTTCCTCCTCTGGCGTCTCTCCTCCTCCGTAACAACGTGTTTGGCTGGTCGAGCGTAAGGCGAGGGTGCTGGAACGGAGGAGGGCCCTGGGCTGAGTCGAGGGGAAGGTGAGGCTGAGGTTCGTGATCTGGGCGTACAAGCTTCCTCGGGGGTAGCGAATCCTCCTACTCGGATGCGTTTGCCGATTCCTGAGCCTGCTGGGGAGGTGCAGCGGCTGACGTGAGGGCGGAAGAAGTTGCTGATTCCACAGGCGAGAGCGCAGGTTGGGCAGTAGAAGAGGTCATCTGATTGGCGAACCATTCGGCGGACTGAGTCGAGCGAGGAGAGAAGGAGGAGGAGGTCAGCAAAGAGCTGGAAGGGACGGGAGGAGGGTGAGCTCGAGAGCTTGGAGGGGAGGTCTGAGGCTCGCCTCCCTCTCTTGAAGAGTAAAGAACGAGATATCCAACTTACGGACTCCGTAGGCATCCTTACACTCGGTGACGTTGATATGGCACTGGCCTTGATGGTTCTCCTTGTTGTCTAAGAATCGAGAGATGGTCAGAGGTGAAGAGAGCGAGGAAGGGAAGGTCGAGCTCACATTTCGTCTTGAAGTCGGGGCTGTCGTAGCAGGCATCGCACACGAAGGACATGGTGTGGTTGGTGGGAAGAAGAGGAAGAGTTGAATTCGAGGGCTTTGTAGACGGAGAGGTGAGAGGAGGCGCCGAGGTGGGACGAGGAAGGGAAGGGTGCACTTGATGGAGAGGCGAAGGCGAAGGGAGGGGAAGTGGACGGCTCCGGATGAAGGAGTGCACAGTGAGGTGTAAAGGGATAGGGAGAGAGTAGACGAAGAAGGTTAAGATGTGGTACGAGATAAGAAGGAGGAGGGCACGCCCGAGGAGGCGAGATGTGGATGGGAGGAAACACGAGTGCTGACAGAGCTCGAAAGGGAAAGGTCGGTTTCGCTTTCGCTCGAAAGGGTGGTCTTGAAACAGACCCTGATGAACCCTTTTCATCCCAAAGTGGAACGAGCTCGCAGATCTCGTCCCAAAACGAAAGGCTCGTCCCTTTTGGGACGAACCCTGCTCGGATTGAAGTTGTGGGAGAAGAGCTTCTTGCAGGAGTCTGGCTCGCTATCGAAAGGGAGGCGTCGAAGGTCGTCGAACTTGTCGCAGGTTTTGCTCTCTCGGGTCAAAAGAGGACGTTGCTCCAGGCTGATACTAGTATGGACGTCGCAGCTGGAGCTCGCGAATGGGGAGAATCAGCTCGATCTTTTCGTGAGGAGCAAATCTCGACGCGTCGCTCGTCGTTCTTTCTCACGCTGAGGGACGGCACGGAGGAGAGAACGTCCTTTCTCCCTCCTTAATATATCCCTCTAAGAGTTCAGATTGTTTCGAAGCATTGAATTGACACAGATCATGTAAAGGGAGGTCGAGGAGACGCGTCGAGACTCATCTTCCTCTTCCAGCTTCATCGCTGCCCTTTCTCTGTCCACCACTCTTCACCGATATCATCAGACTACTTGAGAGAGTTTATTTCACTGTTTTCTATCACCTTTCGCGTCGCTCCGACCCACAACTCGCTCAATGAAGAGCGAGTCGCGTCGTGACCAGTTGCTTTTCTTTCCCTTTTTTGGCTCTCCCCTTCCTTCCCTTCTTTCATGAACCTGGCCATAGTCTTCCTCTGCTTCAAGGACTCTAGATTCCGAAGAGTGAAACTTTTCTTTCTGTCGTCGACGCCCCTGATTTTCAGGAACGAGACTTGGCGTCACCCTGAGGCCTTCCCTCTTCGCTCCCCTTCTCCTCTCTTCCCTCCTAACCACAACCTTCTCTAAAACCTCAACTCTTCAGCACGATGCTATCTCTTCTCCCTCTCCTTCTCCTTCTTCCCTTCTCCAAAGGTAAGGTTCATCTCGCTCTTCGCCTTCCCTCCTTCCTCGCTCAGTCGAGTCGAAGCTGACCTTCGTTCCCTCCCTTCCCGCCTCCGCTCTCTTCCTTCAGCCCTCTCTGTGTCTGCTCCTGGAGACTGGATCTCTCCTGGAAATAACACTGTCACCTGGAGCACTACCTCCCAAGACGATCCTTCCGTCTTCAACGTATTCGTCGTCGCTGAGAACGCCAGCATCCTCAATGGAGCTTACGGTGTTGTTCAGAACGTCCAGTCTTCGGAGGGATCGAGGACTTTCGTGCTTCCTCCTGTGAGTTCTTGTGGTTTGATTTGAACGAGATGAGCTCTAAGGGATGCCGGATGTGGTGGTGGGTCCCCTGGAAGCAAAAGAGAAGAGCAGAGCTGACCTCTTCTTCCTGTGTTTTGGTTGAGCTCAGGTCCCTCTCTCCGTTTCCTACTCTGTCCGTCCTAGCTTCTCTCTCTCTTTCCACTCGAAAGCTCGCTGACCCCCAACTTCTCTATATCATTTCCAGATCGCCTTCACCAACATCACCAACTCGACGGACATCTACGCAACCTCTGGTCTCTTCAACATCGCGCCGAACGCAACGGCCTTGAGCTCCCTCTCTCAGCCCTTCTCACAGAGTGAGTTGGCCGCCTGGCTTTTCTTCTTTGTTCGAGCTTACACCTCTCGTTCTTACGTCCAGCTGATCTTCTCTTCTCCAACCTCTTCGCCCTACAGGTACCACTGCTGGCTCCAACTCTGCGCGAGCTTCCTCGACTGGAACGAACACCCTTTCCGCTGCAGCCTCAGCTTCCACGGGAGGATCGACTTCTTCTGCTGGTCCAGCCTTCGAGATGAACGCAGTTATGGGAGGATTGTTGGCGGCTGCGATGGGGCTGGCGATGCTGGTCTAGGTTGGGGGTGAGGTGCAGGACGAGTAAGGGTTTGGGACTCTCGCTCATGGACGCGTCGCTCGTTTTGCTTTTTCGGACTTTCTTGCTGTTTTTCTCGGACTCTCTCTTTGTTAATGGAACGTTTATTATTTGTCTCGTGAAGCGGTGGAGAGATGAGGTATCTAGAGATCCCGGAGCAAGGCGAGAGATTCAAAACAACAACAACATGCGACCTCTCGACTCCGACGTCTCAAAGCGAGTGAGCGGTCGACCTTTCTGCTTCTTGAACGAAAGCAGGCATCTATCCATCTCAAAATAGGCACACAGTAGACTAAGCAGCAATTTCTGGAGCAGCGAAGGCTCTTCTCATCCTCATGGCGAACAGTTCTCCGCTCGTCACGCATCTCTCGCCCGAGGCGTGCAGTCCTTCAGAGTTGAGGGTAGTGACTTATTTTGGACGCCAGCGAGCTGTGCTTGCTGAGGAGGGAGAAAGAGTAGAACGAGTACATGTTAAATAGGATGAGAAACAACAAAACGACAGGTGAGCAAAAGCAAACATGGGGTCTATGAAGCACAAAACAAAACGTCCAAACGCGTCGAGCCCTCCTCCTCAGCCTCGTCCCACCAGCTTCAGCAAAAAGCTCCAGAACCACGCTCCCCATCCGATCTCCTTCACCCCCTTTTTCCTTCCGTTCTCCTGACTCCAAGCTCCTCTCTCAACTGCCTCCAACCCAGCGATGAAGCACTCGTACTCTCCCTCCTGCTCGCCGAAGTTCGACCTGCACATCAGAGAGAGGGCGGTGATGTGCTCTGGGTCGAGGAAGGGAGGAGGGACTCCCGGAGCTGGAGCAGGAATCGGTCGACCTCGGTAGGTAGGGACGAAAGCAGAGAAGGGGAGTCGGACTTTGGGAGAGGAGGCAGCGGTTGATGAGAGGGCGGAGGAGGGAGAGGATGGGTAGTTGGTGAGGCTGGTGGAGGAGGTATCGGCCGGAGTCTGTAAAAGAAAGGATGAAGGGAAGTAGAGCTTGTCAGTACATCTCTGCTTTCAGGGGAGAGACGAAGGGAAAAGAGAAGAGGAAAGAGGGACGCACCGTGAACTTCTCGTTGAGCTCGCTCGACGCTTCCTCCCCTGCAGCCCTTCTCAATACCTCCTCGACGTCGAAATCTGCTTCCCAGCTCACGACAGCCTCGTTCCTTCCATCTTTCCTCTTCTTGGGTTCCTCAGTCTTGAGAATAACGGTGATTCTCGTCGGCTTCTTGGGTCGTCCCTTCTCGACGTCGGGGAGAGGCTTGGAGCTCGAGGATGGAGGAGGAAGAAGGCGAACGAGGAGACCGGTGTAGAGCGAGAGAGGGAGGGAGAGGGGAGTGTCGAAGGTGTAGGATTGAGAGGCGAAGCCAGCTCCTCCGAGGGTTTGAGTATCTGGAGAGAAAGAACGAGGCCGGGAGGAGGAGGAGAAGGAAGGAGGAGGGAGGTGAGCTTCAAGATGGCTACCTCGACGACAGCCTCTTCTTCCTCCAAAGCAAGAACAAAAAGGCTCACCTAGAGTTCCCCAAAACTTGAAGCCTCCCTCTACAGCATCCAGGTGAGAGACTGAGCTTCCTCCTCGTACTCTGTCGTCTACAGCCTTCCAGTTCGCCAGGACAAAAGGGAAGCCAGTCGAAGGGCCCGAGGTGGAAGGATTGCGAGTAACAGGTAGAGATCCAGATCCTGCTGATGGCGAGGCGGATGGAGAAGAAAAAGAAGCCATTGGGAAGAAGTTGAGAAGGAAGGTTGGGGTGGGTGTTGGGAGGAAGAAGAGGGAAGGAGGGTTTCATCGAGATTCATTTGCAGCCTCGACGTGAGTTTCAGCCTTCTATAATATATCGATCGACTCTAATGACGGTTTTTTATGATAAGTAGATTGATCAGTCCAGGTGAAGAAAACGATAATTAACTGACGATCCTGTTGCGGTTCGGACTAGCCTTTCCTCTCGAGGGCCAGACCTCTTCGTCTCTTGCTCTATCTTATCGCCAGCTTCGTCATGTTGGCTTCTCGTTCGTGAGACTTGGAAGAGAAAGGACGCAGTTCTTCATTCACACGAACTGGACGTGCCTCAGGTACGAACAGCGTTCGTCTCGGAGTCTCTTCGAGACGCGTCGCGTCACATCCGTTTTCTCTCGAGTCTCGAGAGGTCGCAGAGCAGGCTCTCTGTCTAACCTCATACCTCAGAGAGATCTCCTTACAGTTTTCGTAGGATGTAATAGTCGTAACGGTCGTAATAAGTCAGGCTTTGCGATATCTACAAAGCTCCCTCCCGTCCTCTTTCTTCCCCTCCGTCCCCTCTCGTCATCTTTCCCTCAGTTCCTACTCAGAGTGTAAGCTCCCATTCCACCATCTGCTCCGTTGATCGCACCAGCCAGGTAGTCACTTGCAGTCATCTGTTTCTGTCGAGCCAACATCCGAACCGTCCTCTCCTCCTCGCGTTTCTTCTCGAGCTTTTCCTCCTCGAGCTGAGCTTCGGATTTGATGCCCTGCGCATCAAGAAACGACAGAGGAACACAAAGTAAGTATTAAGGAGTCCGAACGGAGGTCGAGATAAGGAGCAGTCGGAGAGAAGAGTGAGACGAAAGCGAGATGAAACTGACAAGACCGAGTTTGAACAGCAGGGAATCCTTCGCAAAAGTGAGCTTCGTGGCGAGAGAGAGGTTGGACTCTGGTGTTGTGGGTAGGGAGTAGGTGGAAGGGATGGGCTTGGTGGTTTGAGGAAGGGAAGCAGCTGAGAGCGAGTTGTCCATGTCGTTGAGGTCGGCCTGCGTTTGTTTCGAAAAGAAGACAGAACGGATCAGTCTTCTTGTCATCCAAGCAGAGCGATCAAAGAGCAAGAGCTCACAGTCATGTTTTCGAGTAGATGGTGGTGGGTAGGAGGGAACAAGACGCAAGCTCGAAATCAAGTTGGGAAGAAGGAGAAAGCGGTGTTGATGAGCTTCAGTTTGTCACTCTTCGGACCCAGTTCATCTGTTTCCGCTTCAAAGGACGAGCTGATTGCCGAAGGAGATCAAGAGATAAGAGTGCTATGTATACATCATCGAGAAGTCATCGAGATCGTCCAAGGTCGTAAGAGAAGCGTAAGTAGTAAGGTTGCGAAAGAAGAGAAGAAACAGAAACGAAACGACGAAAAAGCAGAAAACCAAACTCCTCCCGTCCTCCCTCCCTCCGAGAACAAGTTCGTTCCTCATCAGTACTCCATCTGAGTCTTCTCGTCGTCGGTCTCCTCCTCGGCTTCGGCTTTGGCGATGATGGAAGGTCGAGCTGTCGAAGGAACGGAGAACTCTGATCAGTAACTCTCTCTCCTCCCTTCCTCGACGCGTCGCAAATCAGGCACTCACCAGCAGGAGCGAACGAAGGCACGTCCTCGGTCTTCATCTTGGTGGCCTTCTTCTTCGCAGGAGGTCCATCCGAATCCCTCTTGGTCTTCTTCTTCTTGAGAGGGCTAACCTTCGTGGCGACAGCGTTCTCCCAGGCTGGCGACGAAAGAAAGAAACGACGAGTCAGCGCTCAGAAGGGCGAAAAGGATGAAAAGAAGATCTGACCAACCTCCAGTGGTCTTGGCCTCGTGAGGACGTTCCTTCATGAGCTTTCTAGCTGCTCTGAAGGCGTGTCGCTCGACCTTGTTGTCACCAAGGAAGACTGAGGAGGGAAAAAAAGACGGACGAGGAAGGTCAGCTCGGATCGGGGACGAAAGTGTCGAGCAGGCGAGCGCACGGTTATCTTGATGGTAGAAGGTAGCTCCTGATAAGTATGAAGAGAGGAAAATCAGCTTCGAGTGTCGAAGGAGCTGGAAAGAGAAGGCGAGACGAACCGTTCGCATCGAGAAGTTTGGCGATCTCGTTCTCCTCCTTCTCGTCCGTCGTCCCGTTCAGCATGTTGAGGATCGAGTTGAAGTCGGGCTTGTTGATGTCGTCATCTTGAGAGAACTATGAAAGTCAAGAGATCGAGAAGATGGTCAAAACTACGGAAGAGCGAAGGACGAGAGGAGGAGGACTCACCTGCAACTCCTCCTTCGTTTCGTCGAACTGATGCCCAGCAGCGATTCCCTTGACCTCGATCTCAGCCTCGAAGACTCGTTGAGCGGTGTCCTTCATCCCGAGAGCGTCCTCTCGAAGGGAAAAGAGCTGAGAACGAGCGAAGGAGAGAGAGGGGTCAGCGTTCTCGACCACTCAGAAGGAGGCAAAGACGAGCCTCACATTCTTGAGTCCAAACAGCTCTCCCTCGTGATTCTTGTCTCCCATGATCCCAGTGAAGTTCCTCTTCTCCATCGAGGCGTCGTAGCCGATGCTTGCAGACTGCCTTTTGTAGATTTGGCTGCAGGGGCATGGAGAGGAAACGTCAGTCGGCGTTCCCCCACGTCGGCAAAAATGGGACTTACCGAGCGTAGATGGTCTCCTCAATTGATCCCCCAGCGAGAAGCCTGTAAACTTCGACGTCTGGAGAAAGGATAGGAACGATCAGACGAAGGTTCGGACGGAGAAGGCGAAGGGAGTGGCAACGAACCGTTGGTCTGTCCGATTCGGAAAGCTCGGTCCATAGCTTGAAGGTCGTTGGCAGGGTTCCAAGAAGGATCGAAGATGACGACTGCGAAGGAGCGGGTACAGAGGAGGCATAAGAGTCAGAGCAAAAGAGACGGGACGCGGCGGTGAGGATTGAGAACGGAAGAGACGAGCTCACCCTTGTTCGCCGCGGTGAGCTAGTATAATCGAGCGAAAGATGGGAGAAGTCAGCACTCAGAGAATCGGGGAGCAGGGTCGAGACGACTGAGGATGAGGAAGAGGGAAAGACTCACGTTCAAACCGCTGTTGTTTGAAGACGAGAACGGAAGCAATTTCAGTTCAAGCTCGATAAAACGGGGCGAACGTGAGAGAACACAGGATAACGTACACTCCTCCAGTCAGCGTCGAGATCACTGAGACGAGCCAAAAAGTAACGGAGGGACGTCAGATCGAGTCGAGTCGAGCATGCGTCGTCGAACGAGAAAGCGAGAGAAGGAGCGACCCACAAAAGATGTACTGGTTGGGATCGTTCTGAAACTGATCGACTAGCCCCATCCTTTTCGTCGACTCCACTCCTCCGTGCATGAAAAGGTACTTGTAGCCAGCGGCTGAGGGACGAGGGAAGGAAAGGAAAAAGAGATGAGCTCGGGGTCGACTCGACCGCGTCTCTCCTGGTTGATTCTCCCGAGAGGCGGTGCCGCAACTCACAGTCGATGAAGAACTCCAGAATCTTGAGCAGTTTGACGGACATGGAGAAGATCAGAACTTTGTTCTTGTTGGGCTCGTGGTTCGGTCGCCAGGTTTCGAGGAAGTGCTGTTCGTGAAGAGAGAAGAGGGGTTCGAGAGATCAGCTCGACTAGATGCAGGAGCTTCGAGTTCAATACTGAACGCACCTTGAGATGAGGCCATTTCCCACAGAGCGAAGGATCGAGAGACTGCTCGTGGTATCGAACCGCTTCGGGAGCGACGTCGGGAAGGACGACGTTGAGGAGAGCTTTGTTGGCTGCTTTCTGTTGTGGAGTATCGTCCTCCGAAGGGATCACGAGAGCGAGATGGTTGGCGACCTTCCTGAAGATGGCCACGCTATCAAGTCCAAAGCACAAAGCAGAACGAGTCAGCTTGCTCGTCGGCGAATCGAACACGCTTCGACAGGTTTGCGGGACGAACTATTTGAAGATGAGATCGTTCCAGGCAACTCCAGCAACGTTAAATTTGTAGCAGCATTCCTTTCGACTGTAAAAGAGAGCAAAGACATGGTCAGCTTCGGGGAAGATGGGGAGGAGGGGAGGGGAGATGACGAGACTGACGGTTTCTTCTCTCCATTCTCCTTGAACTTCAGGCAGTCGCAGGGTTCGTCCTTCCTGATCATGAGCTGAACGTCTTCCGTTTCTCGAAGTCGATGGAAGCATTCGATTTGCTGCGAGAAGAGACGAAAGGACAAGTCAGCTCAGCGGGTCGAGCTCGTCGAGGACAGGCGTCGTCGAGAACGAGGAGAGCTCACTTTGCGAGTCTGAGAAAAGGAAGCAGATATACGAAGCGTCAGTTCGAGAATGAGATGAAAGGCGGGTCGAGTGATAGCTCACCATGACACAAGAAACGACGAAATCTCTCTTCTTGGGAAGCTACGAGAACGAAGACGGACGGAGGGGAAGAGGTCAGCTCGACTCGAAAATCTCTCGACGAGATGGATCTCGGACTCACCTGATGCGCGATGATAGCTTTGGTTCTACCATCCCAAAAACAGACCCCGACCAAAGAGTCAGCTCGAAAGATCACAGCTCGAGGGGAGAACCGGACGAACCGTCGAATGAAGAACTTGGGCAGGATCTTGTGCTTCCACTGCTGAGCTCGCTGTCGTCCGATGGCTAGATCCTCGGCGGATGCATCTGAAGCTTGAGCCTGTTGGAACAGAGGGAGCAATGAGTTCGAGACAAAGAAGAAAGACGAGACGAGCGAGAACACCGTCGACTCACCACTTTGAGAGGTTCGGAGATGTACTCCTTGAACTGTTGAAGAGTTCCGAGCTGTTCAGGGCAGGACCCTGCGATAAGAGAGAGAGGACTCAAGGCGAGTTCAGTAGAGAGAGAGAGAGAGAGAGAGGAAGGGCGTCAACGGAGAGAAGACTCACAGTTCCTGGAAAGGACGACGCGTCGAGAAAAAGCAGAGCGAAGGGTCAGCTCTTCTTTTCGACGGAATCCGAAGAGGAAAAGGGAGGAACGAGAGGACTCACAAGATAGTCCAGAACTCCTCGAGCTTGTTCTGAATGGCGGTTCTGCAAGAGCACAAGCACAGAGGGAGAGCGAAAGATGAGCGATGTGATCGAGGCTCGAAGAGAAAGCAGCGAGAGAGGACTCACCCAGTGAGACCGAGTCGAACTTTGCAGTCTATTAGGAAGGCGAGGACAAGAAGTTCATCAGTCCTTAACTTCGAAGATAGACGACTCGAGCGAAGGGAAACGTCGACGTCTACTCACGAAACTTGTGAAGGTTGATCGTCCACGTAGCCCTCGGATTCTTGATTCGATGAACCTCGTCGGCGATGATGACTCCCCAGTCCAAATCGAAAAGCTGTAAGCCGAACGCGGGCGAGAAAGGAGCATGAGATCAACGAACGAACGACTCAGACGCGTCGACAAAAAGGAGCGACCGAAAAGAGAGAACTCACCTCGTTGATCTTGTCCGAAACGGTCTCGAACCCGACGATGATGATATCGTACCATCCCATCTTGTACTCCTGAAGGATCCGACTTTTTTCGGTACCTGAGTAGACTCCGACTAAAGGAAGGAAGGGGGGAGAGGACGTCAGTGAGCGACGCGATGAAGAGGAGGAAGAGACAAGACGAGAGATGAGAGACGAACCCGAGAAGTATCCCCACTGTTTCGAAGCCGACATATAGCCCGTAGTCAGCTTCCATTTGAGAGAGAGCAAGAGGAACGAAGAAACGTACGTTCGACAGCTCCCTCGCCCAGTTGTAACAAACCGAGGTCGGAGCGACGATCAGCGCGGTCGGCTGCGATTCCAAAGCCAAACCCAACTCCAAACAAATCAGCAACCGTCCCAACCCAGTTACAAGTAGACCCTCGTTCGAACTCACCCATTTCGATCCAGGTTTCGGGTTCGTCGAACGAATCCCAGGCTTCCAACTGCCGTCGGCCTTCATCTGGGCTGTCCACCTCGTCCTCCTCAGGTCGTCCCTCGACTTGAGTCCCGTCTTGCCCATGATAGCCGAGAGGAAAGAGATGACTGCGTGACGAAAGAAACGAGAATCAAAACGAAGGAGGTCGGTTCAAGACGAAGGACGCGTCGACGCGACCGAAACCAACACTCACCCTGAATCGTCTTCCCCAACCCCATATCATCCCCCAGGATCCCACCTCTCCCCATCTCCCAGCACTGATGCAAGAACCTCACTCCATCCCTCTGGTACTCCCTCAGCAACCTGTTCAACGGCTGAGGCACGCTGGCTCCGTTTTGGTTCTTCGTGAGAGGGAGGGCTCCCCTGGCGAGCTGTTCGGGAGTGTAAGGCGTTGCTTCGACGGGTAGGTAAGCAATGTTCGAGGGGAAGGAGTTGGGAAGGGAGGCGAGGGTGGGTTTGATGGCTGAGATGAGAGAGATGGTGTGTTGCTGTTGACGTTGGGAGAGGGAGAGTCGTTGTTGGGAGCCTTGAAAGTTGTTCTGAGAGTTCTGGGAGGTTGGACCTTGAGGAAGGCAGAGTTCGGGGTAATCCTTCTTCCAAGCTTCGTCCTGATCGAGATCTTCTTCGGTGTCATCGTCGTCGTCGGCGGCGGGTTCGATCTTGACGATGGGGTCGTCGTCCTCTGCAAAGAAACGAAGAGCGCGACATCAGCTCTCGTTCATGAAAACGTCTCAGCCAAAGAGGATGAAATAGAAGCTCACCAGTCTCACTCCCACTCATCTCCTTCTTGATCTCACCAGCAGCAGCAGCATCCTTCCCAGGTTCGCAATCCGACGACTCGTCCGACTCGAAGTCATCCGAATCGTAGTCTCCCGTGAGCGCTCTGAGAGGGTTGGGGATCTTGAGGTCTGCTTTGAGTTTTCGTTTCCCTACATAACACCAAGACCGAGGGGAATCCTGTCAGCTGGAGCTCTCAGGGAGGGGAAGAGAAGGAGGCCGAGATTCACTGTTCTTCGCTCCCTGCTTCTCCCAATCCTCCTGCTTTCCTCTCCCCTTCCCGTTCCCTTTCGCCTTCCCCTTGCCCTTGTTCCTCTTCTCCACCTCCGAATCATCCGTCGTCTCATCCACCTCAACCTTGACCTCCTTCTTCCTCCTCTTGACGAGCTTCTTCTCGAAGTCCGCTCCATTCTCCTCCTCGTCTCCACTCTCCTCCTTCTTGACTCCACTCGTCCTCTTGTTGATCTTCCCACCAGCAGCAGGCTTGGTCGAATCGAGTGACTTCTTCCTTCGACCCTTCGGAGGCGAGATCTTCTCCTCCTTCGGGATCACTCGTTCGTTGAAGTCGTCGTCTGAATCAATCTCGCGCGGGATGGGAGTCGTGCAGAGAACGATCTGTCGAGGTTTCGAAGGCGAGCAGGCTGCACAAGGAAGGCGGGAAGGAAGATTTTAGTACGAGATCGTCGAAGAGGGGAAGGAGGAGAGTCCGATGGACGAACGTTTCGAGCTTGGTCGTGAGTCTGTAGAGGGGAAAAAAGCAAAGGTGGGAGGGGAGGGAGGGAGGATGGTGAGCTTCGGCCCTTTCACTCCACCACTTCTCAGCGCGGCCTCTTCGTTATACTCACTACTGCTACTCGATGAGGGATGCTTGGACGAAGAAGCTACTGCGTTCTTCGACATGGTCGGAAAAAGGAAGGTTTCTCTGTCTCTGCTGTTTCTCGACGGTGACGGTTGGCGGGAAGAGAGACCTCAGGGCGGTGAAAGCGTCGCCTCGATTTTGGACGAGCTCACTTTCTTTCCTTCTCTCCCTCCTTCAACCCCAATCTCGCATGCTAGGAAAGCACCTCCTCTTATCCCTTTCTAAACGACCACAAACTTTCCTCCGACTCTACTCTTCCAAACCGAAAAAACTCGTCAACAACCCCGTTCCCTTCACTCGAGCTCCTCCGCCTCACTCAACTCTCAGGATGTCTGCTCCTCTCGTTCACTCTCCTCCCACCTCGCCTTCAGCCATCCCCTCCGATTCCAAGAAACCTCGTCTGGAAGAACCCTCGGTCGTCGTTGATGTTGTCGACGGAGCAGCTCCTGCTGCTGCTCTGTTGCCTTCAGGGAAGCAACCCAAGGGGAAGAAGAGCAAAGCTCGCAAGGCGAAGAAGGGGAAGCGACTCATGCCGGACGAGGCCATCATGATGGACGTAGAGGTCTTCCTGGGCAAACAGGTCGTAGAGGAAGCTGTAGAGAAGGGTCTCGACTGGGAGGTTCCTGAAGGATTGAAGGAAGGAGAGGTCGTCGAGCTCAGAGTTGGCCAGGTTGGGTCTGGAGGTCAGTTCATTGGCTGCTCTCCCTCCCTCCCTCTTCTGACTTTCTTCATGCTGACTTTTCTTTTGCGTCTCTCGTTGGCTCTACGTAGGTGATGCCCTGTCCATCTACACCTCCACGGACGAACCCTCCAGATCCTGGGCTATCCTCACTCCTTTCGCTCTCCCCAACGAGCTCATCAAAGTTCGGATCCGTCAACCGTCGAGACTCTTCTCAAAGTCGGATCTGGTAGAGATCGTCGAGAGGAACGATGAGTTGAGACTGGTGGACGAGGAGATCAAGTGTAAATACTTTGGCAAGTGGTGAGTTCGGGGTTTCTTACTGCTTCGGGAGCGAGCTGAGGAGAGGGAAGGGAGGGAGGGCTGAAACGAAATTGAGCTCGAGCTGATTCCGGTTTCTCGACTGTTTTCTGTTCGTTCAATAGTGGAGGATGCCAGTACCAGAACATCTCTTACGACACTCAGCTGCTGTGGAAGAGGGATACCGTTACGAACGCGTTTGCTCATTTCTCGAGTGAGTCGTCCGTCTCTCGCCTTCGTTCGAGCTCACACCTCCCTCTCCCTCCCTTCCCTCAGCTCGCTGACCCTCTTCCTTCCTGTCCCTCCTTTCTCAATTAGAGCTTAACCCCTCTCTCATCCCCTCTGTCCTTCCTACCATCCCTTCCCCGAAAACCTACGGCTACCGAACCAAGATGTACGTCCAACTCTTCTCCTCCCTCTCCCTTGCTCACGCGTTTCGTTCGAACTGACCTCGTTTCGTCTCTCTCCATCTCACAGCACCCCTCACTTCTCCTCCCTCCCCGCTCCCATCCGGAAATCTGTCCTCACAGCCGCTGGGATCCCTCTCCCCAAGAAGCACGCCAAAGCAGTCATCCCATCCGCCTCCTCCTCTTCCAAACCCGCCGTCGAGGACGAAGACTCTGAAATGGCCGACGCCAACGAAGCTTCTTCTGTACCTCTGGAGAACGAAGAAGCTGCTGCTGTTGGAGACGACGACGAGATGGCTGGAGTTGAGCAGGTCGACGTGATGGTCCCTACGGGAGGTGCTCCTGGAGGAGGTCGGGGAGACGGGAACAGGTTCTTCCCTCGACCGAATGGAGAGAAGGGGAGGGATGGGGAGGAAGGGGATTATGAGTTCAAGATTGGGTTTGATGAGAGAGGTGGGAGGAGTGTGATGGATATCGAGGTGAGTTCTTCAGTCTTTGGGAGGGTGACGGAGAGAGTGAGAAAGAGAAGCTGACGGGTTCGACGCGTTCTCTTCGTTCGTTCGTTCGTTCGTTCGTTTGATTATACAGGAGTGTGTCCTTGCTACACCGGTGATCAACAAGCACTACACTCAAGAGAGACTTACTACTGCTGCGTGAGTACTCGTATCTCGCTCGAGAAATGGACGGAACGAAACGATCATGCTGACCACGTCGCGTCCTCCTTTCCTTTTCGTTTCGTCACAGCAACATCGCTCTCTTCCCTCGAAACTCGACCCTCCTCCTTCGAGACTCCTCCGACCCTCGATCCTTCGATCCGGAAAGTGGAGTGGCTCCTGACGCGTCTTCCAACATCTGTGTGACCGATCACAAAGGTTCGTCGTTTTCGTCTCTTTCTCGTTTTCCCTCCTTCACCGAAGCTCACTCTTCCTCCCGCCCTTCCTTTTATTATCTCGTCCCTCTACGCTCAGCCACCATGCACGAACGAGTTGGCCCCTTCCACTTCACCTTCCCTGCCGGCTCCTTCTTCCAAAACAACAACTCGATCCTCATTCCTCTCACCACCTACGTCCGAGACGCCATCTTCCCTCCCCCTGCCACCTCCACTCCCATCACCTCCTTCCCTCCTCCAACCCACCTCGTGGACACCTACTGCGGGTCAGGTCTCTTCGCCATCACCCTCTCCCAGCACTTCGAGGTCGTCACGGGAGTGGAGATCGATCCGAAATCGATCGCGTATGCGAAGGCGAACGCGAAGCTGAACGGAGTGGACGAGAAGTGTTCGTTCTTGGCGGGGAAGAGTGAGGAGATCTTTGCGGGCGTGCAGAACGGGGCGTTCCCTTGGGAGAAGACGGCCGTGGTTATTGATGTGAGTCGACGACGCGTCGAGTCGTTTCCGTTTCTTTGGGAACGCAGAGCTGACTTCTTCTCGTCTTTGTTTCCGTTGATGATGCTTCTAGCCTCCGAGAAAGGGATGCGACGAACCTTTCCTTCGTCAACTCATCGACTTCCACCCTCAGACGGTCGTGTACGTTTCGTGCAACGTTCATACTCAGGTGCGTCTTGCCCTTTCCTGTCCCTTTTCCTTCCCCTTCCGCGCTCTCTTCTCCCCGAACTCATCACCCCTTCCTTCCCTTTGCCTTCTTCGTTCGCAGGCCCGAGACATCGGCTACCTCCTTTCGAACCCTCTGAAGGGAGGAAGGAAGTACGTTCTCGAGAGTTTGAGAGGGTTTGACCTTTTCCCTCAAACGGCTCACGTCGAGGGAGTTGCGGTGTTGAGATTGGTGGAGGGTGAGGATGCGGAGACGGTTTCGGTTTAGATGCGTTGATGATCAGTGTTTTGTCTTGCAAGGAGAGGGAGAGGAAGGAGAGAGAAGGAGAGAGGGAACGAGAGAGGGAGGGAGACGGCGAGAGCGAGCTTGCAGAAGATCCAGAGGAGCGGGAAGGTTTCGTTCCGTGGAGAATCAGCTCGATCGTGAGGCTTGTGTCGGTCCTCAGAGAAGGAACCAACGAAACGAAGCATCGACGGAACCAAATACGCTCGAGCTTGAAGTGGAGGGAGAGGGAGGGTGGAGGTCGTCGACGTTTCCCCTCTTCCTGCCTCTCAACGTCCAACACTCACCGAAATCTCCCCATTACGGATTCTCCCAGCTCGTCGTCGGAGGCTCAGCTGTGTAATCGGAGAAGGAGGGAAAGCAGAGAGGACAGAGCTCGAAGGAGGAGGTCTCGACTTTTTCGGTGAGCTCGACGTCTCCTTCCCTCTTCCCCTCTCATCCCGGCCGCTCTTCCCTCTTCGCTGAGCCCAGAAAACTGGAAGAGAGGGATACGAGTTCTAATTCTTCATAGCTAGCTATACGTCTCTTCTGCAGATTCCGCTGCTCAGCTTCGACTCCATGGATCTCCTCGACTTCACCTCCCGCCAGCTCGCTCCCCTTCCTCGTCTGACCTTCTTGCCGTTGCTCGACGGCTTCGGAGTCTTATCAGGACAATCTTTGGCAGAACCATTCTTTCACTCTGATCGGTCTGGATTTGAGCTTTCGAAGGGGAGGGCCTCAAGCTGCTGCATTCGACGGAAGGAAGAGGAAAGAGGAGAAGGAGGGAGGGGAGGGCTGAGCTCGCAGATCGAGCGATCGAGATCAGGGCTTTACATCGCTTCTTCTGTGCTCTGTGTTGTAAATTACCCGTAGCTGACTGAGCTCTTCTTTCGTTCTCTCAGCGAACGTACAGAACCCGCGTTGCCCTCATTCTCCCAACTTTCAACGTCGGCGCTCTCCTCAATTCCGGCTTGACGCCTCTGCTCGTTCGTAGAAGTCTCTCGTCGGCTGCTACTTCGTGTTTTGACGTGCTCACAGGCTATCCCGTTCTATCGAATCTGAAAACGCTTCAGAGGCGTCCAATGCGTGAGCTCCCTCCTCCCCTCAGTCCCCTCGCTCCCTCCCGTCCTCTCTCTCTCTCCTCTTGCCTCTCGAGTCTCTCTCTGATAAGCTAAATGCACTCACTTCTTTCTTTCGCTCTCCACCGAAAACAGCTCAACCTCGTCGCATATCCAGAAGGCCGCTCCCTACCAAGCCTTTGCGACCAGAAGGAGGGAATCAAGATTCACGGATGAACGCGTCTATCTCCCCTCACGTCCTTCCGCCAAGGTCTCCCCTCGTCCAGGATAGATCGTCTCGCATGGGCTTCATATAGGGATTCGCCAAGAGTGCGTTGATAAGATGTGCATTCTCGGTGGAAAGCGACACAACGCGTGAGTTCGTCGTGCAGCTCAGAGCACGTCGCAGAGACTTCGCGATCCCTTTCGTCGTTCTTAAGCTTACAACACCTCCTCTCCCACATTGTTAAAGGAAGACTTTGGTCGTCAAGTGCCGGGATGTTCCGCTATCTCGACCACAATCTTCTTGCCTCGAGTGCGCAACCTCCTCCTCCTTCTCTCCTCTCGTCGCCCTCATCCGAGAATCTCTTGGACTCTGCGGGGGCTATTGACTTATCTTCTCTAGCTTCCTTCGAGAGCGCCGAAGCTTCCCATATGTAGAGTTGATTCGCTGATTATCGTCCTGAGCCTCTACTTCCCTCCCTCCCTCCCTCTCTCCAGCGGATCTCTTCCGCATCCAACCACCACTCTCCCAACACCACTTCCACCTACCTCCTTTCCAAAGATGTCCACTCATCCATCCGTTGGTATCGACGGAGTCCAACCAGATATCGCCATCCTCACCTCCGCTTTCACCGACGCACGAACCAAGAGGGAAAGGGATGGCATTCCCGTCGAAGAGGATCTCGACGACGAGAAGAGATCTCTCGACAGCAACGAGAAGGATCTCGATGAGAAGAGGAAGGTATCCATCCGAGTTCAGCCTGTGGATGAGGAAGGAGTCAGATGGGCAGGAGGAGACGAGACGCTTCAGGCAGCTGGGTTCGTTCCTCAGCTCTCTTGGACTCTTCTCTCGTTGAGCTTTGCTGACCTCTCTATCCTTGATTCTTCTTCATCAGAGACGACGATGACCCTGAGTATGCCAACATCCCCATGATCGTTCGAGAGCTTTGCGACTTCGAGGACGACCCAAGCGTGAGTCGCAGAAGGTGAGAGGACGAATATCTGCTGTTACGAGGGCTGATCGCCTTGCTTGCTTATTTTTTTCTCAGACTCCTATCATGACCTGGCGATTCTACATTCTTTCCGGTATCTTTACCGCACTCGGAGCTTGGTAAGTTCCGCTTCGTCCCTCCAAGAAGGGAGGCTGGCTCGGTCCGAGACGCGTTTCACTGATTCGATCCTACTTTTCCACCATTCGATCCTACCTTTCACGTCCTTTCTACCGCCAGGCTGACACAAATGGGATTCTTTAGGACAACATATATCCCTTACTCAATCTACTTCGTTCAGAGTTCGTCATTCTCTCGGTTCGCTCGCCCTCGTTCGATTCGATCCTGACCTCGCATCTCTTCCTTCCCCAGTCGCTTCTCTCTACTTCGGTCGACTCCTCGCCGCAACTCTCCCCAAGAGGATCATCGGCAGAGGTCGGTTCTCGTTCCAACTTAACCCTGGTAAGTTCGAACGTCTTCGAAATCGATCCTCTCTCCCAGTACTCGTCAGAGCACGAGCTGACGTCCATCTCGACTCGTGCAGGACCCTTCTCGGTCAAGGAACACGTTGCGATCGTTCTTGCTGCCAACACCGGTGCTACCAACAACATGGGGGACTATGTGCTCGGTGAGTCGAACTCCGAAGGCGAGGGAGGGCGAACGCCACTCGACGCGTGCTGACTCTCTTCTACTTTCCCCTTCCTCCTCTCCGTTCCTTCGGCAAAGCTCCTCTCGACGTTTTCTACAACAAGCCCATGAACGGTTGGCTCGCTATCCTCTTCATGTGGTCCGCTGTCTTCGTCGGTAAGCATCCTCCTCTCCTTTTTTTTTCGTTTTCTCGTTCTTTCGTCGAGCGACCTCGAACCCTACTCATCTTGAGCCCGATACTGACCTTGTCCTTCTCATCAGGTTTCGCGTACGCCTCGTTTGCTCGAAGGTTCTTAATCGATGATCCCCAGATCATCTTCCCTCTCAGTGAGCCTCGTCTCACCTATCTCTTCTTTTTTAGAAGCTGGCTCACTGATGCTGTCGCTGTCGCATCTATCACAGCTGTGCAACAAGTCAGCGTTTTCCGTGTACGCACATATCTATCTCTATCAAGCGCTAACTCGAGATGAGGCTGATGGTGAGTTGCGCCTTGTCTGGTTTCGTCGTCGTGTCGCCTTCACGTTCGAGTTACTCGTTGGTGCTGATAACCTGCTCCCTTGCCCTCTTTTCTTCTTGCGTTGCCAACAGTGGAACTACTTCTTCTCGTGAGATATCCGATCTCCTCGTTCCTCCCGTCTCTCGCAGCACGCTGACCTGTTTTTTTTTTCGTCGCCTCTCCCTCCGCTTTGCAGCTACGTTGCGTGAGTTTACAGCTTACTCCCTGCCCCCGTCTGCCTTCTTCGACGCTTTCCCTTCTGCCGTTGACAAGTCTCCGTGAGAGTACCTGTGATGGGAGGTTGGACGAAAACTGACGTCGAAACCTTCCTTTTTCAGTTACATCGGTGCATTTGTCTCCGTGAGCCCGCTCTTTCCTCTTTTTTTCCTTGCCCTTCTTGACTGACTCGTTTCTCTTTACTTTCAGCTCGCTCTATTCCAAGGCCCGATGCTCTGGAAATCGGCGAAGGCCCAGTTCCGAGGCGAGAGACTTCACAAGGATCGAGTGAGAAACCATCGAGCTCATCTGAGCAAGGAAACGGACCCTGATCGTCTGCCGCTTTTCTTTCGTCTTCAGCTTTGCAACCTTATGCTAGCCTACCCTACCGTTCCATGTGAGTTTTTCCTTTCGGCTGATTTGTATCTCTCGCTCGGCCTGACGTTGTTTCTCGCTTTGAACCTCAGGGCAATGGAACGTCGCCTTGTTCGTTATTCCTGTTATCATCCTGATCTGTCTGACAGCGACTGGGATACTGTACATGCCGATCTAGTTCGTCGCATCTCTACTTTCTTTCCTCGTCACTCCCTCTTGATCGGAAACGCGTTCGCTGACCCGTTTCCGTTTCGTCCTTCCTCTCCAGCGCACTCTTCGTCGCCCTCGCTTTCGGAGCAGCCATCGTCGTCCCCATGGCTTACATTTACGCCGTCAGTGGGTGAGTCGTCTTCAGGTCGAGCGGAGGAAAGAAGGAGAGAAAACGCCGACACGTCTGCTTTTCAGCGCTGACGCTTCCCATTTCTTCTTTCAGATACACCACTCAAGTCGGATACTTCAATGAGATCGTTTACGGATATCTCATCAACTGTAGGTAGTCTTCTTTACATCGATCGGGGTCGAGGCTGTACCCAAACGAACGATTTCGAGGCTGACTCTTTCTCCTCTCCTTCGTCCAACAAAGTGGGAGGATCTCGACACCCTATCGGCTCTCTGTCCTACCGAGTCATCTCTGGTCAAGCTTGGTACGAAGCGTGTGCTATGCTTTCGGACATGAAGGCGAGTAGAATCGGCTTTTTTTCCTTTGTTCGAAGGACGAACGAAGCCCGGAGCTGATCGTGCGATTTCTCTTTTTCTTCAGCTCGCCCACTACTTCCACGTCCCTCCCCGTCAGACCCTACTCTCGCAGATCTGGGGAATCGTCATTGGAGTTCCCGTGAACTACCTGACCATCAAGTGGGTCTGTGATACAAAGTCAGTACTTCTTTCTTCGACGGGCAAAGCACGACGACAATTGATTGACGCGCCGTTCTTTCCTTTCGTTCAGGCGAGACTTCCTCACCGGATTGAAGATGGATCCTCAACGACAATGGACTGGTCAAACTGTTATCTCGTTGAACAACCAAGGGTCAGTCAGGACCAGAGCATCTCCAGCTCCCGAGACGAAACGAGTCTGACTTCGAATCTCTCTCTCGACGCTCAACAGTATCCAATTCGCCCTCGTCGGTCCCAAGAGGCTCTTCGCCGACGACGCTTACACTCCCCGTGAGCTAATCTTCCAAGCCTTCGCTCTCGTAGATCCCACTTGACCATCGCTCTCTGGTTCCAGTGCTTTACGGTTTCGTCTTGGGCGCCGCTCTCCCTTTCCTCCTCTACGGTCTTCATCGATTCTTCCCTAGAGCTCGATTCGACCTCTGGTCTGTGACGATCTTCTGCACGAACATGGAGTGATTACATGCTCAACCACGAACGACGCTCACACTCTGAGCTTGTCTTCTCTTTCGCCGTCTGACTTCGTCTCCTCTCCCTCCCACCAGGACGTTCTACGGAAACATCTCCAACAACTTCTTCACCAAGTACCTTCTCGGTTGCGTCAACTTTTACATCAAGAGGAACAAATGTCCGTATCCTCATGCCCGTGCTACGACAGCTCTCCCTTCGTCTCTCGCCTTTTTCGATGCTGACCAGCTTCTCCCCTTCTCCTGTTCAGACGAGTTCTGGAAGAAGTGTGAGTAGCGTTCCCAAACATTGTTTATCCGACGCTCAACGCTGACTATACTTCTCGTTCGAACTGCAGACGCCTACCTCGCGGGAGTGAGTCGAGTCGATCTCGTTCTTTCTCCTCTCGTTCTCTTGCTGACCACCATCACCCTTCCGCTTCTTCTTCCCTCAGGCGGCCGCCGATACTGGGTACAACCTCAACATGCTGTTCTTGTTTATCGCGTTCTCAGCCGTCAAAACGATGTGCGTCTCTCTCCTTTTCCTCTCCACTCCACTCGAGGCGCGTCGTCCCGCTCTCCGTCACTGACCTCCGCCTCCTCGTTCGTCCTTCGTCTTTCAGCAATATGCCACACTGGTGGGGCAACAACGCCGACTCTGTCGAGAGTTGCTTCCCTGCTTCTACCTAGACTTCAGCTCGATCTCTCTTCCCAGACGACCGCGTTTTGTTCCGCGTTTCTTTCCTCTCTGCTCGTTCTCGTTCCCCCTCGTTGTATAGGCCTTTCGAATATACGTCTCCTTTCCCGTAGATTCCCTAGTTGTACCTGCTATAGACCATGGTTTTTCTTTCTCTCTTTATGAGCCTGATCGGACCAACGTTCGTCCTTTCCCTCTCGAGGGCAAAAACGGTCGCCTGAGCGAGAAGCTCGTCTGCCAGTCGAACTCGCTAGATATTCGGTCGCCAGTAAGCTTCGTCCAGACGGACGTTTCTCGCCGAAGAAGGCCTAGCGTCCTTCTCAGGTTGAAGAAGAGAGGACTGCAAAGAAGAGACGCAGCGAGGAGGCAAGGTTTGATCGTTTTCTTCCCTCCCCCGCCCTCGACCTTGGGTTGGGTTTCTGGGATCCATGTCCATTTAGCTCTCTACCGGTATCTGGCATTTTAACTTCAAGGAGAGGTAAACGAAAGAAACCGATTGGCTTGTTGCTTCGAACCTGAACTTTCGAACAACGACGACGCGTCGCGTCCTGTTCCCTCAAACCTGCTCAGAGCTCCCGATCAAAAGGTCTCATCTTGGAAAGCTCTTCCTCTTTTTTCCCTTTCATCCCAACGGAGCTCGATCTCCTTGTCGGACTGGATTCCTGCGTTTCCCCTTCATGAGAAAGAGAACAAAGGAAAAAGGCGGGGTCGGTCGATTGTTGAACGAAGACTCTTCCCTGAAAGTCTGTTTTGTGTTGCTTGGTCGCGTCCAGGCGCGACGAAGAAGATTGAAAAAAAAAGTTCAGAGGAACTGAGCAGATAGAGAAAGAAGATGAGCTCGATTTGATGAGCAGCTTTGTGAAAAGCTACAGAGGGGAAGGGAGGGCTGTCGAGAGGAGCCGGAAGGAAGAAAGTCAACAAGGTTGAAGCGGTCGAGAGAGATCGGCCTTTCGTCTCTTTCTTCTTGCCTCCCTCCCAACTCTCACCCCGTTCCTCCTTCTCCCTTCTCGTTTTCTCGTCCTTTTGGGTCACCCTTTGCTGTCAGCTTGGAGCTCTTCCTTCGTATCAGGTGAGTCTTGGATTCGGAGCTCTATCGAGAAGAGGAGGAAGGGTGAGGAGCTGGAAGGTCGGCGGTCATGAAGGAGAGGAACGCAAGGAACGCTCGTTTTCAGGACGGGTAGCTGGACGGGAAAGCTGGATCGGTTTGAGAGCAGTCTAGACTGTCTCTCGACCTCCGATTGCCTTTCAAGAAGTTGTCCCAGCTGGTCTTCGGACGAGGAAGCAGCCCAAATTTGAACCCCAGTCACTCCCTCCCCTCCCCTCCTCCTCGATCCTCGTTCGAGATGGACGCCGAACCCTACTCGCCTGACCACCTCCCTCCCCTCTTCTCGCCGTCGTTACTCTTCCTGACACCTCCCTCATCCTCGTACTCGTTCCCACCTCCAGTTTCCTTCAAATCAGCTCGGTGTCTCCTTCTTCTTCCCTTCGACGGACGACGACCCCATGTCCTCCTCCGCAATCTCGCCTCCTCCGACGGAATCCTCGAGCATGGCTCTCCTTGCAGCAGCAGCGACAGCAGGGACGGGGAGCGAGCCTAGCAGTGGGAGTGAAGGAGGGCAGCAGTTGATCACGAAGCATTTGGCTCCAGTCAAGAGAGGTGGGAGGACAAAGAGGCCGTCGACGAAAGCTCAGCAGGCGCTCGCGTGAGTTCATTTCTTCGTTCGCTGATATCCTAGGAGCGAGGGGAAGACCTCGGGCTGGCTTCTGGAGAAGCTTTCGAGTGATGGGCTGGATTTCTTCTCTGAAGGAAGGAGCTCGCTTTCCTTCCTTTCCTCTCAAGCCGCCCACCCTTCTCCGTCCTCCGACCTTCCTTTCTTGTCTCTCACCCCTGATAACAACATGAGCTGATCCGCCTGCTTCATTTCTTCCTTCCTTCGTCTTGTACAGTGATAGCACTAGTCAAGCTCGACCTTCTTCCGTCCCTCGAACTCCTTCAGCTCCTTCCCAACCTCGAGCCGCACCTCCTCCTGCTCCTCCCTCCCACGTCGTTCACCACACTCCTCCAGCTCAATTCACTCCCGCTCAGCCTCAGCAGTACTCTCAGCAGCAGCATCAGGGTCCTCCGTCAGCTGGTTGGGAACCTCGAACAGTGTGGGAAGCTCCAGGATCGTCTTCGTCGTCGTCGATGAGTGGAGGACCTTACCCCGGAGGAGCTCAATTCTACGAGCACGGCCACCCTTCGTCCTCGACCACTCCCTCTCACCTCGTACCTCAACAGATGCAGTCCACCTCCCAACCTCAACACTACTACCATCCTTCCTCCCATCCCTTGCACTACGTTTCCTCCCCGTCCTACGTCGATCGATCGGTCTCGCCCTACCCGCTTCCTCCTCGTTCCAATCACTCGCATTCGTCCTCGAACGGTCAACTCTTCTCTCCCTCCTTGCATGGTCCCTACTCCAACGGTCCTCCTTCCCACTACTCTGGAGGACTTCCAATCGCATCTTCTCCAGCAGCTCCCTCTCCTCTCAATCACTACCCTCCTCCTCTTCCCCTCGCTTATCCATCGCACTTCGTTTCCTCCAGCACTCCTCTTCAACCCTTCCACCCTCATCCTCCTCCTCTCCCTTCCCTCCAACAACGAGCATCAACGTCCGCCTCTCCCGCTCCCTCCAAGACGTCGGTCTCGTCCAAGTCGGCTCCCAAAGACAAGGACGGGACGACGCCGAAGAAGACTCCGAGGAAGTACACGAAGAAGGCGGACTACTGGGTTGAAAACGGAGGACAAGGAAGGAAGGGACCCGGGAAGAAGGTTGTCGCTGGGACGAGCGTATCGAGTGCTCCATCGTTCGAGAACGGTCTCGCTTCCTTCTCGACGACGACGAAGGAGATCGCTCCTCCCACTCCTCCTCCCTCTGGATCCACTCCCGTCCCCTCTCGTCGCCTCCCTTCCCTCTCGTCAACGGAAACCCTCGTCGCCAAAACCGAGTCCGTCGGATCTGAAGCTGGAGGAGAGCTCGCTCGACTTCGCTCGGAGGAGGAGGAGGAAGAGAAGGCGAAGGAGGAGAAACGACCTGGGTGGTTGAAGCGATCGAGGAAGGAGGGAAGGAAGGGAAGAGGAGTCGAGGTTGCTCAGGCTGAGGGAGCAGGTCAGGGAAGGAGGTTGGATCTCTGGCAACCCAAGACGCCCGTGGCCGACAATGGATCGTTCGCTTCGAGCAGCGAGGAAGCCACGAGGACGAGCGGATCGCCTCCTCCCAACAACAACCCGACTCGACTCATCTCCCCTCTCTCCCCTTCTCGACGAGCCAACAAACCTACCTCTTCCTTCTCCTCGATCCCTCGAACCGTCTCAGCACCCACTCTCCTCACCTCCTCCGACGGAAAGGCTTCCCTCTCCTCGACCCAGATCCTCGCGTCCGAAATGGCCTGGCTCGTCCCTCTTCACCCTCGTCACGTCCAACCCAACACCTCTTCAACCTCCATCTTCGTCGAGGAGGACGAGGAGACCAAACTCGCTCGAGAGGAGAAGAAACGACGACGACTCCTCGCTTTCCAGAAGGACGGGATGGACTTCTTCGCCAGTCCGGAGACGGAGAGGACGAGGTCACTGTCGAGGTCGCAGAGCTCCTCGAACCTCGTAGCAGCTAGGGTGGTGGGAGTTGGGCGAGTGGCGATGGGAGCTGGGACGTTGAGTGCGATGGAGGAAGCAGGGACGGCTCAGAAGGTGTCGTCGCCTACGAAGGGGAAGGGGAAGTCGGTGGAGAGACCGAGAGGAAGGATCACTCGTCCCAACTGGCCGGAGAACGTGTATCCTTGGGGAGAGCCGGAGAGGGAGAAGATCGAGGCTTTGGGAGAGGAGAGGAAGATTACGATGTCGACCGTTCAACGATACCTCGAATCCAGCGACGACGACGATTCGGAGGAGGAACAGGATCGATTTCCTGCCAACCCTCTCAACGGACACGACTCCTCCTCAGCCGAACGAATCATGACGGTCCCAACTCCCTCGTCTTACATGGAACTCTCGTCGTCTCGAAGGGGAGGGAAGTCGTCGTACGGACTCATCGGGGACAACATCAAACGAACCCGAGTTCGAAGCGTTCGTTCGTTCGCCAACCTCGGTCCAAAGTCGTTCGATCCCTCGGACGCTCGACAGGCTCTCCTCCTCAAACGACAAGCCAGCTCGACCTTCTCGATGTCGCAGTTCAGGCACGTCGTCTCTAAGGATCTTCGAGAGAGACGTCAGGAGGAGCAGGAGGAGGACGACTCGGCGGTCATCGGATGCATCTGTCGAGAGGAGATTGATGGAGACGGAGGGATGGTCGAGTGTGATAGCTGTCAGACCTGGCATCACCTCGACTGCATCGGTCTCGACGAGGAAGACCTGGAAGCAGAGTGGTTCTGTTGGAAGTGCGCCCCGGGAGAGCAGCTCTCGGTTCCGTACGAAGACGAGGAACCTCTCTCGACCAACGCGTCGTCGGCTCTCCTTCGAACTCCCAACCTCCAATCCGCTCAGCCCAACTTCACCAACAACTCTCCCTCCATCGCTCTCTCCCCAGCACAATCCCTCGCTCTCGCTCCCTCGCCCATGTTCGGAGGAAGGACGAACGGAGGAACTCCCATCCAACGATTCGGAACTCCTCGACTCGTCTCCTCCTCCTCCTACTCCTCAGCAGCCACTACCATCCCAGGCACCACTCCTCACCCAGCTCAATCTCCTCAGTCCTCCCGTCCTCGTCACCCTCCCTCCCACGATTTCGGCGATTCCATCGGACTTGGAACTCCCTCCTCCGGTCCCTCTCGCTCCTCCTGGGACTCTGGTCGAAACCTCTCTACTCCCAAATTCGGAGACTTCGATCCAGCCGACGATCAATTCTTCGACCTCACTTCCACTCCCTCGAGGCATCTCGGACGAGAACTTCCCTTCGGAGGAACTCCCAACTCTCGAAAGAGAAGCGGACCCGGAGCCTTTGGTCGTCTCGCCTTCACCACTCCTTCACAAACCCAGGAGTTCTTCCACGGTCTTCAAGCCTCTCCTCGAATCCCCTCCACCTCCGGACCCACTCCCTCTCTTGACCACTACCCTTCCAGCGTCGATAGCTCAGGACCTCTCTCGCCTTACCAACCGTCGGCGAGGTGGTCGGCAGCTCATCCCTCCCCTTCCGTCTACGGTCAGAATCGACAAGCATCAGCTTCGAGGACATCTCTGTTTGGAGGAGAGGGAACCACGCCGAGAGCTAGGATGATTTCCAAGTCAGCCATGGCGTCGGAGCCTTACGGATCAGTCGGGACGGGAGAGAGGAGGGTGAGGGAGCATGTGAGGTTTGGAGAGCCGTTGGGAGACCCGATGAAGGAGCAGCAGCAGCAGCAGAGAGGGCTGGTATTCGGAATGGGTCAGGAAGAGTTTGGAGCTGGTGAGTCTAGTTTCTCGATCTCGTTTCGCTCGCCGTCTCCCTCGTTGCGTCGCGTCGTTCGGTCGTTGATCTTTCCTTCTTCCCTCCTTCTTCTTTTCCCTTTCAGAACTCTGATGAAGAAAGCTAGACTCACTCTAGCATCACCATATCACGATACACATCACTCGGAAGGAAACACCACCTCATCTCTACACGGACGGTCAACGACTCCTCTCCCTCTCTTTCATCAACCACGACGAACGAAACCCTCCCTCATTCCTCTTCACGTTCACGCCCCTTCCCTTACCGATAATACTCCACGCCTTCTTTCTCGTCTTTACCTACCCTTGCGCATCGTTCCTTTTTACCCATCACGCTCTTCGGTTTCGCCTCCCTCCTTCTCCCACGTCGACCCTTCGTTCTCTCACTTTATCCTATCCTTCATCGTTTCCTGCCTCTCTACTTACCTCATCTACACTCGAGCATTTTCTTCTCTTATCCTTCTTCCCTCTCTTGCACTTCTTTCGGTCGTCTCTCTGCGTCTCTCACTTTGCTCGTGCTTGTTCTTGCTCTTGCTTCTTTCTTCTTTAGCACTTGACCTCACTCTTACACCTTTCTACTCCTCTTATCACCTCACTTCATTTCGATTGTACTCGGTTTGCGTTCTCCACTACTTTGCCTTTGCCTGTCTTTTTCTTGTTTCTCGGTTCATTCGCCTTCGGTCGGTTGCGGTCTTCTTTCATGGCGCGTTCTCGTTTCTTGCTGCTGCTTTCGGGGAGGCGACAGGGAGGAAGCGAAGGCGTTGTTGAGCTTTGGGGGGGCTTGGGTTCGAGGCCGGCAGGAGTGATGAAGAGGAGGGGAGGAAGAAAGCAACTCAGCGTTCGAGACGAAAGAGGGAGAACGAGGAATCGAGCCGGAATATCCTCTCGGGAGGGAGTGGGTTCAGCGCTAACCCCGTGCGAGGAACATTGCGAGATGATCATATGTAATGTGAACGAGAAAGGAAAGGGTTCAGAGAAGAAGAGACGAGACGCCTTTCAATCGCTCGAACGCGTCCCCTCTTCTTTGCCTCGAGATTCGACTTCCGTCGCTTGAAACCGGCATGGAGGTAAGACAAACAAACGTAGAAACGAACGAGAAAGATGTTTGATCGAGCCACAACAAGTCCGAGGCTGAAAACGCAAGAAAACAACAAAACAAGACGCGACGCGACGCTTCAAACTCCTCTGAAACCGAACCAGTACATGTTCTGCGCCCAAATATAGCCAGGCGAGAATACATCAAAATGCTGCCGTCCATACCACGCGTTAGGTCTCTCCGTCCAGGCCCACTCGATCGACTCTCCTCCCATCTTGCGAAGCGTCGACGCGTCGACTCTCGCCTCGAATTCGTTGAGGGACGTGAAGACGACAAGGGTTTTGCTACCGAGGAGAGCGAGGACGGTAGGTTTCCATTTCGAGGTTCTATGTAGCTTGTTCCTTCCTTCCCTCCCAGATCCCAACGGGCCAGCCTCCTCACCGACAACTTACAAGAAAGAGCCTCCATCTCGACTTCCTATACTCCTCCTTTGTATTCCTCTTAGAACTCAATGTCTCGGTTACCCAAAGCCTCCCTCTTCGACTTCCAAACCACAACGAAATGAACCTTCCCTCCTCTCTCCTCTCCTCCCCATCATCTCCTCCGCCCTCGTCGAGACTCGATTCCACCGCTCCGAAAGTCGTCTCTATCTTTCACTCGACCTCTCCCTCTCCTGTCCACAGAGCTTAAGAGCTGTCAAAACATCAAAGGAGAGAAGAGAGGAAGAGGGACGACGCGTCGCGGGTTGACCGAGGGAGTTCCGAGTCGTTTTTGTAGAATCCCATGAGGTTCCATCTAGACCTTCTTAGCGGTCTGAGAGAACCCCAAGCGTTTCTTTTCGTTTTAAAAGATCGAGGAAGTCAACGAACGAACAACCGCAAGGAAGAGAGAAAGAAAGGTCAAGCCCGACTCCAGCCCTCGTCGGTTTCAGCCCAACCTCCTCACCTCCTTCACCTGAGCTCCCCTCCGACGCTCTCTTCCAAGATTCGACTCGTTCTCTGCTGCTGCATGTGAGCTCGCTGATGCTCTAGGAAGAGAAAGCAAGACCTTGGCTTGAGCTCAATCAAGAGGGAAAGGAGACGACGGAGGGAAGGAGGAACGAGCGAGCTCAACATCCCTTCGACAAAAAAAACCTTCACGATCTTTCAAACAGTCCGAGAGAAAGATGGTAGGGTTGAAGCAGCATAGATAGATAGATCCCCCAACCGACGTCCCCAAGATCCGAGCGAAGGCAGCTGTCCTGGGAAAAGGGAGTCGAGCTCAAAGAAGTTTCAAAAAATCTGAACGAGCGAATGGACCAAAGAAAGGAAGCAAGGTCAGTTCTTCGTTCTCTTCACAGCAGAACCAGGACGTAGGTGATAAGGAAAAGAGGTTGGTGAGGGGTAAGGGCGTTCTCAGTATTGTTATTAAGGTAGCGGAAAGTTTTCTTCATGCTCGTCCGGCACCCCAGGGAGCATCGTAAACCGACCTCCAAGGGATCCCATAGAGGACATAAAGCCAAATGCCTCCAATCATCATCGAACAGCGACCAGTAGGGGTAGGAGGGCGTAGGTGTGTGGTGGTTGAAGAGGGAGGAGAGGAGAGGGGAGGGGAGGTGATGGGAGGAGGAGAGGTCGAGCGAGTCGAGAGAAGGAGAGAAGAGAATTGACGATGGAAGAAAAAGACTCACGAGTTAGCTGGACATGGCGAACGAGATGAGAAGCGAGAAGAGAGAGCAGAGAACAGAGAAGAGGTTGAAGTGCTGGTGGTTGAGGACGAGAAGAGATCACAAAAGTTCAGCCCTTTAAAAGAAGCTCGAAATCTGAAGCGTGACTCTTTGGAAAGGGGGAGAACGGCTTGACCGCAACCACCATCTCCTCCCAAACCAAACTCTCCCTCTTTTCGACTCATTCTCTACGCTCTCGTAATCTACGAGAACCAAATTCTACACGTCTCCAGTCGAAATCCAGGTTAAAATCGCCAGTCAAAACGCAAAACCTCCTCTCCTTCGCTCCAACCCTCCACCTCCTCCCTCCCTCCCTCGCACCCATGTCCCTCTCCTCGATCCCCTCCCTGCCTCAGAAGGATCGCCTCCCCGCCTACCTTGGACTCCTCCCTTCAGCGTTCAAGACTCCGATCCCTTCTCTGGTGAACGTCGTGGACCACATCCTGCACGACTCGTCCGTGACGCTCGTCGTCGGGAGGCAGGTCTACGCCGAGATCGTCTCCGCTCTCCAGGATGGAAGAGTTGGAGAGAAGGAAGGTCAAGGGAAGAGGGAGGTGTTGGAAGGAGTGTTGGAGAAGACGACGGGGAGGGGTGGAAGTGAAGCAAACTATGAGGAGCAGGTCAGTCGAGTTGGAGGAGATGGTGCGAGCGAGAGGAAGGAGGAGGTCGAGCTGACCATCTTTCTCGCGCTTCTGCTTTTGAATCTTGTAGACCACTCAACTTCGAAAACAACTCGCAGACATCCTCGAAGCAGAGGAGGACTGGCTGGAAGCCGCTAAGGTTCTCATCACTATTCCTCTCGACTCTGCTGGGAACAGGTTCGTCTCGCCCTTCCCTCCTCCTCCTTCTCGAGTCGCTGACCTTTCCTCCTTGCTATGCTTCGCTCTTCAAACCAAACAGCAAATTCACCGACATGGACAAGCTCGAGCATCTCATTCGGATCGTCAGACTTCTTCTCGAGGTTCGTTCTCTCCACATCCCATCTCATCGAGCTCGAGTCCCTCCTTCCTCGAAACTCGAAGCTCACACACCTCCTTCTCCTTCTCCTTCGCCGCCCTGCCAGATCCAAGACGACGGCCAAGCTCAGACCTACTTCAACCGAGCTTCCGTCTACATCCACGACTGCAAGGATCCTGGGCTGCTCATGATGTACAAGCTTTCTCAGGTTCGTTTGCCTTTTCCTTCGTCGTGCGTCGATGTGTCGAGTCGAGTCGCGTCACTCACTCGACTGACTCTCTTTTTGAGGTTTTGGTTCTTCTCAGGCTCGTCTCAACGACTTTGGACGCAAGTTCAACGAAGCGGCTCTTCGATACTACGAGCTCTCGTGGATGCCTAATCTTGCTGAGGAGGAACGGGTTCAAGCTCTGTTCGTCGCTCTCTTCTTCTCTCCCTCTCTCCGTCCCTCGCTTTGACTGACCTCCCCTCTCCTCTCTCCCTCTCACCTCCACTTCCGCTTCCACCCCATCTCCACCCCACCCACCCAGCACCGCCTCCGTAACCTGCTCCATCCTCGCTCCCGCCGGACCCGCTCGATCTCGAATCCTCTCCTCCCTCTACCGAGACGACCGAACTCCCTCCTTACCGACCTACACCATCCTCTCCAAGATGTTCCTCGAGAACATCATCCGACGCTCGGAAGTGGAGGAGTTCGAGAAGACGCTGCAGAGTCATCAGCTGGCGAGGTTGGCGAGCGTGAAGAACGAGGTGAGGGTCGAGGTGGACGAGGAAGGGGAGGAGATCGTTGAGCAGGAGGAGGAAGAGGAGGGAGGGAAGAGGAGTGAGAGACTGGGTCCGGAGACGGTGTTGGATAGGGCGGTAATGGAGCATAATCTGTTGAGTTGTTCGAAGGTGAGTGGGAGGGGGAGTGGTTTCTTTGGGGGAGGGAAGAGAACGAAGGGACGCGTTTCTTTCGTTTCGAGCTGACCTTTGCTTCGTTCGTTTCGTTCGAATTCGATTCGCAGCTCTACGTCAACATCTCGTTCTCAGGTCTCGGAGCTTTGCTGGATCTCGCACCTGTTGGAGCCGAGTCGATGGCGAGAAAGATGATTGAGCAGGAGAGGTTGAGGGGTTGGATTGAGTGCGTCCCTCTTTCCTTCCTTCCATCCTTCCTTTTCCCTCTTTCGGCCGAGAACTGATTCCACCCTCTTGCCTTGCTTCGCTTTCGTTCAGTCAAATCGACAAGCTCATCTGGTTCGAAGGACGCGTGAGTCTTCCTCGTCCCTCTCCCTCCCTTTCTTTCCCTCTGCCCTCGCTGACCTCCTCCCCTCTTCCACAGGACATCTCCTCCGAAGGCCAAGGTCAAGCCACAGCAGGAGGTCTCGGAGCTCACACGGGGGAGAAGAAACCGCTCGACTTCCAGGGTGTGAGCTTGACGGAACGATGGGACGAGAACATTGGGAAGGTTGCTGAGAAGGTGCGTCGCGTCCCTAACTAAACTAACCTTTGCTTCCCTTCGTTCGAAAGCGGAGAGCTGATGTTGTTGTTGGTTTTGATCGTTGGTTTTTTGATCGTTTGCAAGGTCGAGATGATCGCAAACTTGATCAAGCAGCGAGGGTTGCTTCAGCCTATCGGTGGGGAGTCGGCTGCTGTTCCTAGTGAGTTCGAGCTCTGTTTCTTCGAGACTCTAGATTCAAGTACTGACAATCTTCGTGTTCGATTCTCGCAGTGGTCGTCTAGAGCGTTCGTCGTCGTCGAGGAGAGGAGAGAGTCGAGAGGAGGAGGGAGGAGAGGAGGTTTCATGACATCTACGATTTTGGCGCGCATTTTTTTCTTTCGCTCGTATGTAAACACCAGTTCTACAGCTCCTCTTCGATGGGCTTCGTTGAGGAAAAATTACTCGAAATCGTGCTAGGGTTGAGACTCGCTTCCGGGCCCCTTCCTTCGATTCCGTTAGCGAGTTGGTTTCGAACCATTATCACCTCTCTCCTCCTTCCCTTCCCTTCCCTCTTTCTCAAACATGTCTTGGTTCTCTACTACTGCTCCTGTGTGAGTGCTTTAGATTCTTGGTTCTGGAAGAAGAAGAGCTTTGCTGCTGGGAGAGGGAGAGGGGAGGGAAGACGAACTAGCGAGCTTCAGCTCTCGAGCTTTCCTCTTCTCCCTCCTCCTTCCTTCAAGATATACAGAGCTTCTCTCAGCTTCTATCTCTCCCACATCTCACTATAGACTCCCAGACTGACTTGCTTCCGCTCTTCCTTCGTCTCTTGCAGGGATCCCTCCACTCCCAACTTCGTCACCCCTCCCACGTCCGGTCCCCTCTTTGGTCGCCTCTCCGCTGAGGATACAGCCTGGGCGTGCGATACCAACAAAGGTTTCGTAACAGAAACTCAGGTTTGGTACTCGGCTCTCGAGGATGGGTCTTGGATCATGTTGCAGCTCATTTTCTCCGTTACTGGGTGAGTAGTTGAAACGCAAACGAAGTCGTGGAAGGAGGAGGAGGAGGAGCGAGCGAGAGCTGACCTGAGTTTTTTGGTTTAGAATTTACCTCGTCCCTCCTACGGTTCAGTTCGTTTTCAAGCACTACGACCCCAAGACCAAAGCGGTCGTTTGGAAGTCGGTGAACCTGACGGGGTGGAAGGCGAATGGACGAGGAGGGAAGTCGAACGAGGTGGTGAGTCCGTCTCTCTCCCTCTCCTTCCCTCCCTCTCTTCTCCCTCCTTACACACCCACCCACCTCTCTTTTTGAACCGAATCGAACGCTCATCAGGAAATCAAACACACCGGATCTCCTGACGGTTCCGAAGTCTACACCATCAACGCCAACCTGTCCAAGGAGATCCAGATCAGCGTCACCTTGACTCGACCCGAGGAGACGCCCGGGTTCAAGATTGGAGAGGGACCCAACGGAGGGATGAGCTTCTTTGGGACGGACGAGAAGAAGAGGGAGGGGCATATCGTTAGGTGAGTTGTGTCGAACTAGAACTTCAGAAGGAGGGAGAGGGAAGAGAGAGAGAGAGTCGTCCTCCTTTCGATCGAGCTCAGCTTCGAGCTCCTCACTCGTCCGTTCGTTCTCCGAGAGCTCATTCGGTTCGCTTTGGTTTGGTCTTCGTTGGAACAGCCGAGTCATGCCTGTCGTTCTCTCAGCTGGTCACATCATCCTGAACGGGAAGGCTCTCTCCGCCGACGGAGAGGCCATGTTCGTTCACGCCGTTCAAGGGATGAGGCCCAACCTCGTCAGTCTCCCTCCCTCTCCTGCCTTTCCTTCGAGCTTCGAGGGCTGATCGCTTCGACTTTGTTGGGGTTGGGTGTGTTTGTAGGTCGCCAGACGGTGGAACTTTGCCTTCTTCTCGTCTCCTGGAGGACCCGACGGGAAGGGAAGGGTCAGAGCCGTTCAATCCGAGGTTGGAACGACTGTGAGTCGACTTTGAAGCTGCCTGCTTCTCGAGCGCAGAGCTGACTTTCACTCGGTTCGACTGAACTCTAGGACGAGCACGGTGTTGATGGAAAGGGAAAGGGACGAAACAAGTACAACTTTGGAGCCGTCGTGGTTGATGGGTTCGTCGCCGCCTCCCTTCCTTCTCCTCTCCCCTCCCTCCCTTCTTTCTTCCTCCCTCCCTCCTTCTTTTCAACTCAACTTTAAATCTTCTTTTCTCCTCCACTTCGTCGACCCACAGCAAACTCACTCTCGTAACCTCCCAACTCCACGCTCCAGGAGAGACCGGTTCGTCCAAGGGAACCGTCTCCAAAGTCACCCACCTCGACGTCGCAAAGGACGAGTTCACGGGGTACATGGCTCCGAGGAAGGTCAAGTTCGAGTGGGCGGGTCCTGTCGAAGGGGTGAGTGGGTTTCGCTTTCATCTTGGCCTCTGAGTTTCGGGGTGAACAAGAAGAAGACGAAACCTGACGCGTCTCTCCCTTTTTTTTCGTTCTCTTTTCGTTTGTTGCAGGGAGCTGGAGAAGCTTCGGCTTGGATCGAAGGACCCTCGGGAACGGGAGCTGTCGGAGAAGATGGGTTGATCGAGAAGGTGGATGTTCTGGCTGAGATCCCTTACGTGTGAGTTTCGATCTCCCTTTTCGTCTCGTTCTCGTTCTCGTTTTCGTCTTGCTGACCTTCTTCCTCCCTCCTCTTCCTCCTTTTTTTGTCCACCTCCCTCCCTCCCTCCTACCCCCTCCCCGCTCTCCAGTCTCAAGAAAGTCGTCTCCGTCGTAGCAGGAACCAAGCCCTACATCTTCCAGCACTTCCGAGACGGGCAGCTTCACCTGACCCTCCCAGGGGAGGAGGAGAAGATCATCGAGGGGAAGTTCTTTGACGAGTTGACGTTCATTTCGGAGTAGATGTACGTAGATCTCTTACACTAGATCTGTAGACGTTTGGGTCTCGATGTGTTTTCGTTCTCGTTCCATGCAGGTTTCCCTTTTTTTCTTTCTCGTTTTCTCGTTTTGCCTTGCGCACTGACTGATAGTGCTACTGTAGTCTATACTTTCTTGATACTTTAATGCGCTCTTGCTGTTTCCTTTTCTGGGTGTTTGGAAGGAGCAGAAAGAGGGAGGAGAGACGAGAGAGCGCTGGAGGAGGCGAGAGCAAGGATCGAGACGAAACGAGTTCAGATCGAGCGAGCGACGAAGGAGGTGACCACAGATCGGGGATTCCTCATGCTCTAGAGTCGTATATACGGAGAGTGGGCTTCTGGAGAAGTTCACGAGACGGCGAAAGGAAGTAGAAAGGTAAAAAGAGGGAGGGAGAAGCAAGACTGCTCGGCCGTGCGAGCCCTTGAAATCGAGCGGGAATGGATGAACGCGGTGAAGGTAGATCGGGAAGCTTTTAGAGAGGGGCTGGAGGCTTTTACGAGGAGCCGGTGAGGGGAGGGAAGGAAGATCGAAAGGACGGCTCGGACGAGACACGACGAATCCCAATCGAACGAACGAGGCGAAGATAGACTAGATCGGAGAGAAATGGGATGCTGCAGAGTTGTAGGAAAGGCCAAGAACTTATCGACAAACACATTCGGCTACAGGAAGAAGGATGTATGAGCGCTCGATCTCGAAAAAGAGAGGGGTGAGAGGACGAAGAGAGACGACGCGTCGAGATCGACGTCTCTTCGATTCCGATCCTTCCTGACTGTATTACGTGGAGATCAAGGAGCCTCTTCACCGAGAGAAAATCGAGTCTCTAGAATCGAGATCTCAGAAAGAACAGCTCTCGCAAACAGAACAGCATTCAATGAATGAGAAACCAAACGGAAAGGCGTGGTCGCGTTCTCTCGTCTTCTTCTCCCTCCCGATGTTCTCTCTTTCGACGGAAGCCCTCTCCTTTCCTTTCGCCTTCCGCTGTCTGTAGTTCAAATGTTCTCTGACCTCGATTGTTAATGGATTTCTGGCCCCCTCTAAACAAGAAACGCTAGAACTGTGCGAAAAGCTCGATCTGCTCCCCGAATCGACCAAACGATCCGAGGCAACCTCGCAAGGGAAGTGAGAGGCGGCCCACTCTCCCTCTCCTCTCCTTTCCCCTCAAACCATCACCCTCAGAAACCTCCCACTTCCTTCTCCCAGGCCTATAAGAGCGAGCACAAGATCTACACAACTCTCAGCAAATCGTCCGCCTCTCCGATGGACGGCCTTCCTCCTGCTCCTCCTCCTCCTCTCCCTCTCGGGGTGAGCTCGTCCTCTTCGTCCAACACCAACGATATCGGGACGGGACCTACTCCTCCTCGCTCCCCTCCTCCTCCAGCTTGCGATACCACTTCTTCGACCTCCTCCTCCTCTATAGCACCTCGGGATACGCTCGTTCCTTTGATCCTTCATCACGACTCTTTTTCACCGAGCTCAACTTCAACGAGCTCGTTTCCTCCTCCTCCTCCTTCAACTCAACCTCCTCACCATCAACCTCCCTCCCTCACGCCATCGTCCTCATCGAGACCGACAAGTCCAAGGAGGAGAACCAACTCGGACGATGGATCTCGATCACAAGGACCAAGTTCTGCTACTTCTCAAACGCTCGAAACGGGAGGAGAAGACGACCCTTCGATGAGCTCAGCTCGAGGCTTGGATCGGTGGACAGCTGTCAGACGAGGTCTCGCTTGGTGAGTTTGATTTCTGGTCCTCTTCCTTCTCTTGTCAATTCCCAGCTACATTACTGCCTCTCGCACGAGAGGAGGCGAGCAGAAGTGCTGGCTCTAGAGCTCTTGATTGAAGCGGATGTAATCCCCCGATTTCGATCCAAGACTTCGATCCCTTCCCCTCCAGCCATCACCTCTCGCTCTTCTTTCTGCCCTCTCTTCTGCCTGAAACTTTGCTTTCAAAAAGTCTCCCACCTGACACACGCCCCTTCTCTTGATCTCGATCTTAATTTTTTTTTTCTCAGTCCTCTCTGCCCTCCCTCGACGCTCCTCCATCATCCTTACACGCTCCCTTGCGGCCACACCCTCTGCGACGCTCATTCCCTCTCGACTTCCTCCTCCTCCTCTTCCTCGACCTCGCATCGATCCAACTGCCCGATCGAAGGATGCACCTGGACGCCCGATGAGCTCAAACGAGTCGAGATCAGTCCTGATGTCGTCCTAGGGAAGGTGCTGGGTCTTGTCGTCGCGAGAGGAGGAGGAGAAGAGGGAGGAGGAGGGCTGGATTGGGAGGATAGTGAAATGGAGAGGGAGGATGAAGGAGAAGGGTCGAAGGGAGGTGGAACTACGACGGAGGATTCTTCAGACGACGAAGGAGTGGACGCAGAAGGAGAGATCGAGGGAGGAAACCCAAGTCGGAAAGCATCCAAACGCCAACGTCGCTCTCCGGCAGCTCCCTCCACGCGTCCAAAACCTCACCACACCCTCTCCGCTTCCGACCTTCCAGCTCAACTCGCCTCCTCCTCTTCATCGACGTCGAACCGTCATCGCTTGCGATCTTCCAACTCGGCCTGCTCGTCGAGATCGTCGTCGCCTCACCCTTCCAACAACGGAGGATCCGCTTCATCGTCGTCGTCGCCCAGGAGAGGAGGAGGATCGAGTCGACCTTCGTCGTCGAGAGGAGCGGGATCGTCGTCGACGAGGAAGATTTCAGGGGAGGAGAGGAGGAGGAGTCCTGCGGTTGAAGGAGGAGGGAGGAAAGGGAGAGGAGGAGCAGAGAAGGAAATGACGGGGTTGATGGATTGTGATGTGTGTAGGAATATGCTGTTCGAGCCGGTCACGACGGGGTGTGGACATGTGAGTACCTTGTCTCTTTCTCGTACCTCTTTCTCCAGAGGTAGGGATGTTGACTTGACGCGTCCTTCCGTTCGTTGACTCCAGACCTTCTGTCGACGGTGCATCGCTCGTTCCCTCGATCACTCGCCAAAATGCCCTCTCTGCCGATCGGACCTTCCGGTTACTACTGGACGAGGAATGGCCGTCAACAGGGTTCTGCAGAACATCCGTGAGTCCGATCCTTCGCTTTTCGAGTGAGAGGGAGACGCGAAATCGAAGCTGATCGTACTTCTCGTCTTCTTTCCTTCAGTCACCACTGCCTTCCCTTCCGAATACGCCGATCGGAAATTAGGAGTCGAACAGGGAGAACGAGACGCTCGAATGGATATCCCGATCTTCGTCTGCACCCTCGCTTTCCCGTTCATGCCTACGATTCTTCACGTCTTCGAGCCAAGGTTCGTCTCTTCGCTTCGATCTCTCCCTCTCGAATCCTACTTTCGATCTCCATGCTGACCCTCCTTGGTCTCTTCCGCTTATTCCAGATATCGTCTCATGCTTCGTCGCTGCATCGAATCCAACTCTCCTCGCTTCGGAATGGTCCTTCCTCCTCGAGAGTCGTCGATCGGATCGGGAGCTGTCGAGTACGGAACGATGCTGGAGATCAGAAGTGTTCAGATGTTGAACGATGGAAGGAGCATGATTGAAACGGTTGGGAGTTGGAGGTTCAAGGTGTTGGAGAAGGGAACGCTCGATGGGTATACGGTTGGACGAGTTGAGAGGTGAGTCTTCCGTTTCGTTTCCGTCTCGTCTCAGCCTCGAACACTTCACTGACTCTCTTCCTCTCTTCCTACGAATCTCAGACTCGACGACATCTCACCCGAGGACGAAGCCGAGATGGAACGAGTCGCTGTGGCGAGAGGACAAGCTCGAGCAGCTGAACCCGGCGCGTCTTCGTCTCGTCCAACTCCCTCGGATCCTCCTGCCCCTCAACCTTCCTCTCCCAACTCCTCATCCTCCTCTTCGACCACCCCTCCTCGCATCCCTCCAACCTCCCCAGACATCCCAGTCTCCGATGCTCTTCCCTCTCCCAACAACCCTCTCATCCGATCCACTCCCTCTCCTCCTCAATCCGCTCGACCTCCAGCTCTTCAGCGCACTCCCACCCAACCCGGCATCCATCGAAACCCAGCCGATCTCTCCACCGCTGAGCTCATGGCCATCTGTCAAGAGTTCATCGATCATCTCAGGAGCGGGAGTGCGCCGTGGCTTCTTCAACGACTCAACAACACCTACGGACCCATGCCGAGCGATCCGAGCGTTTGTGGTTACTGGATGGCTTCGGTGAGCAACCAAACTTCCTTCTTACCTTCTCTCCCATGTCGCTGACTTTTCTCTTCACTCGATGCTACAGGTCATCCCCATCGATGAGTACGAAAAAGCCAAACTCCTGCCGATTCGATCTCCTCGACTTCGTCTGGCGCTCATCGTGCACTGGGTCGAGCAGCTTCGTTCGAGTTGGTGGTTCTCAAGGTACGGCTCATCTCGCAACTCATCTCTTCTCGGATCTCTCGTGGGAGAAGGAGCGGAGAGGATCTTGTAGGTGTCCTCTTCTGCGTTCTCGACACGCCGACGACTCTCCCGTCGTCGTCGTTCGCTTCAGTTTCCTTCCAGATCGGTTCACTGACCTCGTTTCTCCTCCTTCTCTTTTGGTTTCCACAGTGGCTGTGTGTGCTCCTGAAGGTGGTGGTGGTCGACGCTGGTTCATTGGTTCGTGTGTCGAGGAGGAGGACGACGTACCTTCCACGAGCGACCTCTCCTCTTCCTCTCCCTCCTCTCGCTTTCTCCTGCATTACTTATCTTCCTTGCTTCGTCTCTCGTTCCATTGCTACCTACGTTAGGGTATCCTTCTACTAATACACTTGTATCCCTGCTTGCATTTGTACTAGCCATCCTTCTTCTTCGTCTTCGTCTCCTTTCCTCGTAACGACCCGATTCAGCCCTCTCTCTTCCTTCTTTCCCTGGCTCTCTTTCTTCACGCCTCTCCTTGCTCTTTATTTTCTCTCGATCTCGTTTGCTACTATACATCTTCACCTAGCCAGCTTGGTCTACGCTCTTCGATCTCGGTGCTCAACTCGAAAAACGGAGAGAGAGGACCAACCGATGGGTCGATGTCGCGACGAAGAGGAAGCGCGTCTTGCAAAAACTGTCCACCTTTTCAAGCTTCGTATCGGAATCTATCCTCTGCAAGGACCAAGGCCTGCCGCTGTCTATCGGAAAACCTGCCCCAGGAAAGTGAGGGGAAGGCCGGATTGGTCCTGTTTTCGCAAGAAGAAGGCGAGCTCAGCGTAGTTCCAATTTCCCTGAAAAAGTCAGAATCATCTCTCCTTCCTTCTCTTCCTCCCACCCACCACCCTCCCCCCCTTCCCCTTTTCCTTCCTTTCTCTTCTCTTTCACTATGGTCGCTTCTGCTGTTCTCGGATTCCCCCGAATTGGTGAGTACTTCCTTCGCTTCTCCTTGGATCGAGAGCTCTTTCGCCCACATCTCCGAGAACGTGTTGGCTGATTCCTTTCCTTCCTCCTTCTCTTCCTCCCCTCTTGCTCTTCTTCTTCTCTCCTCTTCCTTTCGCACGCTCGTTCTCTTCCTTCTTCCCAGGTCCCAACCGTGAGATCAAGAAGTCTGTCGAGGCCTACTGGGCGCACAAGATCACCGAGGAGGATCTCCAGAAGAGTGCCGTTGCCATAAGGAAGGAGCGATGGGAGTCGCAGAAGTCTGCTGGAGCCGACTTCATTGCTTCGTGAGTGTCTACCTCTTTCTTTTTCTGAGCAGAAGGGAGCAAAAACGGTCGAAAGGGAGGGGAGAAGGAGGAGGGAGGAGGTCCCAACATGGGACGACTTTTCATTCGGAAGACTCGCCGCTGACCCTTTTTTAATCCTTCTCTTCTCCTCTTCTGCAGCGGTGACTTCTCTTTCTACGATCACGTTCTCGACACTGTCAACGCTCTCAACATCATCCCTGAGCGATACCTCCAGAACGGTCTCTCTCCCCTCGACGTCTCGTTCGGTTCGTTCATCTCTCTTCCCCTTTTTCAGCCCATGCGCTGGCGTCCGTTTTCGACTTTTTCTTTCTCGAAGCTTCCGACTAACCTTTGCTTGCTTCCTCTTTCTCTCTTCCTCCTCTTCTACAGCCATGGGTCGAGGACGACAGGAGCCCGAGAAGGGTGTTGATCTTCAGGCTATGGAGATGAAGAAGTGGTGAGTTCGCCATCTCATCTTCTTCCCTCGTTCGTTCCCGTCTTCCCTCCTCGAACGTGGGCTGATCCTCTTCCTTCTTTCCCTTCCTCCTTCTCTCTCAGGTTCGACTCCAACTACCACTTCATCGTCCCCGAGATCTCTGGATCCACCGACTTCAAGCTCAACTTCAACAAGGCTCTTGACGAGTTCAACGAGGCGAAGGCTCTCGGTATCACCACCCGACCCGTCGTCCTTGGTCCCATCACCCTCCTCGCCTTCGCTAAGCCCGCCCGAGACGCCGCTCCCGGATACGAGCCTCTCCAGGCCCTCTCCAAGCTCGTCCCCGTCTACGCCGAGCTCCTCTCCCAGCTCAAGGCTGCCGGAGCCGAGTACGTCCAGATCGACGAGCCCGTCCTCGTTCTCGACAAGGCTGAGGCTCTCGGAGCCGAGTTCGCTTCCACCTACGAGGCCCTCTCCAAGGTCGCCCCCAAGATCGTCCTCACCACCTACTTCGGACGACTCGGAAAGTCCCTCGACTTCGTCAAGTCCCTCCCCATCGCTGCTCTCCACGTCGATCTCTCCGAGCGAGGAGACCCTGCCCAGCTCGACGCTGTCCTCGCCGCCGTCAAGCCCACCAACATCATCCTCTCCCTCGGACTCATCTCTGGTCGAAACGTCTGGAAGGCCGACTTGACCGCCGCCCTCGAGGTCACCAAGAAGGCCATCGCTGCTCTCTCCGCCGAGCGAGTCATCGTCGCCACCTCCTCTTCCCTCCTCCACACTCCCGTCACCCTCGCCTCCGAGACCCGACTCACCGCTCAGCAGTCCGACTGGCTCTCCTTCGCCCTCGAGAAGGTCTCCGAGGTCGCTACCCTCGCCCACGCCGCCTCCGGATCCACCGACGAGAAGTACGCTACCCTCCTCGCCGCCAACAAGGCCTCCATCAAGGCTCGACGAGAGTTCGAGGAGACCTCCGACTCCAAGGTCCGAGACAGAGTCGCCGCCATCAAGGACGCCGACTTCAACAGGAAGTCCGCTTTCCCCATCCGAAAGGCTGCCCAGGCTCTCAAGCTCAAGCTCCCTCGATTCCCCACCACCACCATCGGATCTTTCCCCGTTCGTCCTTCGTTTCTTCTTTCCTCTCTTCTCTCGTCGTTCTTTCTCCTTTTACTGACCTTCGTCCTCTTCTTCTTTCTCTCCCTCCTCCAGCAAACCAAGGAGATCCGAGTCGCCCGAAACAGGCTCAACAAGGGAGAGCTCTCCGTTGAGGACTACGAGAAGGCCATGGAGGCTGAGGTCGAGAAGGTCATCCGATTCCAGGAGAAGGTCGACCTCGACTTGCTCGTCCACGGAGAGCCCGAGAGGAACGACATGGTCCAGTACTTCGGAGAGATGCTCAACGGATTCATCTTCACCCAGAACGGATGGGTTCAGTCCTACGGATCTCGATGCGTTCGACCTCCTATCATCGGTGAGTCGCTCGTTCTCTCTTCCTCTCTCGCTCTTACGAACTTTGAGAAACTGACTCGACCTCTTCCTCTTCTCTTCGTTCTTCAGTCTCTGACATCTCTCGAGACGGACCCATGACCGTCCGATGGTCCGCTTACGCTCAGTCCCTCACCTCCAAGCCCGTCAAGGTTCGTTCTCGATTTCCTGACGCGTCTTCCTCCTCTCCTGGAGCTCCTCGCTGACCTTCCTTCCCTCCTTTCTCTCTCTTCTCTCTCAGGGAATGCTTACTGGACCCGTCACCATCCTCAACTGGTCGTTCCCCCGAATCGACGTCACCCGAGAGGTTCAGTGCAAGCAGCTCGCTCTCTCCCTCCGAGACGAGGTCATCGACCTCGAGGCCGCCGGTATCTACGCCATCCAGGTCGACGAGCCTGCGATCCGAGAGGGTCTTCCCCTCCGACGAGTCGACTGGGACTCCTACCTCCTCTGGGCCGTCGACTCTTTCCGACTCTCCACCTCCGGAGTTGAGGACTCGACCTTCGTCGCTTCTCACTTCTGCTACTCCGACTTCAACGGTTCGTTCTCTGTTCTGTCTTCTGCTCGCTCGTCTTTCGTCTTCCCTTACTGATCGTTCCCTCCTCCTCTTCTTCTCGTTCTCGCAGACATCTTCCCCTCCATCCAGAGGCTCGATGCCGACTCCATCTCCATCGAGGCTTCCAAGTCCGACATGAAGCTCCTCGACGTCTTCCAGTCCCACTCCTACGCCAACGGAATCGGACCCGGAGGTGAGCTCGCTTCTCTTCCCCTCCCCCTTCCCCTTGCCTTCCCCTCCCTTTCCTCCCAGCCTCCTTCCTGGTCACTGATATATACATACACTCTCCCTATTTCTCAGTTTTCGACATCCACTCCCCTCGAGTTCCCTCCGTTGAGGAGATCAAGGGTCGTCTGCTCGCTTACTTGGAGAGGATCCCTGCCGACCTTCTCGACATTGTTCGTCCATTTCGCCTCTCAGCATGCCTTCCTTCCGTCGTCGCATGACTTTGTAAGCTGACGCGTTATTTTTGACCTTCGTCTTCTTGTAGAACCCCGATTGTGGACTCAAGACTCGAGGCTGGACCGAGACGGAGGCGTCGCTCAAGAACCTCGTCGCGTGAGTCTTCTCTCTCTTCCTCGTCGAGCTTCCTTCCCTCCTCCCTCCTTTACTGACCTCTCCTCTTCCTTCTCCTCTCTCCCTCCTCTAGCGCCGCCAAGTGGGCCCGAGCCACCTACCCCGCCACCGCTTAAACAGTGGTCGGCTCTCCCTCCCTCTCTTTTTTGGTTTCTCCTTGGTCTCTCGTCTCGTTCTCGCTTCTTTTGCTTTCTTCTCCCGTTCTCGCTTTTCCCTTAACTTTATCACGATCCGTACCTGCACTTCGCACCTGTTCTCAACGAACAAACAACCTCTCACATCTAGCATTTCCCTTTCTCTCTCTCCTCTCGTCTCCTAGCACCGTTTTTTCCCTCTCTCTCGCCCGTCGTTGTACGAAGTAGATTTTGTAGTTCCGGTTTCGTGATCCCTGACGTCGAAGACTCAACTTTTTCGATGATCAATCAACTTTTTTCTCCCTGATTTCCTCTGCTTGTTCGAAAGAGAAGGAAGGAAAATGAAGAGACGGAGAGGGAAGGAGCGAAGACGCAGGTCGTTCTCCCCCTTCGATGCGAGCTCGACTCGACTTTCAGAACTAGGCTAACAACATAGCAGATACATACAGTGTGACCCTTCCTTCCCTCCTTCTACTCTCTATTAATCTACAGCGAGAAGCGAAACCCTCGTTCTAATACTGCATCTACGCGTCGCAAGTCTCCGCCTTCTCCCTCCAATACTCCTCGTACAACGCCACCCAGTGCTTCCGGTTCCGACAGTCCTGCGCTACAAAGCTGGCGGGATCTATGCTACAGCGAGGACGAGCGGTCTTGAAGTCGGCGTCCGAGCGGATCCAGGGTTTGCTGAGAGGACGAGAACGAGACACAAGACGAGGAAGAGCAAGAGGGAAGCGATTAGAGCGAGTTTGAGATCGGGCGGGAGAAGAGGAGAGGAAGAGGTGGTGAACATACGGGAGCGGCCTTGAGAGGTGAAGGTGAACGAGCGAGATCGAGATCAGCGGACGGGATGAGAAAGAAAGAAGGCGAGAAATCAGACGCGACGAGCTCACCAGTCGGAGAAGTGAACGTAAAAGGATGATTCAGCCTGTGAACGGGTGAGAATAAATACGAGTTTCTGTGTCAGCAACGAGTTCAGAGATAGAGGAAGGTGTATGAAGAGAAAGGGAGGAAAAAATCGAACCTCCGCGTCGGGATCCCACGTCAACGACGGATCCTCTCCCAAATATCGAGCGTGGTCGTCGTCGTCCCTCCTAAATTCTCCGGAAAGCATGGCATAGTGTCGATGAGGAAGAATGAGAGCACCTGAAGCAAAGACGAAGGTCAGAAAACAGAGGGAAACGAACGAAGCGCGCGACGGTCTCGATTTGCGGGACTCACTTCCTTTCCCTAGTCGGTTCATGAGCTCCATGTCGAAGCCTAGAAGTGAGAAGGATATTGTAGAGGTCAGAAAAGTATGGACTGCTCGAAGAGGCGGGAGAGAAAGCAGTCGTCGAAGGAAACTAGCAAACGAAAATGGAAGTGAAGACGAACCTTCGACTTGGTTCTCGCCCTTGACCATGTCCACCACTCGCTCATACATGTGCTGAGAAGGAGTCAGAACCATGATGTGAGAAGCCTTTCAAACCGAAGAAGGAGGACTCAGGATGATGTCAAGGGGTGAACGACGAAAGGTGAGAAGACGAACCAAAACTTCGGGCGCTGAGTTCGCCTGTCCGGGGACGTCGTTCAACCAGTAGGCTCGGGGAAGAGCAATGCTCGCTTGAGGTGAGAAGAAGAGATGGTCTGAGAACGAAAAGGCAGAAACAGAGAGGCCTCAGTCCCAGAAGATCTCATGAAAAGAGGTCGGTTCGACTCACCGAGGTTTTTGAAGATCAACCCGTCGCTGTCGAAGTGGATCACTCGGTCGTATTCCGTGAGACCGAGAGCCATGAGTTTCGTGAAGGACTGCGACCAAGTCTTCTCTCCGACGTCGCGAGAAAGGATCTCGATTGGATGAAAGTTGACATCGAGCGCGTCGATCTTGCGAAGGAGTTTGCTGACAGCGTGTGATTCATCCTGCACGTAAGAAGGAGCATCAGAATCGGAGATATCGATGGAGGCTTCGATCAAAAGAGACAGGAGAGGAGGGAGATGAGGCATACTCACGAAGTCGTTCCATTCGAGAGGGTGCAAAAAAGCCAGCTCTGCTCTCGTGTTGAACCGACGAAGACGAGTGAAAGCGATCAGAGAGTTGCAGAGGTATTCTACAGTAGTGGCGTATTGTACGTAGGCGAACCTCTGGGAAATAAACGCCAGAGAAAAGGAGGGGAGCGGTGAGCTCATGTTCGAGAAACGAGAGAGCGAGTGAATCGTGCACTCACCTGCGTCTTTCCCTCGTCGCATCCTGGCCAAATAGAGCCGCTATCTCCATCGCACCAATGAGTCGGCTCCCCGGTTAATGAAGGAAGCGAGTGCTCGTCGCTCTCCTCTTGAAACTGATGGGACGGACGACGAGGACTGGAGCTGAACGCGTCCCTCGAGCGAGGATGGAGGAAGGAGACAACGAAGAGGACGACGAAGGTGAAGAGAATACTCTCTCTTGGGGAGGGACGGGAGCGAAAGTGAGAGATCCAGGTTCCGATCTGCATGAGGCAAGAGAACGAGCTCGGGGATTTTCGAAGGGGGGAAGAGCGAGGGAGGAAGAAGAAGGGAGACGCAGGAGGGATGAAGAGCGGGAAGGTGGCGATCCTAGAACGGAAAGCGAGCGATGAGTATCTTGACAGTAAAGGGTGGGAGTTGAAGAGCGCTCTTTCGAAACTCTGCAGCTGTCGAAGGGAGGAAGGGCATCGCGTTGGTGACATCAAGAAAGGGAAACAGTTGAAATGCCATTCGAGACGTTCAAAAAGTCAGTCACTCAAACCCCGCTTTGCTTGGATACTACTTGGAGATCATCTTGAAGCTTCGCTCGTGGCGGTAGAAGTGAAGTCGGAGGCGTGGGAGTGATGTTGAGCGGGAGGAAACGAAGACGACCGTCGAGCTTTCTCCCTGGCCTTCCAAGCCTACAGATGCTCGAGAGAAGTCGCAGACGACTACTGTGAGAATTCAGAGGGCTGAGTAAATCTATCGTAGTCCAAGAAAGGGCAGAAATGGTCGAGGAGGACGTGGTCAACGAAAGATCTCTCTGCCAACCGAGCGAAGGAAGGATTGTTTAAGGACGAAGGGAGAAGTTGAGCGCCATTGTTCGTTGCAGAGATACGCTGAAGCAGGCCGAGTAGCTTCATCTGGCAATGGAGAAGTTGTAGGAAGGATTGATGACTCCCCCCGATGCTTGGGGGAGGGAGAAAGAAGGGGAGTCGAGAGCGACGTCGGATTCAAAGCGTAGAAGGAAGATATTGAGAGGTTCGAGTCGGATGAACTTGAAGCCTGGTATATCTATACTCGATCCGAATCGGAAAAGCAGTCGTAGATATCGGTTTCGAGGAGGGTGGGAGGTGAAGGAAGGAAGAAAGTGATTGGAAGGTCGAAAGTTGAGCTCAACCTTGAGTCCTCCCTTCCTCCCTTCCTCCCTAACAACCATCTCCCTTCCCTCAGCACCCGCCGCAAAGGATCTCGCCTACAGATCTCTCATATCCCTAGATACCCACGTTCCAACCACAACCCCGAGCTCTCCCACGAATCCCTCCCTCCCTTGACCAACGGTCGACCTCTCGAAGAACCGGCTGAACCCATGTCGACTTCTCGCGGTCGTCTTACCATAGACGAGATCAAACCGGAGAACGAGTTTCACACCATCGAGCAGTACTCGAGGACTGCATGCTTCTCCTGTAACAGAAAACCTGCTAAGTTGTTTTCGTGTGGTCGATGTGCGAGGTGAGATCTGTCGTCCTTTGTTCTTCGCTCATCTTGCTTTCCGTCTCCCAAGTTCTTTCTTCGCTGACCCTGTTGACGTCTTGATCTTCATCCCAGAGTCGCTTACTGCAATTCCGTTTGCCAGAAGTCGGACTTCAGGATTCACCTACCATTCTGCAAAGCTTGGACATCTCTTCTCGCTACCCTTCCCTCCCAACCTCCCATCACCACCTTCCCTCCCACTCGCTCAGATCTCGAACAGGTCATGAGCTTCGTCCAACTCAACATCATGCTTCCCCTCCATCGAATCCTAGCCGAAGGAGGATCCCCAGTCGGAACCGTCTCTACGTACCTCGTCTTGAACGACGTTCGGTGTGTCGTTTGTTACGCACCGCTCAGAGGGAGGGATTGGGACGGGTGCGAGGTGTGTGTTCTTCGGTGGTGTAACAACGAGAGATGTAGTCAAGGAAGGAAGTCGATGCACAAGACATCGGGGGTGTGCTCGATGCTGTCGGCCATCGCGAGAGACGAGGCGTTCCGAAGGTCAGTCGTCGCGTCTCCTTCTCTCGTTACTTTTCAGCTCGTTGACGGCCCGTTTTCTTTCTCTCCCGAACCTTCGTTTATTTTCAATCAGGAACTACGAACAGTCCCGCGAACGAGAAGGCATCGTCTCGATCTGGTCTCCTCCTCGGATCATTCGCTTTCCAACACCCCTCCCTCCCTCGTGGACCGCCTATCTCGACGCGTCCGTCCTCCCAACCTCCTCCCGCCCTCTCCCAACTCCTTCCATCAATTTCCACTGGTACATGTCTCTCTTTCTTGATTTCTCGCCTTCAACAGCTCCTGCTCGAGCTGACGTTCTTCCTTCAACTCCGTTCTCCCTTCCTCGCGTCTCACCAAAAGGATGACCTACACCGACTATGTACATCTCGAAACGACGTTCCTCCCTCCCCGATCTCGCCGTCGCCTTCAACGCTGGCATCTCCGAATCTCCCTCAAGCTGGACACCGACCATCGCTTCTCTCGTCGAGGATCGAATTCCTACCGTCTGCACCGCCTTCAACCAGATGGAAGCCCAGTCGGACGCGTCGGCGGTTCAGAAGATGGGAGGAGGGCAGGTTCGCTTCGTTTGGAAGGAGGAGAAGAATATCTGGGCTTCGGGGAGGAAGCATTTTGATTTGTTCTCGGTGCCGGATCTATTTTGGTCGGAGAATCTCTATTGGACTGGGTTCTTAGGTCGGGATTAGACTCGCGTCGGTTTCGATTTGTGCTTCTTTCTTTGAGTAGAGTATGTAGTTGTACTTCGTCTCTTTAGAAACAGGCGGTTGTCGACTAGAGTACAGAGAGTGAATACTCGTAACAGGATTTCATAGACACGAAGCTGGTACGAAAAGATCAACCTCAATCAACCCTCCTCCTCTTCGACTCGTCTTCGTCTCGTCTCCTCTCCCCGCCTCTCTCTCGATCTCGACTCCTACTCCTCTCCCTTCTCCTCCCACCGTCTCCTCCACCACCTCTCCCACCGTCCCTGTCCCTCTCCCTATCGTCCCTCCTGCCCTCGTCCCTCCTCCCGTCATCTCTCGGACGCCTCGACTCGTCCCACCTCCCACCTCCTCCCCCTCTCTCCTTACTCCTACTCCTGCTCCTCCTCCTCACATCCTCGTTCCTACCCCAACCCTGAGCACTTCGATCGTCCCGTCGATCTCGATCGTCTCCTCTTCGGTCGTCTCGAGGCGGTGGTCGAGCAGAGGAAGAAGAGGGTTGTTGTTGTTGAGCTCCAACTCCCCACGAACGACTGGGTCCTGATCCAAGAACGGAGCCGTTCGATCCTGTTCCGGTTGGACCTCCTCCTTGACTTGGAGCAGCACCGAAAGTTGAAGGACCGGCTTGGTTCTGTTGGTTCCAGGGGTTCTGAGGGCAGTCTGAACGAGAACGAAAAGACGCGTCGTTGGAGGGAGCAGAAGAGGTTAGCGAAACGAGACGAGCGAAAGCGAAAAGAGGTCGGTGAGACGGAAAGAAGGAAGGACGAACCCTTCTTCATATGCTCAGTCGAACCACAAGTGAAGCAGCCTTGACCTCCTCCGCCAGATCCTCCGAAGCCTTTCGCCGTGGTGTCTTGGTCGACGAGATGGGTGTACTGTGAGAAGAGAGAAGAGGAAGGAAGGTGGGTCAGTAGGTGTGAAAGAGAGATGGGGGGTAAGAGTCGGGGGCGGCGAAGGAGTAGCGAGAAAGGGTGGTCCGACGAAGGAGAGGAAAAAGTGAAACACACCTTCGATTGAGACATCTTTCCGAAGTTCCTCTTCTGCATGACCTTGGGTAGCGATGAAACGTCTACGGTCGATTCCAGAGGTGCCGAGTAGTCTCGTTGAAGGATTTCGTCGTCCTGTTAGAGTCGAGAAGGAAGAACGAGAAGTCAGTTTGCGTTTCTCGTCGTCTCGCCGTTCTCCGTCCTGTCCATCTCCACCCTCCACCCACCATCCAAACCGTTCAGAAAATGTCGACGCAAGAACTCACCTGATGGAAAGCTCCCTTGTGCCAGAACTTCTGCAAAAACACCTGTTGACCCTTGGGCTTCTCCCTCCTCCCCTTCTCAGCCCTCTCCAAATCCTCCCTCATCCTCTCCTGCTCAGGCATGGCTCTCCTTCTCTCCACCTCGTCCCTCTCCTCCTCTCGAGCAGAAGAAGCAGCCTCGTCCCGAGCGAGTCGCTGAAGTTCTCGAAGCCGCCAGGATTCGAACTCGAGAGTTGGGTCGAGACCGTCCGTGTCGTCGACTTCGGTGATGAGTTCGGGAGCTTCCTCTGGAGTAGTGGGAGGTACATAAAGAAAACGGAAGTGCTTAGTCAGTTCGTGTGTGTGGGAAAGGCAGCAACAAGAGAACGACGTCGAGGAGGACGCGTTTGTCAAGGTCGCAGAGACGTCTCGAGGAAAGACGATTTGAGGGAGAAGAAAAGTCGTAGGTGGTACTCACTCTCGGCGATCTCCCTCCTGATACTCTCAGCAACCATATCGTGCGAGTCCTTCTTCCGTTGTTCCTCCTCGGCGAGAAGTTTGGAAAGGGTCGCAGCGTCTCGAAGGATGAGGGTTTCTCGAGCTCGCCTGATGGAAGTGACAGACGAAAGGGGATAGAGGAAAGAAAGAAGGCAAAGATGGGTGTCAGAATATGTACAGAGTGACGAGGTCGGGAGCGAGAACGAGGATGGGAGGAGGATGGAGGAGGGAAGGGAAGGAGAGAGAGCTCACTTTGGGACGAAGGTCGGACGAAGGGCTGGTTTGGCAGGTTCCTCCTCCTCGGAGTCGGTCTCGTATTCACTTGAGGATCCCTGTAGTCGCCAATTATAAGCCCGAGCGAAAGAAAGTTAGCAAACAGACGAGGGAAGGAATGAGGCGAGGAGGCGGAGGAGCAGAGGAGGAGGAGGAGGGTCGGACGAACCTCATCAGCTGCTGGAGGTTGACCTGGTCGAACGGGAGCCTTGAACTTTGGCTTAACGTCCTCTTCTTCCGATTCGGTCTCCTCTTCGGATGAGCTCTCTGTTGCGATCGAACCAAAAGGGAGAAAAGGGTGAGCTTGATTCGAAGGGAAGGGAAGGAGAAGAGAGAGAGCTCGACTGACCTTCAACCTTGCCACCTGTGACCTTCCCTTCCTTGGTAACTCCCATTTTTCCCAGAGCCACGTTCATCCCTCTCCCTTGTCCACCTCTAGAAGGTCCTGCTGTCGAAGCGAGAAAGTCTGCTCCTGAAGCGTCCTCTTCCTTGACCTCCTGATCCTGATCGTCCTCCTCCTCCTCGTCGTCGGAATCCGACTCTGCTGCTTCCTTGGGGGCTTTTCCTTTGAAGTATCGACCTGCTGGACGAGCGGGAGCTGCTGCTGGTTTGGCTCGAGACGACATGGGGAGCGAAAGTTTGTCTCTGTGTTGATGGTTGAAGGTCAAAAACAAAAGGAAAGCCGAACTCAGGTCGAAAGGGCCGGAGGCAAGTCGACGAAGCCATCTCCTTCTCCTTTCCCTCAACCATCACTCCTTCCCTCTTCTATCTTTACTAAAAATGGCTTCTCGAGGTAGGAAATCAAAGTCCAAGGGAGTTACCCTCACCATCATGGTCGGTGAGTACAAGAAATAACGAGGATAGGAGCGAGAAGAGCTCAAGGGATTGACACGTCCCTCCTTCCCTTCCTTCCCTCTCGTCTCTCTCCTTTCCCCGCCGTGTCTATAGTCGGAGCTTCAGGCACAGGTCGTACCACCTTCGTCAACACCCTCTGCGAGTCGGATGTTCTTCCTCACAAGGAGATCCCTTCCCCCTCGACAGCTCACATCGAGGAAGCCATTGGGATCAAGCCCGTCAACGTCGAGCTCGAGGAGGACGGTGTTAGGATCGCTCTCACAGTCGTAGATACTCCCGGGTAAGCTCATCACCACCATCCCTGTGTACCTTATGCCCTCTCATAGTAGCTAAAAAAGTTTTGGCCCTCTTGTGACTTCAGATTCGGAGATCTCATCGACAACACCTCCTGGTGAGCTTCAGCCCTGGATCTTCCTCCCTCCCTCCCTTCGAAGCTGACCTTCTTCTTCCCTCTCTTGTAGTTTCGGCGAGATCCTCGGCTACATCGAGCGACAGTTCGATGAGATCCTTTCTGAGGAGACTCGAATCAAGCGAAATCCTCGTTTCAGGGACAACAGGTGAGCTCTCGTTCCTTCCTTCCTTCCCTCCTTCCCTCGGGCTCTCTTCCCTGCTCATCTCCTGCTGATTGCCTTCCTTCGTTTCACTTCGTCCATCTCCAGAGTCCACGCCCTTCTCTACTTCATCCAACCTACCGGTCACGCTCTTCGTGAGATCGACATCGAGCTCATGCGACGACTCTCCTCGAGAGTCAATGTCATCCCTGTGGTGGGCAAATCCGACTCGCTCACTCCTTCTGAGTTGAAGGCATTCAAAAAGAGGATCATGGAGGATATCGAGCAGTGAGTCCCACCCGTTCGCGAACTTTGATGTGTGGGGAGGTGGAAGGGACGGAGCGGACCGTGATGACAAGGAGGGAGGGACGTTCTAGGAACGAAGCTCATCGTCCTCCTTCCCTGGTTTGATTTACGGCAGCTACTCCATTCCCGTGTTCAACTTCCCCTACGATGTCGAGGAGGACGACGAAGAGACCATCGTCGAGAACGCAGCTCTCAGGGTACGTTCAGTTCCTTGCTCTTCGAGTCGCTGCCGTCTCCTGCGAAGTTGAAGCTCACACTCCCTTCCCTCCTTCCCTCATTCTTCGGCTTGAACCTTTACAGGCCCTTCTGCCTTTCGCTCTCGTTGGATCGGAAGAGGAGATTGAGGTCGACGGAGAGCCTGTTCGAGTTAGAAGGTCAGTCTCTCTCGTTCGTTCCTTCGACGCGTCGAGCGCCTCGTTCAAACAGCGTCCTGATCTTTCCTGGCACGTTCTTTCGCAATCAGGTACCCCTGGGGACTCGTTGAGGTCGACAACCCCAAACACTCGGATACTGGAGCTCTTCGAGGCGCTCTTCTCAGCTCGCATCTCACCGATTTGAAGGAGGTTCGTCTACCTCTTTCCCTCCTTCTCGTTCTTCCACCCTTTTCTGGCGTTCTCTTGCTGACAGGACATATCTTTCTCACTTCACAGATTACCCACGACTTCCTCTACGAGAACTAGTACGTCGCACCTTTTTGCTTCTTTTGTGCTCCTGTCCTTCGACGAAGAGCTCAGCGTCTCGACCTTCTTTTTTTGCGCTCGCTCACAGCCGAACCGAGAAGCTCTCCAAGACCAGCTCGTCGCGAGACTCTACGCTTCTTCCGGCCGACCAGAGCAACAGGATCAAGGAGGAGCAGCTCAGGAAGGAGGAGGAGAAGCTGAGGGAGGTTGAGTTGAAGGTCCAGGTGAGTTCACCGTCCCCAGCTCTTCCCTTCCTTTTCGAAAAGATTTCTCGTCGTCACGTTGCTGACATCTACCCTCCTCTTCTCTGACCCTTCAGCGAGAGATCCAAGAGCGTCGTCAAGAGCTGGTGAGCCTTCTTCCGCGTTCTCGTCTCGACTCTCCCTTCTTTCGACTCGAGCTGACTTCCTCTCCCTCTTCCCCTTTCTTCTCCGTCAGTTGGTCAAGGAGGAGACCCTCAGGAACCTTGAAAGCCGTCTGGCCGCTCAAGGACTTCAGCAGCAGGAGGGCTACTAAACCCAACGCCTTTCTTCACCTCGTTCCCTTTCCTCGCCTGCCCTTCCTTTCTTCTTCCTCTACTCTATGTCTGTCTTTCTTCCTTTCTTGCTCGCTAGTGGCCATACCCCTACCTTACCTCCACGCTCTCTCTCTCGCTCTCTCTCTCTCTCGCATGCTCGCTCGCTGCATCATGGTCTCGCTTTTTTCTTTCTTTCTTTCGTCGTCTTTCTCTCCCTCGATTATTTTATAACCACGTTTTCGGTCGCTCTTTCTCCTTTCCTTTCCTTGCTGAGCGATACGAGCCGCGGACTCCTGAGAGGATGGGATCATAACATCCTTGAATTCGTCTCGTCTGCTTCCCGAAAACAAACGGCCTCCCCGTTCGCGGTCGCTGCGAGGCTCTTTTTAGTCGATGAGGTACTTCCTCTTGAAGAAAGATCGAAGATGGAGGATCTACGAAGGAGGACAGGATCGCCTCAGATGAAACTTCTGGGCGAAGACAGAGAAGGAGGAGAGGAGAGGAAAGGGACTGACCTGCCACGATCCCAAACAGAACAGCACGACGAGGGTGATGAGAGCGAAGTTCTGCACTCGGCGGTTGGTAGATTCTGCGGAAGTCGACGGGAAAACACGCTGCAGAGCATTAGCACTCCAAGGTCTGAAGCGAGCTGTGGTCGAGAGAAAGTAACACCGGTGGAAAGTAACGAAACGAGACTCACCGTTCGTGTCCCTCATCCTCGCCTCCCTCCTCTGCAGATAAGCCAGCTCATCCACAATCTCCTTCACGACCCCTTCCAGTTTCCGCATCTCGACTTCCAGGGTGGAGAGGGATTCTTGGTTGGCGATGGCGCTTGAAAGAACGAAGGCGAGGGAGGAAGGTCAGTTCGACGTGAGCTCGACCTTGAGCTTCATTGAGCAAGTACAAAAAGCAGGTTGGTCCCGACTCACTTGTAATCCACAGCATCAGCTCCGATATCCACCTCCAGCTCAATCGTCCGTTGATGAACGAGATGGTTGGGAGCGTCTTCGAGGCGAAAGAACGAAAAAACAAAGAAACAAAGCGTGAGCTCGAGCTCGTTTCCTCCCCCCTCCCCCTTCAGCCCTCCCTCCCTCCCTCTTCCACCCACCCAACCCTGCTCCAACGCTCCTCCAAACCCAAACCCAAACCCAAACGAAGCGACTCACTGTAGTCCAAATAGTTCCTAAAACAGACCCCGACGTCCGCGTTCTCATGCGTCGTGATAGCGAGCCTGGTCTCTCCCTTGACCGACTTCTTGGAAAGGTAGATGTTGCCGTGCTCGGATCCGTCGACGATTTCGACGTCTATGCGCTGGGAGGGACTGTGGACGACGAAGGAGGGTGGGTGTGTGTGTTGGGAATGAGAGGAAAGGAGGGAGGGACGAGATGGAAAGGAGAGGGAGGGAAGGAGAAGGGGAGGGAGAGATGAGCTTGGAGATTTCTGGAGCTTCGAGGAGAGATATAGCAGAGGCGAAGGGACAAGAAAGTGGAAGGGAGAACTCACCCAGACCCTATGTTGGTTGTTACAATCACCAGAGAATCTACAATCAACGAACCGAAAGAAACAGCGAAAAACAAAAGTGAGATGAGCTCGACCTCTCCTTCCCTTCCTCCCCTTTCCTTCGTCTAGAGACTCACGAGCGTTCGCATAGTTCCAGATACACCCTGTTCGCATCAAACCAAGCGTCTCGTATCAGCTCCTCCGTCGTGGGCTTCCCAAAACTGTGGCGCGCACTCACTCGGTGTAGGATACTTCTCAGCGACGAGGTCGAACTTGATCGCCTCTGCTGGCGTCGTTCCCAAACTCAGCACGAGCAGGAGGGCACAGAAGCAGGATGCCAGTAGGGAAGAGAAGGGGGAGCGTGATGTTGGGGTTGGCATGAGGTGGGGAGTGAGAGAGAGAGGTTGGTTGGGGTGGGAGAGAAGGAGAGGAGGACGGGAGGGAACGAGAGGAAGAGTCGCAGAGCTGATGGTTGGGAGGTGAAACGAACGAGACACGGAACGAAGACGCTTTGTTTTCCTCGTTTTTCTTCGCCAATATACCTTTCTGCGAGCTCAGAGGAAAGAGGCAGACTTTCAACGAAGAGGAAGGAGGAACTCAAGACGATATATATCCTCATCAACCGGAAGAGAAGCCGAACCTAAACACCCTCTCCTCGCCCTCCTCTACATCTCATCGTCCCCTCCCAGATTCGGCTTCGGGATCCTATGCAGCAGCCCATACCCAATCCCACTTCCCAGCAGACCCTCCCCACCCCATTTCCTGTTCGGGACGAGGACGACTTCTCGGAGGGTGCTGGCGAAGGGGAGACACAAACGAACGAAGGAAGGTCAGCTCCGGAGTTGAGAGTCGAGTGGCGAGGGAAGAGAGGCTCCCGAAGAAGAAGGACTCACTCGAAATCATGTGAGTAGACGTAGATCCTGAGAGGTCGATCGATGTGCTGTTGGACGAACGAAAGGAACGGAAAGGAGAGTCGGCGACGCGAGGAGATGGGAAACGGAAAGGAAGAGGCAGCACTCACAGCTTCCACCACATCGTAGAAATCGTTCTCGTGGTTCAGCACTCCTCCAGCCCATCCGATCACCCAATCTCCATACGGGACGAGACCTGACGAAAACGAAACGACGTGTGAGCTTCTCGACGTCTCAGAAGGGAGATCTCGAGCTCGAACAGAAGTCGAACGAAACGTACCAGCACTCTCCGCCGGACTCCCCTCCATCACATCCAACACATGCCACACATTCTCCAACGCCATCGCAGGCGTACAGAACCTCAAACTCAACCCCAGCAAACTAGCCTGCCCTCCATCCGTCGACGAGTGATGCGAGTGGTTGGACGTCGAGCTCGATCCTCCTCCTCCTCCTCCCTCTTCTCCCTCGTGATGGTGATGTCCACGACTGTGGCTGTGGTGAGAGTGGTTGCTCCCTGTTTTGGAGGATCGTTTCTTGAGGATCGGAGGAGGAGCTGTAGCGCCGTTGTGGGTCGGAGGAGGAGCGCTGAGAGCGAGCGTAGGAGTGGACCATTGACGGGACGGGGTGAGGGTGACGTAGCGGGTTTCTTGACGTTTGGAGGAGTGGACGAGGAGCGTTAAGGGACGGGATTCGTAGGAGTCTACGGTTGAGGCTAGGGATTCGGGGGAGAGTTCCTGGGAGGAGGGAGGGAAGAAGGAGAAGGAAGGAGGAAGAGGTGAGCTCGAACGTCCAGCAGATTCGTCCTCTCCAACTCCAAAGAACGGAGATATAGACGCGAGTTTGGGGTGAAATGAGGATGTACAGTCTCGGCTCCTTCTATTCCAACGATGAAGTCGAAGACTGGTGAACGCGAAGGATGGAGGGAAGGAAGGAGATCAGCGGACTGCTGGAAGGAGTCGGACAGGAGGAGCTCGAGCTCACAAGGTTCTATGCCTGCCTCCGCTGCTGGAGAACCTTCTGCTACTCGTAGAACGTGAAGAGCTTTGTCTGTAGCTGCGAGACCCGAGTTGGAAGAAGCTGCGTTTCCCATGATGGACGTTGGGAGGGGAAAGAGAAGAGAGCCAGGCCGTCGTGAGTTTGGATTTCGTTTCAAAGCAAGGTTCATCTCTCCCTGGCTTCAAACCACATCTTTCCCCTTTGATAAGAACCTCAAGAACAGGTGAATAAAAATTTCCTCGCTCTATTTCGCTGGAGTCCATCGATCTGACCTTCATCGATCTCGTTTCCTACAGCGGAGGACTCCAAAACGAACCCCTCCCACTCCTCGCCTCGCCTCTCCTCTCCTCCTCCCCTCTTCGTCTTGATGAGCTCTCCCTTCGTCAAAAGCAAGCTCAAGTCCGCTCGTGAAGCTGTCGGCAAGAAGGATTTTGGACTGGCCAAGTCTCTACTGGAACAGGTCCTCGAGCAGGAACCTGATAACTACAACGGGTGAGCTTTAGAATCGATCTCTTTCTCCTTCAAGCTCGAGCTCACCTTGTCGTCTTCCTTCTTCCTTCGTCGTCCGTTCGCAGTCTCGTCTTCTCTGGATTGGCCAAGTTTAATCTGAAACATGTCGAGGAGAGTGAAGAGGTGGGTCCATATATCTCGATTGTCCAAGAAGAAGCGTCGAGCTCAAAAGACAACGGGACGAAGCTCACCACCTCTTTCTCCCTTCCTTCTTTCCTCAGGCCTACCTTCGAGCGACCGTCGGATCTCCCGACCTTCCTACTGCTTGGCAGGTAAGTCCCAGACTGCTTCTATAATCCTGTCCGTTTCGAGCTGACGTTCTTTTCGTCTCCTTCCCCTTCAGGGTCTCGCCAAAGTCTACGAGGATCAAAAGTCGTGGGCCAAACTGGGAGACGTTTACGAACGACTCATCGACATCTTTGGGAAGCTGTAGGTCTACTTTCCACTCTTCTAGCACGTCGGTCGATTTTTCGCTGAACTGTTGGTCCGTACAGGGAGGAACCCGCTAAACTCGCCGAAACGATTCAGAAGCTCATCGAGCTCCGTCGAGAAGAAGGGACTCGCGCTCAAGTTCGTCGTCTCCCTCCCTCCCTCCCCTCTCTCAACCTAACGACTTATTTCCTCTTCTCGCAGCTCATCTCCTCCCTCCAACACCTCCTCCCCACCTCCTCTCATCACTCTATCCTCCGTCTTCTTCCTTCACCCACACCCACCGAACCCGAAACCACCACGACCCAATACGTCCAAACCATCGTTCATCTCAACGATCTCCCCGTCCTCGAAGAGATCGTCTCGTTGCAGGAGAAGGACGAAGCTCAGATCATCGACAAGGAGGTTCAGAAGCGACGGCAGAGGATCACCACCGGAGCGAAGGCTCTGACGAGGGAGGCGGTCGAGAAGGCTGTCAGGGCGGAGATGGGGGTTGGGTCGAAGGTGAGCTGGAACTCAGTCCTCTCTCTCTCTCCCACATCTCTTCAACACGTCGAGCTCGTAAGTCAGATATTAACCAAGCTTCTCTTCTTGTCTTCGTGCAGCTCCCTGGACTCTACAACGACCTGTGCAACCATCCCTCCCTCCCTCTCGATCAACGACGCGCCACGGAACACAAACTCTTCCTCTTCCACTTCTCCCTCCTCGCGGCTCTGCCGACGACGTCCCCGATGAAGCAGATTGCGAGAGGCGAGGTGCTGGAGATGACGAGGGGTGTGGTGCTGCTGGGGATTGCGGATCAGCAGATGTGGGAGGTCGAGTTGGAGTGGGGCGATTGGGAAATTATTGGTGAGTCGCACTTCCCTCGCCTTCTTTCCTCCTCTTCGTTCTCCGTCGAAGGTACGAAGAGACTGATCACGTTCTTCGTCCTGTTGTTCTCGGCTCATATCAACACAGAACACTACCCTCTCCCGACGCTCAAAGCCTTCGTCTCGATCTTCCCCGACGCGTCCCTCTCAACGTTCATCCGAGGGTTCTTCAAGTACTTTGCTCTCGAGGACCTTCCTGAGGGTGTGAAGGGAGAGAAGGCTTCTGGAGCGGTGGAGGGTGCTCAGATCGAGTCGGAACAGGACGTTCAGGATGCGGCGTTCAAACTTTTACTCGTTCGTTCAACGCCTACCACTCTCTTTCCTCCCCTCCTCGCCCCCTTGCTCAAACTCGTCCTCTTTCCTTTTCTCAAACTCACCCTCGCCTTCTTCCATTATTTTTCCCTTTTTTCCCTCTCGTCATCCACTCTTCCAGGACGGCTTCGACTCCACGCCGACCTCCCTCCTCTGCCACCGCATCCTCTCGCACATCCACCTCCTCGACCGCGACTACCCCTCCGCCATCACCGTCGCCACCGAAGGGCTCAACATCGTTCGTCGAACCGAACGCTTATCCGGTCTTATCCTCACCAACTCCCGACTAGCGTTCCAAACCATCCTCGCCACGTCCTACGTCCATCACTTCTCTCCGAAACACCACCCGCTCGCTGAACCGCTCTTGGAAACCATTCTAACGGCGAGACCGAACGATGCAGAGGCGCTGATGGGGAAAGGGTATGTTCTGGAGGGGAGGAAGGAGTGGGAGCGGGCGAGGGAGGTGTTTGCGCAAGTGGTCGGTGTTTTGGAACAGGGGAGGAGGAGGGAGGTTGCGAGAGAGGAACTAGGATGGTGTTCGTTCAAGATGGGAGAGAGGGAGGAAGGAAGGGAGATTCTAAGGAGTGTGTTGGATGGGTTGGATGAGAGGAAGGAGGTGGACGAGGTGGTGGTGGAGCAGGGCGCGAGGGTGGCGTGGAAGTTGGGGAGGTGCTTTTGGGAGTTGGAGACGGGTGAGTCGCACACTTCTTTCCTGAGGGACCAGATTCTGCGTGTCCCAACCGCTCTCGTACTGACCTTTTATTCGATTTCGTCGTTCCTCGCAGCCCACGATCGTCAAACAGCCCACGAGCTCTTCCTCTCCTCCCTCAAACGCTCGTCGTCCTTCGCTCCCGCTTTCACCTCCCTCGGAATCTACTACGCCGATCATCTCTCTCCTCCCGACACCATTCGAGCTTCGAGATGCTTTGAACGAGCTTTCGAGCTGGACCCACGAGAAGGAGAGGCAGCGAGGAGACTGGCCGATTCGTTTGCGGACGACAAGGAGTGGGAGCTGGTTGAGATCGTTGCGAAGAGGACGATTGAGGGAGAGGGAGGATTGGAGGGAGGGTTGGCGGCTGCTGGTGGAGAGAGGGAGAAGGAGGCGAAGGGGAGATTCCTTGTTGAGAACGTTTGGGCTTGGAAAGCGTTGGGAGCGGTTGAGTTGGTGAGTCGTTCTTTTCTCGTCTCGACGCGTCTGCTCTTCTCTCCCCGTCAAGCTCACCTTTCTTTTCCTCTTCTTTCTTCGAACAGACTCGGAACTCCTACGCCAAAGCCATTCACCATTTCCAGATCGCTCTCCGTTCCGACTCGAAGGACATCTCCTCCTGGCTCCGACTCAGCGAAGCCTACGCCAAATCAGGGAAACAAGCCGCCGCTCTCAAAACGCTCGCTCGAGCGCTCACCCTCGAACCGGACAACTGGCTCGTCACCTTCATGATCGGAGACGTTCAAACCCAACTCGGAGTCCACTCGGAAGCCATCAAGTGCTTCAAGGAGATCCTCGTCGTTCGGCCAACGGAACTCGGAGTCCTCGTCGCTCTCGCAAGGTCCCTCCTCAACCTCGCTTCGGAGGAGTCGTCGGCGGGGTACCACGTTCGAGCGGAGGCGTCCCTCATCGAGTCGGTGGGGCAGGTTGGGAAGATCCTCGAGGGGAAGGTTGGGTTTAGAGCGTTGGCTTGGAAACATGTGGGAGATGTTTGCTTGCAGCTCTCGCAGCTTTCCTTCTCCTTCGATCCGGAAGGCGTTGCTTCGGCTCTCTCCCCCTTCGTCAAGATTCTGGTTTCGGAGGATCAGAACGGAGTCTCGTCCATCCCGGAGGTCGTCTCAGCTCGTCAACTCCTCTCCTTCAAGGGAACCGTCGACGCCGCCTTCGTCCTCCGACTCGCCGCTTCAGCCTACACCTACCGACATCACCTCCTCGTCGGGGACGAAGTAGCAGCAGCTGCTGCTTCTCACGACGTAGCCGTTGCTCTTCATCATCTTGGAGCGGCGTTGCCAGAGAGCGAGACGAAGTCGAGGCAGGCTTGCGTGAAGGAGGCGACGGGATCGATCAAGTCGGCGTTGAGGGTTCAACCTAGGAACGAGCAGCTTTGGATCACCCTGGGGACACTTTCGTTCGAGTCGAGCGCGAGACTCAGTCAGCATGCTTTCGTTATGGCTCTCGAGATCAATCCCAAGGTGCGTCTCCCCACCCGACGACGAAGGAGATCGATCGAAGACCCGTCTTGAGAGAGCTGACCTCTCTTCTTTTCTTTCTTGCTCTCGCTCTCAGAACCCCATCGTCTGGAGCAACCTCGGATTCCTCTACCTCAAGAACGACGACGCCGAACTCGCTGGAGAAGCCTTCCTCAAGTCGCAGACGTTGGATCCGGACTGCTCGTTGGCCTGGCTCGGTCAAGGTCTCCTCGCTTCGAAGATTGGACATCAGGGAGATGCTAGACTCCTCTTCGAGCATGCTGTTGGACTTTCGAACGATTCCCTTGTGAGTTCGATTCTCCTCTCCTCGTCGTCTCTTCCTCCCTGACCTCGCTCTCTCTCCTTCGTTTTCCCCTCTCCAGCTCGAAGCCAACCTCCTCTACTCCCAATCGACCTACGATCTCTTCGCCACCTCCTCCCCTCCCTCCACCTCCATCCTCCACGCTCCCTCCTTCGCCCTCAAACGCTTCTGCGAACAACGTCCCACCGACTCCACCGCCCTCCATCTCCACGCTCTCATCGCCGAACGTCTAGGCCAATACGATCTCGCTCTCACCCAGATCTCCAAATCCGTCGCCGTCCTCGAAGCAGCCTACGAGGATTCAGAAGACTCGGAAGTCGAAGCCAGGTTCGCTATCGCTCAATCCAACCTCGGTCGACTCCATCTCGCTTTAGGGAACTACCAAGCGTCCATCGACGCCTTCGCTGGGACGCTGGGTCTGGTTTCTCCCGAAGACGAGAGCGTGAGGAGCAGGAGGTTGAGAGTTCATGCCAAGTTCGGGTCGGGGTTGGCGAATTACTGGTTGGGAGAGCTGGACGAGTCGTTGGGGATGTTCCAGGCTGCGTTGGATGAGCTGGAGGAGAAACCGATGGGGGTGATGAAGGATCAGGTGTCGGTGTTGTTGGCGCAGGCGCTTTGGGGGATGGGAGGGGAAGAGGAGAAGGAGGCGGCGAAGAGTACGTTGTTGGAATGGTGAGTTTTCGACGCGACGTTTTCCTCGTTTCTCCACCTCGTTCTTGGTCGGCTGACGAGCGTTTGTATCTCCCTAATTTCCTCAGCATCACCTCGGATTCGACGAACCTCGACGCCGTCACCACACTCGCTGCCATCGGAGTCGTCTCGTCGGACGACACCCTCGTCGACGCGGCTCTCACAGAGATCCTCGCTCTCCCTCTCGATCGAAGACAGGCTCTGGATACGAGTGGAGATCTGGATTGGTTGATGGTTCGACATCACCTCACTCAGGTAAGCCGTTTCAAGCTCTTTTCGAAGCGAGGACGAAAGAACGAACGTCGCGTCGTCCTGACCTTTCCTTTCTCCCCTTTTTTTTTCCCTCCTCAGTCCGATCCCTCCTCCGCCGAATCCCTCCTCCAGAAGTCGATCCACGTCACTCCCTCCTCCCCAACCCCTCTCCTCGCTCTCTCGAAACTTCACCTCCAGCAACAGCACCCCCTCGAGGCCGTCAAACTCGCCAAAGCAGCTCGAGCAGCCGACGCCTCCGTGGAGGAAGGATGGGAGAGTTTGTTGATGCAGGCTGTGGCTGTTGCTTCGTTGGAAGAGGGAGGAGGAGAGGAAGGGAAACAGGCGATGAGGGATGCGCAGAGAGCGGTGGTGCTGAGGCCTTGGGAGGTGAGAGGGTGGGATGGGTTGGAGTTTGTGAGAGGACGCGTCGGGGAGGAGGAGGTGAAGGAGGAAGGAGGAGGGAAGGAGTAGAGTTTTGCTAGTCTATCAATTCTTTCGATTCGCATGAACATCATCATCATGTCTCGTTGATTTTAGGTACTACCAGCTCAGGCGCCCCGATCTATCTCGTATCTTTCGAGTCCGACTGGGAGGAGCGTCGACTCAACTCGACTTTGGTTACTAACGAGACGAAGCGTGGTATCGGTATCAACCACTTTCTATAGAGTGATACAACTCATTGAATGATCTACAGCAGCCTAAAAAAAAACGAAAACGCTCTACAAAGTTAAAACGACCTCAGCCTCCCTCCGTTTTTTTTTTTTTACGACGACGTTCCGTAGATCCTATCTCCAGCATCTCCAACTCCTGGGGAGATGTAACCTTTCGAAGTTAATTGCGAATCAATAGCAGCAATGAAGATCTGTAGAAAAAAGGGGCCAAAGGAAGAGAGATCAGCAAGAGAAACGACGACGCGACGACGAACGACGCCAAACAAACTCCCCTTCCCCCTCGACTCGACCTTCCGTTCCCCTCCCAAAAGCGTTTGAAACTCACATCCAACTCAGGGAAAGCCTTCTCGATAGCAGCCAACCCCTCCGACGATCCCAGCACGGAAAGCAACTTGATCTGCGAGACGGGAAGTCCCCAGTCCTTGGCCATGTTGACAGCGGCGATGGCGGTTCCTCCCGTAGCGAGCAGAGGGTCGAGGATGTACAGGGTATCGACGGTAACGAGGGAAGGGAGTCGGGAGTAGTATTCAACGGCTTGGAGAGAGACCTTCTCCCTGGAGAGAGAGCAAAACGGGCGGGCGAGGTCAGCTCGCTGCGATGGCGATGGAAGGCTCAGGAAGTTGAGGATGCGAAGACGACGAACCTGAAGAGACCGAGATGGTAGACGGGAGCGTCCGGGAAGAGCTCGAGAAGAGCAGATTCCATACCGAGACCAGCTCGAAGGATGGGAGCGAGACCGATTCGGGAGGCGACCTTCTTTCCTGTGAAGGGAGAGAGAGGGGAGGAGAGCTGGAGGGGAAGATGGGAGTCAGCTTTCGGATTCCACGTCTAGCTTCAGAGGCTCGTATGAGCTATAGGGCCGAGCTGTAGAGCTCATCGAAGGGAGGAGAGAGAGAGAGGGAGTTGGCACCCACGTTCGGGACGTCTTCGACAGCGAGGTTCTTGGAGGCCTCGATTCCTACGAAGGTGGAGATGGCGCTGAGACCATCCCTTGGAGAGATTCAAATCACAATACAGAAGAGGAAGAAGGTCAGCCTTGTCGAGAAAGAAGGAGGGAAACGCAAGGGAGAGAGGAGGAGAGAGGAGGGAGAGGCGGACGCACCTGAACTGCTTGGATGAGCTGGAAACGAGACGAAGATCAGAGACCTTTCCCTGGACGACGGGGTGGGTGAGAAGAGTGACGGTCATGTTCTGAAGGAGAGGAAGAAAGAAGAGAAAGTGAAGGGAGAGAAGGAAGGAAGGTGAAGGGAGGAGAGGGGTTAGCGTTCAAGCTCAACCGAGGGAGGACTCAGGCGAGATGGTGTCTGTTCGACTGTTTCGTGTACACGCTACAGAGCTGACGGACGTACGAATAGAGATGTTTGAGATAAAGAGAAAGTAGACGATGAAAGACGATGATGGGTGTTGGGAGAGAGAAGAGAGCGAGCGAAATCGAGGAAGATGGGAAAGAAGGGGAGAGAAGGTGACCCGTTGACTCGTCCGTCCCCGCCGAACCGGCCTCGACCTCTTTGTTTTTCATAGAAAATGGAGAAGAGAAAAAGGGGAGAGAGGATCTGACTCTGAGAAGTACCTATAGGAACGGATTCGAAGAAGAAATGCTCATCTTCATCAAAGAAAAACTGCCTCCGAAACGACAACGCTTTCGAGATTGAATGTTGAGCTCGACCTCCCTTCCTTCCCTCCTTCCCTCCCTCCCTCCCTCCAAACCACCAGCAGCTCGCGTACCTCGTTCTCTTCTCCTTCACCTCAAAAGATGGCCGCCACTTTTACACCTTCAGGACCTCCCATCTCCCTGATAGACTCGGACACCGTCGTTCGGTGAGCTCCTCCTTCGCCTCTTCTTTCTTCCCTCAGCTCAGCTCAGTTCAGCCCAAGCTCACCTCCCGTTCCTCTTCTCTCTCTTCTCTCTCTCAGCGTCTCCTCCACCCTTGACAAATCCGTCGGCAAGAAATACCTCACCGACGGATCTAACGAAACTTGTTGGGCTTCAGCGAACGTTAGTTTCCTTCTCCTTGTCGCCTTTACTCTTTCATCAAAGCTCGCCCTCCGTTCGCAATGATCAAGCTCACCTCCTCCCTTCTCCCGTCTTCTCACCCAGGGTCTCCCCCAATCCCTAACGCTCACCTTCCCCTCCGCCATCCTTCCGTCCTCCATCCTCCTCACTTTTGCAGGTGGTTTCGTAGGAACCAACTGTACCTTTTCCACCCTCCCGCTCTCCCCTTCAAGCACCAAAAAGGAAAAGGAAAAGGAATGGATCGTACGGAACAGGTTCTTCCCTGAAGATGTCAATCGGAAACAGACGTTCGATCTCCCACGGCCAGATGGAGAGCAGCAAGGGGAGGAGGAAAGGGGAGCGAGGGAGGTGAAGGTCGAGTTTGAGAAGGGGAGTGATTTCTTTGGGCGGATTACGATTTACGAGTTGGAGGTTTGGGGCTGGAGGGTGGAGGGTGCGGATGCATGAGTATCTTTGGTATCTCGCTTGTTTGGGTTCTTGAGGAAGTGGGAAGGGAAGAAGGAGAGGGAGGGAGGGATGGAGGGCTTGTTCTCTCCTTCTACAGGACTACTGCTCGTACGGTTTCGGTTCGTTTGCTTGCGAGAAGGTAGATCGTTTTTTGAGTTCAGGGTTTTCAAGTCATATATAGAAGAACAAAAAGTTACACCACCTTCAGAGAGAGAGGAAAGGAAAGAAAAAGACATAAAGAAAAAGCCCAAGACGATCGAGTCTGTTCGTTGTGATTTTGTTGTTGTGGTTTTATTGATTGACACCCCTCGTCGTTCTCCGACTCGTTGTATAGTAATCGGGTTTCATGCACTGCTCTCTCTGCAAAAGAGAACGAAGCAGAAAGACGGGTGAGCTTCAGACCGGAAACACGACGGGGCGTCGAGACGAAGCCGAGTTCGCAGACTCACCAGTTTCTCCCAGTCCACAGTTCCTTTAGAAGTATCGATCTCCAAAGTCTCCAAGTCCAGGGATGATGTACTTCTTCTGCTCGAAGACGAAAGCGACAGCGAGGAACGGAACGGAAAGGTCAGGATACGAGGGGGACGTCTCAAGAAGACGCGTCGAAACGAAAACGAAAAGAGCGAAAGAAAGAAAAGAAAAAAGAAAAAACGTACCTCGTTCAAACCCTCGTCGACCTTCGCGGTGATGACGGTCATCTTGGGGAACATGGTGCAGACCTTCTTCATTCCCTCGGGGGAGGCGATCTGAACCCACAAAAACAAACGGGGAAATCAGTTCGAGAAGAGGAACGGAGACGCGTCTTTGAACGAGAGAGAGAGAGAGAGAGGGAGAGACAAACTTACCAAGTTCAAGAACATGATCCTCTCCTCAGGGACTCCGTGATCGAGGAGGACTTCGATGGCTTTGATGACGGATCCTCCGGTGGCGAGCTGCGAACAAAAGAGAGGAGGCGTGAGCTCGAGGTCGAGTACGGGAAAGAGGGAGGTCGGACGAACCATAGGGTCGAGAAGGAGACAGTGTCGGGAAGCGATGTCCTCTGGCAGCTGTTGATCATCGAGAAGAAGAGTGAGGGTCAGCAAAGGCGGGACGGGAAGGAGAATGAAAGTAGGCGAGAGCGACAGAAAAAAAAGAAACGAACCTTAGCGTAGTACAGCTTCGCGGTCGCGGTCTCCTCGTCCTGTAGAAGTTTCAAAGCCAAACCTAGGTCAGCCCTAGATCCCTTCATAGGTAGAAACTCGAAAAATATAGAGTACTCACCCTCTGAATCAGAATCTTACCGAGTCGAACCGACCTCGCACACTCTCGAAGTCCAGCCTCCATAGCCTCTCCCGCTCGCATGATGGAAACTCCAGCGATCTTGCCCTGGAAGCCAACACCGGTGAAGACGTCTCCCAAAGGAGTGGTGATCTGTGCAGAAACAAGAAGAGGAGAGCGAGAGGTCAGGATCGATTGGAGGGAAGAACGTCCTCTCCCGAGATGAGGGAATCCGAAAGGCAGAGATAGAGAACGAACGAACCTGCTTGGGAACGACGGGGAGGTTGTTGAGACCTGTGAGATAGAGGTAGAGGAGATGAAGGAGAGGTCAGCGCTTTCCGGTTGGAGAAAGATTGAAGGGTCGGGAAGGGAAGGGAAGGTTGGGAAACGAACCCTCTTCGACGAGGAGACGGATGATTCGGTTGGAGGTGAAGACGAAGTCCCCTCTGTTTGAGCGATAAGGGAGTCGAGGTCAGCAAATAAAAGACGGTGAGGGTATAGCAGTGAAGGGGTACTAACCGTCCTGTATCTTTCGACCTGATGATCGTGAGCAAACCCTCGAGCTGAGCCGTCTGATGGAGAGTTCGAGCTGATTGATTCAGATTGGAAGGAGGTTAGCGTTCTTCTTTTTCCTCAGATGAGAGATAGAGACGTCGAGCGGGATGTACCGTTGCCTTGAAATAAAGGAAAAGAAGCGAGGGTCAGCTCGAGAAAGGTCAAGGAGGAGAGGGAAGGAAGGAAGGGCAAGGGTCGAGCTCATTTGCTCGTCCCCTCCTTGTTTCCGCTCCTTCTTGTTCTGGCAGAAGAAACTCACTAGGAAGATCGTGACCCTGAGCGTTGGGAGACTCGGATGCGAGAGGAAGACGAGACTCGAAGGTGACAGCGGGACCGTGGGCCTGGCCGTTGACGATAGAAGGCATGGTTGGAGGGGAGGGAGGAGCGGGAGTGTTGAGTTTGGACGGTGAGTAGAAGGGGGTTCTGTTGCGTGTTTGAGTTGAAGAAAGGGGGAGAGAGAGAGGGAGATGAAGTTTTGTGGGTGAGGGTTCGAGGTAAGAGGAGGACGAGCAGGCCCAAAGATTGATCAGGGCAGCTCGGATTCGGAGGAGCGGGTGAGTTGACTGTGAACCTCCTCCTTCCCCCTCCTTGCCCTCTCCCAGGAATCTCTCGCTTTCTCGAGGTCAGTCTTGGAAATCTGTTTCTTCTTTCTTCTACAATCCTCCGAGCGCGCATGGCAGAAGATTTGTCCGTTCCTGACCTCGCGTTCTCTGCGTGGCTCCTCCAGCCCTCCGTCGAGTCGGAGATGCCCAACGAAGCTCAAGGTCAACCAGGTCCTTCTCAGCAATCTGGAGGCCAGTACTCGTTCTCAGCTTCGACTTCAGGTTCTCCTCCTCCAGACCAGACTGGTTTCGCGAGGAAAAGTCAGCGCCAACCTCTCTCGTGAGCTCTCACCTTTCTCTCCCTTCCTTCTTCCTTTGCCTCTCTCCATCCCGTTCGTTCAACGAAAGCTCACACCCTCCCCGTTCTCCTTTCCTCGTCCAGATGCACAGAGTGTGAGCGTGACCGCTTCCTTCCTTTCTTCGACCTTTATCTCGTTTCAAGCTCATCCTTATCGCTTCTTCTACTCTTCTTCTCTCAGGCACAAGGAGGAAGACTCGTTGCGACAAAAGTAGGTCCCTCCCCTCTCCCTGTTTGAGCTCTCTACCTTCTCCGCCTCAGAGCAACGAGACCTAAACTTATGAGCTCATGCTGACTCCTGATTCGACGCTACCTTTGCAGATATCCCTTGTGGAAACTGGTCAGTCTTCCTTTCCTATTCCCTTCGCTCGCTTTCCAAGCTCAGCTCTCTGCCCGCTCGCTCGCCTCGCACCATTCTTGTCCAGAGCACACGTCCTCCTTTTCTCTTCGACCGAAAGCTGATCTCTCTTCCCACCTCGATTCTACTTCTTCAGCGTGAAGCGAGGTAAAACTTCAGAATGCAAGCTCGAGATCACCGTGAAGGAGCCAGCGTCGTTCGTCCCTCCCGCACTTTCTCCGATTCTCACCTCGCTCGACGCGTTTCGATCCCCTTTTTTCGCTTCTCTCCCACAAGCTAACACGTCCTTATCTCCTCCCTCTTCTTTTTCACAGAACATCTCGTCAAACCGCCCGAGCAGCTCAATCCCAACTCGAGGATCTCCGACAATCAACAACCCAAACGACCGACAACCTCAATCATCGACTCTCTACCCTCGAACATCTCTTCACCAACTTCGTCACTCAGTATCCTCAGCTTAAGTCAGAAGATCAACATGGCTCTGGGTCTCACATGGGAGTGATTGGAGGTGTTGGAGTTCGAGGGCTGATCACCGGAGGAGGGTCTGGGGACGCGTTGGATAAGACCGTGGGGGACATAGCGAGTGGGAGTGGATCCGGTGGTGGTGAAGCTGCTGAGGGCGAGGGGGAAGGGGATGTGGATGCTGAGGCTGATGCGGCGGCGACGTTGGAGTTGTGAGTGTCGCGTCTCTCTCGTTTCTCGTCTCTCCCAGTTGACGACTCTGTTCTCGTCGTTTCGAGATTGTCGAAACCGAGATTGACCCCAACTCTCTTTCCTCATCAGCTTGGCTATGGGTCGTTCAAGAGCCAAATCAACTGGAGCTCTCCTCGGAGGCAACGCTCGACGATCGTCGGAGGGAGACGAGGGAGAGGACGAGGAAGAGGAGGAAGAAGAAGAGGACGACCAACAGATGTACGGAGTCGAAACTCAGCATCCTCAGTCTGCATGGAACGGAGGAGCCGATCATCCTCAACGTCGACCATCCCTCCCTTCGAATCCCAACCCCGAGCGACCTCACTCTCTCAGCAGTACCTCCCTCCCAGCCAATACCTCCTTCCGTCCTCTTCAGCCTATCGAACCCTCCTCAGCTTTCGCTTCTCATCAACCTCAACATCCGTCTCGACCTTCTCCTGCTTCCAACTTCGCTCACGTCTCGCTCGGAAATGGGAAGGGAGCTCCTGCCTCCTCGTCGAACCTCTCCCTCTCTCACCCACCACCTTCAAAACCATCACCTTCCTTCGAGATGGCACCGCCTCCTCCACCTCCCATCTCTATCCCAACTCCCCGTTCGGCCAGCTCGGCTTCAACGCCTGGAGGAGGAGCAGGAGGAGGAAACTACAAGTCGAGCTCGTCCTCCAGATCTCGACATTCCGTCATCTCCATGATCCCCAACGAGGAAGCCGGGAGGAAACTGATCGATTACGATATGGAGATGGTCTCCTGGTTGCATTGGTGAGTCTCTTGCCTCGTTTTCCTTCGTCTTTGCTCGACCGACGAAACTGACGCGACTCGATCTGTGTCTTTCGCCTCGCCTCGCCCCAGCGCCTACCACGTCCCGACTTTCCGATCGGAGTGCGACCTGTTCTGGGCCGAGGGAGCTACGGGGGAGGTGGAGGTTAACAAGAGTTGGTTGGCGATGCTGTTTGGGGTTCTTATGGTCAGTTTAGAACGTTCCTTTCGTCTCCACTTCGTCTCTCGAGTTCTGATGCTGATTCTTGGGTTTCTCGCTCGTTGGTTGTAGTCTGCACTTCATCACATGCCTCTCTCAGACGCTGAGAAGATCTTCCCTGGAGGTGAGTGCAGCGGGAAACGGCTTGGAAGGTCATCGAGCGTCTCGTTTGCTTGTCGACGCTTCCTGACTCGACGCTCTCTCGCCTTCTTTTCTTGCAGAGTCGATACAAGGCTTGCTGAACAAGTACTTCGAAGCCTGTATTACTTCTCTCAACGGTTCGTTTCGTCCTCATCATCTCTGCGACGAGCAAGATCCGATAGCTGATCCGCGTCGCTTCTTCGTCCTCCTTTTCGTCTCTTCCTCCTTCTCCTCGTCTCCGACATTCTTCCTCAGAGGCCAACTGGATGGGCTCTCATTCCCTCTACTCCGTCCAAGCCATCGCCATCATCGTCTCCCCAGCCAACCACCTCGGAAAATCCGACCTCTACTTCACGATGCTCGCCACAGCCATCCGGATCGCTCAAGCGCTCAACATCAACCATCTCTCGTCGGACAGCTACCCAGCTCAACCAGGTCAGGTCTCTCCGCCCATGGATCATCGAGCTCTGATCACGAGGGAGGTTTGCAAGAGGGTGAGCTTTTTCGTCGCCTCGCTGTCTTCGTTCGTTCGTTCCCTTCGCTCGCTGAACTCTTCCTTTCCCTCTGGCTCGGGCTCTCTTCGCTTCCGTTACAGACCTGGTGGCAACTTGTCATCCAAGATTTCTTCCATTTGCCCTTCAACCGAAGTTGTGCCATCTCCCTTCGTCAATTCGACTCCGCCGTCCCTCTCCACTGCACCGAGGACTCCCTCTTCGACCCCTCGACCCTCCAACCTCTCAGCACCGAAGGTAAGCAAGGATTTCGAGGCTAGGCTCGTTTCGTTGACCTCCGCGCTCTCGCTGTGCTGATTCTCTCTCTCTCTCTCTCTCTTCTTCGTTCAGTTCCCACGATCGACTCTCACACGATCCAGCTCCTCAAACTTGCCGTCCAGGTTCACAAGCTCTTCGATGGGCTTCACGCGTCGAAATCGATTCCGTACAGTCTTATTCTGCAGATGGACGCGGAGGCGCAGGTTATCCTGAAGGAAGCGCCGTCGTGGATGCAGACCGATGTGGACGGAAATCCTGGGCCGTTGCCGAAGAATGCGCCGAGGTGGCTGGAGTGGCAGAGGATGGCGTATCTTGTTTCGTCTTCGCACAAGGTGATCATCCTCCATCGTCCCTTCCTCGGTCGAGCGTTTAGGGATCCGAGATACCAGCAGTCGAGAGATGTGAGTTCTTCGTTCTTCCTCTCTCGTCGTCGAGCTCGAGTCGAGGCTGACCTGCCTTCGTTTCTTTTCTCTCTCTCTCCACAGACCTGCTGCAAGTTCGCTCGTCGGATTCTTCGATACCTCAAGGGCTGCACCCTCGAAGAGTTCCGAAAGACGTGGACAGTGCTTGCTCACGCTGTTGCTGGTGAGTCTCTTCGATCTTTCACTCGTACGTCGATCCGAACGATCGCTGATCTCCTCTCCTTCCTCGCGTCACGTCTCCTTTCTTTCAGCGTCCATCATCTTGGTGAGCTCTCTTCCTCTTCTCTTCTTCCTTTAGCCTCTTCTGAACCTCATCTACTACGCTCTCAACAGATCCTCGAGTTCTCCCATCAAGAAGACGCTGGGTCTCCCGCTTCGGACCTCAGCCCTTCGCTCCAGCTCGTCCTCGACGCCATCGAGATCTTCCGTTCACTCCAGCACACCTCCACCATCGCTCAAAAGGGAGTCACCGTCCTTACGGCTCTCATCGAGGAGCAGCTCAGGAAGCGAGGAGGGTCCAACCTCAAGAGGAAGAACAGCGGGGAAACCTCGAGTTACGGTCGAACGGAGGTTGAATTGGATCGAGCGATCAAGGTGAGTCTCTCGACGAGCAAGCATTTTTTCCTGCTCCGCCAGCTCACTGAACTCTACTTTATACGGCTCCCAGGTCCTCCGACGAAAACCCAATACCACTCCCACAGGCGTCCCTTCCTCCTCAACTCAACAAAACCCAACCCACCCTGCCTCGGCAGCCTACCCTTTCCCCTCCTCCTCCTCCGCCGACCACAGCTTCGTTTCCTTCCCTCCTTCCTCCTCGTCCTCCATCGGTCTCCCCTCTCATCCCCAACAAGCAACCCCAACCTTCCCTCTCTCCTCCCTCCCCGTCTCCGCACCTTACTCGCCTTACCTCGGAGGCCAAGGTCCCCTCGAAAACATCTTCGGGTCCAACAACGTCTTTGCGAATCAGCACCATCAGTACGGTCATCATCAGCAAGGGACGCCGAGCTCGATGGCTTTGGGTGGCGGTGGTGGGAGAGGAGGTGGAGCGATGGGGAGCGGGACGGGAGGAGGAAGAGGCGACGAGACGTTGTTCAACGCGTTTGATGAGCATTTCGACCTGAGTGCGTTGTTGGAATATGATCATCAGAGTAGTCATATGTTGTGATTCTGTTTACCCCTTCTTCTTTTTCTTACGTTTCAGTCCTCTTGTCTTTCTTTCTGCTCTTCCTTCTCCGCTCCAGTTCGTTGTAGACCTTTCTCCCTTTCTCTCGCTCTCGTTCTCGTTTTTTGTATCCTCTCCGCGCGTCTACGTCTCGTCAACCATGCCATGATTACGACCTCCCAATCTAAAGTAAGCTCGTGAAAATCTACGTACGAAGAGCCCGTTCGAAAGCTACGACGACTTCCGTCCCTCAGCAGCCTCTCTCGTACACCTCCAAACCAAATCGACCTGCTCCTTCGTCTCGACCATCATCAGCCTCTGTTCCCTACAGTGATCGATCACGATAGCCAAAGGGTCGTTTCGGACGTCTTTGGACAAGGGGCCGAGAGAGCTTTGGGACGGGGTTGGGAAGTTGGAACGGTGAAGAGGGAGGAGGCGAAGGAGGGAGGAGATGGAGATGAAGGAGCCTGTGCGGCCTACACCGGCGGAGCTGGAGCGAAAAAAGAGACAGGAAGGTCAGGGAGGGAACGAGAGAGGGAAGGGAGTGAGAGAAGAACGAAAGAACGAACCAGTGAACGAGGATCGGAGGCGACGAGGACGACGAAGAGGTAGGCAAGGAAGGCGGCTGGAAAGAGACGTTGGTTTCCTCGACGAGCTTCATGAACCTGGGTAGTACAACAGCCAAATAAAGCAGAAGAGAGTCCCGTCAGTCGACGAACATTAGGCGTGGACAAGAGAACGACGCGTCTCAAGCCCTCTCCCTCTCCTTCCTCCCACAACGCCCACGAAACACTCACTTCATCAACAACCCCACATCACTCGGCACTCCCTTATCCGGCCATCCTTGGAACCAAAGATGCTTCACCACCTTCTTCATCTTCCCTCCTTCGCTCGAGATCTCCAGATCCGTGACCTCGCACCCTTCCTGAGGTCGCTTCTCCGTTCTCAACCACTTCACCTCCAGCCCTTCCGCTCCGGGGAACTTCATGACGGGCGAGGAAGCAGTGGGCAAGTAGGGTTCGGCTTTCTGGATTCCTCGTTCGATGAAGTTTGTGAGTTGGACGACGAGGCCGAGGGAGGGAGAGGTGAGGAGGAAGGTGTAGAAGGAAGGGAGGGTTGAAGGGAGGGGAGCCTGGGAGTTCGGAGCATACGAATTGACAAGGAGTAGAAGAGAGAAGGAGAGGTACAGAGTGGTCAGCATGGAAACATACAGCAAATGGAAAGAGGAAAAGCAGAACGAAAGCCAAAGAAGGAAGGAAACGAGCTCTCGAGCTCACCTGCGACGCAACCCACCTCCTCTCGCCATCCACCTCCTCCACCCAACTCGCATTCAAATATCCCTCCGCTCCCTCCTTCTCCTGAACCTTTGCCCTCGTCCTATCGTAAGGAGCGATGTCGGTATATCGATTCTTCCCTCTGTTGTCTCTGGATTTGGCGGCGAGGGTCGAGAAGGGATTCTCCAGCCCTGAAGCAGAGAGCTCTCGTCGAGTTCGTTCTCGACCTGAGAGTTCGTTGTGGATGACGATGGGAGTTTGTTCAGGGTGTCGTTTAGCGGAAGACATGGAGGGTCCGAGGGGGTTGTAGAAGGTCGGCATGGAGGAGGAGGAAGGGAGGGAGGAGGAGCGAGAGAGGTGTCGAAGGAGGGAAGGGCGCACGACTGAGGGGAGAGACTGGTGAGCTTGAGAGGTTGGAAAGGTGGCGAGGAGGATGAAGGAGCGTTCTGTAGTAAGAAGAAAGGGAAAGGGAGTTGGAAGGGTTGTGGGAGAGAGAGGGAAAGGAGGGAAGGAAGGAGCGTGAGCTCGCCTCTTTCGAAGGCAGAGGCCGTCGTTCCCTCGTCATCTTTTTTTGCTGTCGAGCTTAGCGACCATGAAAATCTTCTTGTCCCAAAGACGAGGCTCATTTCTTTGAAGCAAGACCGACCGAACTTGAAGATCAGTCGCTTCTCGATCAAGAAACAAAAGCGCGACTCGACCCATCTCCTCGTCCCTCTTCCTTCTCCCAGATCTATCCCTGTTCTCAGCAGCTCGATCTGTAGTATTTCCAAGAAGGACATACAATGGTTAACGATATCTGACTTCTCATGCTTCTTCACCCTCCCTCCAGCTCTCCCTCCTTCCTTCGAGCTCAAACCCTCCTCTCCCTCCCGCCTCCTCCCATCTCCCCCTCCGAACTGTTATCTGCGAAAAAGCGAAACAAAGAGTAAAGCAAAAGGCCTAACGAAACAGATGTAAAAAACGGTCGAAAGCATAGCGAAAAAGGACGAACGAGCAACGCCCGACACAGAACGGACGGACGCGCCTCTAAAGGGAAACGAAACTAAACGAGGAAGGCAAAGCTAACGGGAGGCTGGGAACTAGTGCTATAAGTGAGAGAGATAGAGATCGTTCAACTAAAACAGGAGCGTAAGAAAAAAAAAAACGAGGAGACGGAGGTATAAACAGGAGGAAGAGAGGGCGTGAGGGCAACGACGCGCGTTGGGCTGGTCGTCTTCGAAGCAACGGGATAAGGTGGAGTACAAAGGAGGGGATGGGTGAAGACATTAAGAGATGAGGGTGATGAGAGAGAGAGGAGGAGAAGGGTATCGAGATGAGGAGGAAGGAGGGTTCGTTTAAAGTCGTTTGAGGAGAGGGAAGAGGAGAGAGCGAGGCGGCCGGGGTCTTGGAAGATCTACCACTCGGTGGGAGCTTTGAATTTCGCAGACTTTTTCTTTTTGGTAGGTTTGGCGCGGGTAGAATGCGGAGGGGAGAGAGGAGGGAGGGAGGCGGCATCCGGGGCGAGGGAGGAAGTCTGGAGAGGAGAAAAGGGAGAGAAGGAAGGAGAGGACGGTGAGCTTTTGTGAGTCACTACAGCAGATGTTTCCTCGTCATTCCACCCTCAGATCTGTACTTCTCCTTCTCCTCCCACCGAGCGGATGAAATTCCGATGGTCCGAAGTGCAGAACCAAAGACTCACTCGGCTCTCATCGTCTGCGAACTCGCTTGGGAGGGCAAGCCCTTCCCTAGGAGGAAGGGGCGAAAGTCCTCCTGCGATGGAAGTATCCTCAGAGTGCAAGCTCTGTGAACGAAGCGAAGGGGAGCGAATGATGTTGGCGTTCATGGATGAGAGTGTCCTGGGAGAATTGGGAAGAGAAACGAAGGGTGGGGAAGAAAAGAAAAGAGGAAGAAGGAGAAGGAGATGAGCTCGAGGGAGTCATGAACAGGAAACCCCGATCCGCCCACCGCGGCGAAACAGACAGACAGAGGAGGAAAAGTTGAGGGACGTACCTTTCTCCAGTTCCAGCGATAGCAGCCCACTTGGCAGCGAGCTCTTCTTGAGGGTTCTTTGGAGGTTCAGGGGAGCTGAAGGAAGGAGAGAGAAGGAGCATCGGTCGAGTCGAGTCAGCACGTTCTCGAGCTCCCTCCCACCGTTGGATGAGCTCTATAGAACGAGAGACTCACGCTGGGGGTTGTATAGACTCGGAGAGATCCTCGAGGAGTGGTGAAGTCTCTGTAGGGACCGTCTGGATGCGAGGAGATGGGACGGGAGGCGGTTAACGAGAGATAGCGAAGACCGGTCGAGCTCTTCAGAAGGAGGGAGAGAAGGAAGAGAGAGAGCTCACCTTGTCCTTCTTCCTAGGTCCACAGCATCCAAAGAGAGTGAGGAACGAAGCCATCCGTCGAAGGTTTCAATTGGAGAAGGAAGTCGAGGAAGGTGATGGGAAAGGGGAAGGAAGGGAAGGACAGTCGAGTGTTTCTCAGGGGTCGAGGTTGGGAGGGAAACGAGGGACGGCCGGGCAAGAGAAAAGGGCGATAATAGATATTCAGCTCTGTTTTTAATTGAAGTTTCTTTGAAGCTGGTTGGGGGCTAGACTAGGATTGCGAAAATCTTCCAGTGACACGGAGCTGCATTTCTTCGAGCATCTGATGATCCTGCAGCTTTTTCTACCCCGCGTCGCTTGATTCGACGCGACCTCTCCCTCTCACTCTCCATCCTTCTCGGGCAGCTCGTTTGAAGGTATTTTCTCTCGTCTGGATCCCTTACAGCTGAGGTTGCTCGCATTGTAGACCAATACGATCCGGACTGAGAGAAGAGCTCGAAAAACTCATCCGAGTGCCGCCAAACAAAACAAGCAGTCTCTCTCGGTCAATCTCGGTCGCTCTTTTTCGAGGCAGTTTTGCGCGAGAGATGTTTCCATTTCCACGCTCGGCACCGGACTTCCATTTTCTCTTTCGCTCGGCTATTTTTTTTTACTTTTTAATCAGCATAGGCCCAGACCGAGGGTTTGGTCAGCTTGAATAAGCTCATCAATCGAAAGAGAAGAAGTTTCAGTTGGCCTGAGCCGCCTCCTCTGCTTTCTCTCCCCAACCGTCAGCCTCCCCTCCCCTCCTTCTTTCTCGCAGCTGTACTACAACTCAGCCCAGAAATGTCTGAATCCCCTTCATCAACCGTTCAAGGTTCCCCTCCCAAAGACACCAGCGTCGTCCATACAGAGGAGCCGGATTCCATGGCCGCAATCGAGGAGAAGGAAGCGAGCTCGGACGGCCTCGCTCCTCTGCGACCCCCTTCCTCCCCTACGACAGAGAAACATCGATTCCATATCCCTCCTCCTTCTCCATCAAGCAACTTCCATGCTCCTCCTCTCACCTCTGCACCTACGCTCAAGGACATCCGACACAACTCCGCAGATCTTCAGGCGAGAAGGCTCAGATCTCGAACGCTTTCCATGTCGAAGGATCGAACAGAAGTGTCTCTGGGGCGAGCTCTGTCTCGAGTTATTTCCCCGTGAGTACCTCTTCTCGAACCTCGGACTGTAGCGGATACGATGGAGGCTCTCGAGCCAGAGGGAAAACCTGCCTTCATCGGCTCGCCCTCCCTTCCCGACGTCATTGTCCTCGACCGAAACCGACTGACTTTCGTTCTTCTTTGTTTTTCTCAGTCCCTCCGTCTCTCCTTGGGGAGGAGCTGCTCCAGGAGACGAAGATCAATCTGGTCTCCCGCCACCCCGAGACTCAGAGGAGATAGAGGTCGAGGAGGCTCGACGAGTGGCTCAGCTCGAGAGTGGAGGTGAGCTTCGACGAGTCTCAATCCGGCCGTCGCGTCCCTTGAAACCGACCGACTTTTCTCTTCCTCTCCTCTTCCTCCCACAGAACCTGATTGGGAAGTCAGCTTCGACGGTCCAGCAGATCCTCTCAACCCAAAGGTACGTCCCCATCCCAAAAACTTGTTTCGTCGGCATCTCAACTCGCAGGAGAGGACGAGAATGAACTTGGGGTCCTCCCTCGTTGTTTTGGTCCTTCTCTCCTCCTCGGAAGCCGCCAGGGGAGCTTTTTAACTGATGACTGGAACTTGTTTACTCTTTCGCTCTTCGCTTCCGTTTTTAGAACTGGTCGGCTGCTTATCGATGGATGTTGACGGCGTTCGGCGGGACGCTCGTTCTCAACGCGACCTTTGCGTCCAGCGGTTCGTCTCGTCTTTCTCGTTCGATCTCTTCCTTCCTGAGCTCACGCCCACTCTTCCTGCTTGTCACCGAGCTCACCTCTTTCCTTCACACAGGATCATCCCCCTCCTCTTCTCGTCGTTGGCAGGATCAACCTTCCTCTCAGCCTGCTCGGTTCCCATCCCGTCGCCGTTTACTTCCTACAATAAACCCGATCCAACAGAGAGGAGGAAATACGTTTCGGTGAGCTCGAGCTCACCCTATGTTTCCTTCTCCTTGTCTGAAGCTAAACCGCTCTCGTCGCTTCGGTTTGCAGGACACGTTTTCTTTGTTCACTGACCCTCGAAGGTCATCGTACTCGTTTGGTTTCCTTTTTACCTTTCGTTGAAACCCGGTAGGGACAAAAGGTCGTAATCTAGATTGTTCGGTCGGAAAAAAAGAGAGGAAAGAGAAGAGTCCAAAGCTAATCGTGAAGAAGGAAATACGGTCGTCACAAAACGAGAAACGAGAAGAGAAACACAAGTCCAGACGAGGAGAAAGAGACATGGTGGTCATTAAGCAAAATCTAGAGGACCATCGGAGTGGCAGCACGACTCTCAGCGGAGGCCGAGGAAAGAGAAGAGTCCCTGAGGAGGCGTCGAACTGAGCAGGTTGGAATCGAGAGGCGTTCGAGGAGTCAGCGAACGGGTTGCCCAAGTGTCTCGAACGAAACGAACGAAACTCACCCGACTCGGTACTGCTGTCCATCTCCAGGTTTCCAGGGAGAGGCTTCGAGCTCTCTGGAAGCTTCCTCCTTTGATCGAGCGCGTCGAGAACGGCGAAGTACGCTTGAGACGACGCGCCGTAGGCCTTGAGGACGAGTTCGGCGGTGTCGGTCTCGAAGTCGTACTTGGTGTGGTTGATGAACAAACTCTCAAACCTGAGGACCAAGAGAAGGGTTGAGGGTAGGTCAGAAGGAGGAAAAAAACGAGGAACTGCTCGGTCGAGGTCGAACTCACTCCCAGCTGTCCAAATCGTTCCTCCCTCCGAGCTCCAGCTTCGAACCGACGTGGGAGACCGCAGCGTAGAGAGCACCAGATCTGTAAAATGAGAGGACAAAGGAAGAGGTCAACAAAGCTTTGCTGCGTGGGGGAGGAAAAGAGGGAAGAAAAAAAGGAGAGACGCGTCGAACTCACCGACGTGCAATCGTCATAAGAACCCCAGTGGTGGGATCTCGACCATCGCAGTTGATGAACTTGGCGAGAACGTTGACTTTGGGGGAAGAGCGAGCGAGTCTGAAGTCAGCGATGGAGGTATGGGGGAGGGAGAAAGGGAGGAGGGAAATCTGGGACGCACCGAGCTCGTCCGACGTGACGGCCCCGCTTCCGCCTCGCATCGAGCGCCAGGATTTCGAGATAGTTGCGATCTGATCCAGAATCTCATCTCCCTCCATCTCCAGCCCAGCCTGATCTAGGAAGAGTCCTGGCTGAACACCGTCGGGGGACGTTGGCGACGTTCGATCGAGCTTCTTGTAGGCAGCCTTGAAGATGTCCCTTCCTTCGACGCCGTTGTAGATCTGCGCGAGAAAAAGGAACAAATGAGAATGAAGCGAGGTCAGCAGGACGTCGCGGGAAAGGCCTGGGAAGGGAGGGAAGGGAGGGAAGGGAGAAGATCTCTTTGAGGAAACGAGACGTACCTTCTCGCATGGTGAGAATCCCTCTCGAGGCCCTCGTCCCTCCTGCTTGGCCTGTCGAGCAAGGACCGCCTTGGCTGGTTCGGAGTCGGCACCAGGGATGGAGAGCAGGAACCTGAGCGAGCTGAAGAGGAAGTTGGCGACGGATGGAGGGAGAGGAGCCGAAGGATCGAGCGAGATTTGAGACCTCTCCAGGAGTTCGTTTCGGAGCCGAGGGAGATGGAAAAGGACGATTGGCGGCATCTGCTTCCTCTCGTTGACGAGGTGTCGGTAGAAGGACTGAAGAAGGGAGAGTCCCCCGAGAAGGGCTCTCTGGCTGTCGACGAGGGTTCGAAGGCGGTTGGAGAGGGTTTCGAGGGGTTTGGAAGGGAGACTGAGGTGAGGAAGGACGGTGCTGGTGAATACGAGGTTGGCGAAGGTTCCGTACTCCTCGATTGACTGTAGGTCTGGGGAGGCAAGCGAAAGAAGAGGAAGGAGGTCAGCGAGACCAAAAAGGGCAAGCTCGAACGAACGAAACTCACGATGACCGAATTGAGTCCAGATTGGCACCAGGTCGTGGTTCTCCGGATGGTACAGCAGAATCCACCAGCCTGGGTGAGCTGGGTCGGGAGGGTAGACGGCCTGAACCTGGAAAGAGGGAAGGAAGAGAGGGAGGAGAGACGCGTCGTCAGTTTCGGTCGAGACACAAGGGGGAAAGTCCTGGGGACGAACGTTCCAACCGTGAAGTTGAACATGCCCAAGGTAAGCACCTGTCGGAGTGAGAACAAGGTCAGCTGTTCAGTTTTAGAAAAGAGGAGAGGAAAGAAGAGGAGGCAAGGCAAGGACAAACCGACGGCGGCGGCGTTGACGAGAGTTGCCCAGTAGCCTTGTCGTCCGTTCCAGTTGAGACCAATGATGGGACCACCGACGAAAGGAGGATCTCCTGGTAGAGGTTGGTTGGAAGGAAAGGCTGGGTGTGTTCTAGGATGAGAGAGAGAGACTGGACGAGGGTGGAAAAGTCAGCGTAGGAGCGACGAGAGGAGGAGACCGAGGCTGGAACTTTGGGCTTACACTCGTCGATCTTCTCCTTGGGTCCCTTCACAACCAAGACGAACGTCTGTGAGAAGATTCGAGATCAGAATCGAAACGGGGAGGCGAGGGTAGAAGACGAAGACAAAAAGTGACTCACCTCGCCCGTCTTGCTCACCAACACTTCGTCTACCGTCAAATCAGCCTTCCGAGCCTCCTCAACTCCCATCACAATCATCTCCGCCAGCTTTCGAGCTCCCTCCGCGTCCACTCCTTCCCTGGAATCCTCTTCGAGGCTCCTTGCAAGCGGCTCGACCAAGTCGGGATCGAGGAAGAGCTTGATGGGCTCCTTCTTGTCGATGGAGAGGCCGAACGGGTTGATGGGAGTGACCTCGATCTGAAAGAGAAACGAGAAAGAGAAAGAGCACAGTCAAGCGGTGAATATGGGTCGAGGAGAGAACGAAGAAAGAAACGAACCTTACTCTCCCCTCGGTTCCGCTCACGTCGAACAGCTTCCGATGCGAGAGTACGATGACCGTCGATGATAAAGTCCTGAACGTCGTCGAGGGGATAGGGTAAGGACGAAGTTGATGGTTCGAGAGGGTGGGTTTGGAAGGTGGAGGATACGATGGGATGGACCGCCGTGTGTTGAAGGTACGGTGAGACCTTTCCGAGACGAGAGTCGAACTGGGGTAAGCAAGAGAGACGGAGGGGTCAGCTTGATCGGACGAACGAAAACAGAAGTCGAACTGACCTCGAAGGGGTTGACCTTAACGATCTCAGTGGCGAGGTCGGAAACAGTACCCGTCGAGGAGAGCTGACCTCGATACCGTGCGAGGTTGAGCGACTTTACGATCCTCCCATGAACGTCGTCGGCACTGCAGGAACGAAGGGGACTACTCGTAAGCTGTACTATCTCTTCACGGAGAGAGTCTCGGCCTGTAGCTCACCGAGGGATCTTGGAATCCTCCGGTTGAGAAGCGACCTCCTTCTGGAGAATGCTGGCAAGGAGCTGCTTCACGCTCACGTTCTCCGATCTGGAGGGAAGCTTCTTCTGGATCGACTCAAGGGACTCTCGAAGGCTCTCTGCGAGATCCGACCGGAAGACGTCGAGGATTCGGGCAGGCGAGACTCCTTCTCGACGAAGGGAGATGGCGAGATCGATGAATTTGGAGAGTAGGTGGATCTTGGACGTGGAAGCGTCGGCGTTGAGGAGGTCGAGAAGGTTGGGACCTGGGATAGGGAAGAACGGGGAACGGAAGCACGAGAGAGTTAGCGAAAGGAAGAGAGACGTCAAGCCGACGCGTCAAGAGAGAGACGCTCGAGCGAATCGTGATCTACTCACTCTGGATCACGTCGATTGGGAGAACACCAGCATCCCCCAAGGCTCCAATCAGGTTGGAAGGAATGTCGCTGAAGTTGGAGGTTACTAGATTCAAGGCGAGGCTGACGACCCTTCTTGCCTGGATCGAGGGAAGAAGCCTGTCGAACTGTTGAACTGGAAGGAGGAACTGCTTCTGAGGATGCTTGAGGGCGAATCGGGCGATGAGGATGAGGTTATCATCTGGAGAAGAGGGGGAGATGTCAGCTTCTAGAAATCTGATGCGGGGACGGAAGAGGCAGGGACGAACCATGCGGGTCTTCGAAGAATTCTCCGACCGAAGAGACCGGAAGCCGAGGCGATTTAGCTCTCTGCTCCGTTCTGGGGAACCTGGCGACCAAAAAGGAATCGCGAGCTGCAAGAAACCTACGGTCAGTCATCGTCGTCTCGAGGAACAGCAAATAGAGGAAGGAGCTGACCTTCCTCCTGTGCGATCTTCTCCGCTTCCTCCTTCCCAAGCACGCTGAGAGCGAAGACGTCCAGAGCGGCCTTTACGAGAAAAGCGAGGACGTTGGTTCGAAGGTCTGAAAGGGGAGTGTCCTCGTCGTAGTCGTTGAAGTCGAGCCATTCCCTCGTTTTGAGAGGGAGAGGAGTGAGAGAGGTAGAGAGGTTGATTGGAGTTTCGTCCTCCTCCAGAGATGGTTTGGACGAGGAGGTGGTGAAGATGGGGACGTAGGGGAATCGTCGAACGGCATCGGCAACTGTGTAGCGAGATATCGAGCGAGTCAGCTCGAGATGGGTGCGGTCCGAGAGGAAGAAGAGGAGACTGACCTGAGTGCTCCGGGGGGAGGGCGCTCGCTCCCTCGACTTGACTCAAACAGGCTCGTTGGAAAGCCATGCAGACTTCGCTTTCGGAGAGAACCTGCAGACGATGCTTCTGGGCGAAGTCTTGAACTGTCGTGACCAGCGAGGGAAGTGCCTGAGGAGGGAGAGCGAAGAGGGAAGGAGGAAGAAAAGTGTGAGCTCGTCCTTCTTCCTTTGTGCTCCTCTCCTCCCTCCTTACAGCGATATCATCCCTTCTCGTCTTCCTTCTCTCCCCCAACCCCTCCTCTCCTTCTGTCTCTTTCCCTTGCAGAAAGGAAGACGACTCACCTCGTTGATCGCGTCGAGGCGAGAGATTGAGCGTCCTCGAACGATCCGAGCGACATCGGCGGTCCAGGAGAGGGAGTCTTGAACAATCTGAGATGGGAGGGACGAGATTGAGATGGAAGATGTCAGTATCGAACAGGAGCAGGCGGAACCGAGAGTACAGCGAAAGTAGAGGTCGAAAACTCACCCTGGCAGCGTGAGTTTGGCTACTCAGGCTGGCGTTCGTGCTAGAAAGCGATGGGGGTGTAGGGACCAGGACGATCTCTCGGAGGACAGCCTTGAGAAGAGAGGGATTGAGAGCCGTCGCTCCACGGAGGGCAAAGGCAGGACAGTGTCTTATAGTCAGCTCCGACCTTCTCACAGAGGAGAGGAAGGGTAGGGCGTCGTCTGATACGAGGGATCGGTACTTGATGAAAGGCCACCTTTTCCTGTTGTTGTCGAGGTCATGGATGGGTTTGGCGTAGTTGGAGCGAGCTGAGGAGGGGAATCTAGCACCGGCGTCCTTCTCGATCCCAAAGTCCGACGGCGCCTTGATCCTCCTGGAGGGTCCTTCGTCTTCGTCCTCACTGTCCGAGAAGGCGACGAGCTTCCTCTTCTTCCTCGAGACCTTGACTGGGAAGTCGTCCTCCTCCTGCTGGCGATCCTTCTCGAGCTCAGGGGAAGCGGTGGCAGCGACGACGTCCTCGTCCACGACGTTGTTGAGAGCGTTCTCTCTTCCTTTTCCTTTCGACGACGATGTTGCTTTCGATCGAGGCGACTTCCTCGTAGGCATCTCGGGTTCCCTGTCGATCACTCCTCGGACGGACTGCTTCGAAGTAAAGGCGGACCTCGAAGTCGACGCGTCGGCGTTGGCGGTGGACTTCTCGACGGGCTTGGACGCGGCTCGTCCCTTCCCCAGAGCTGCCTTCCTTCCTCGAGCGGTCGTCCTCGTCGTCTCCTTCGACGTAGAGTTCGAGGTTTCATCGAAGGTCGAGGCTGGTACTGCTGGTGGAGCGGGAAGGTCCTCCTCCATCTCGTCGTTTCTTCCATGAACATCGCACAACCCATCCTTGGTCGCCTTCTCGGGACATCCTAGTTTCCAGCAGTTGTCCTTGTCCATCGATTGGGAGGCGAGGGAACGAGGAGAGGAGGTACGGTTGTCGTGAGGAGAGAAGGGCTGCTGCTGATGATGATGATCGTGGGAGGAGTGGGAGGATGAGGATGAGGGTTGCTGCTGCTGCTGCTGGAGGAAGGTGGATGACGACGACGAGGGTTGTTGGTCCTGCTGGAACGATTGCTGATCCTGCCGGTGAGAGACGGACGACGATGAGGGCTGGTGCTGCTGCAGCTGGTAGAACGGCTGGGGTTGAACGGACGAGGGAGAGGGAGCTCCTGCGACGACCGACGCGACGGCGAGGAGGAATCCGACGAGGAAAATGCGTGGAGGGAAGAGGAAGTGTTTGGCTCGAGGAGGTGAGGGGGTCGAGGAAGCTGAGGAGGCGTTGGAGGAGGGAGGAAAGTCGTTTCGAAGTCGAGGGAGGACGCGTCGTCGAAGGAGGTGGTTGAGTAGGAGGAGAATTCCGAATCCGACGATGAAGATGACGAGGTGGAAGACGGAGTGGATGGCGTAGGGAGTTTCCGACGAGAAGACGAAGACGTGGACGAGAAAGGACGAAGAGACGGCGGCGAACCGGGAGAGGAGAGAAGTCCAAACTCCTCCAGCTCGACGGTTCTCTCCCTCCTCCTCTCCCCCGGTACCTCTTCCTCCATCGCCAGCAGTGTCCTTCTCTCCTCCACCCTCCCCTCCATCTCCAGGAGCTTCGTCCTTTCCCTCCTGCCCACCACCATCTCCATCGGCGTCGTCCTCTCTCCCCTCCCCCCCTCCCGTCCTTTCTCCTCCTCCATCTCCAGCTCGATTAGCTCGGTATCGTCGGGTCTTGTCCATCTCCCGTTTCAGAGGGGTCCTCCTCTTGATCCTGTTTGAAGAAAAGAATGCGAAAACGAGTTCGAAAGGAGGAATCAGTCGGACGAAAGACGGAACGAGTAGGGAGTTGAACGAACCTGGCGAGCTTCCTCCAGTTGGGTTGCCTGTAACTATCCTTCCTCGCTCTCCTCCTAGCGTAGGTCTCCTCCGAAGAAAACTTCCCTGCAAGGTCCTTGGGGAAGATGTCTGCAGAGACAGAAAGAGGGAGAGCAGGAGGGAGGTCAGTGAACGTGAGTCGAAACGGCAGCGATCAGAAACGTACCGTATCCGTATCCATAACATCGACCGGGAGAGAAGACGAAGGTAAAGTTGAACTTGACGGCCTTCCAGAACGCATGGAGGGAGGCGAGCTAAAAAGAGAGGAAGAGAAGGTTGCGAGGACGGGGGAATGATGAGCTCGACGTTTGAGCTAGCGAGTCAAAGAAAAGGAAGGGTCTAAAAAGAAGAAAGCGAGCTCACAAGTCCATCCAGCTGCGAGAGAAGGAGGAAGAGCGGCCACATAAAGAGTAGAAGGCGGTGATCCGATAAGGACATGGTCTGTAGAACAGCAAAAGAGGGAAAGGGAGAAGGTCAGCTTCTGCGAGATGCGATTGAAGCCGAGAGAAGAAGGACGCTCGGAATTCCTTGCTTGGGGGTAAAGATAGAAGGAGCGAAAGAGGTAGGGGGTGAAGATTTACTTACAAAGACAGAGTCTTGGAGTGTTGGGTTTGGGAGAGAAGATGGAGGAAAGGGAGGAAAAGGAGGGAGCCTGAGTGAAGGTGAGGGGTTGGAGTTCTTTCGTTCACATCCCTCAAACAGGCCTGAGGAGTTGTTGAAGAGGAACGGAAGGTCAGCTGAGATGCTCACAATGAGAAAGGAAAGAAAATATGCTCACGCAGAGAGAGATATCCAGACCGAGCAGGTTGACCTTCGCTCTCTCCTTTGGTCTCGACCTGAACCACGGCTTCGGAACGACCCGACCAAACAAATCTCGGAGTGATCTTATCGAGCCTCGAGACTCTGCTATAAGGATAAGAAAGGGAGCCAAGACGATCAGAAACCGTCCAAAAAGGTTACCGAAGCTGAGAGGGTGGGTTGAGGAAAGGAAAGGGAACGCCCTTCGCAACCAGCTTCCCTTGACAACGAGCGAGCGACTCACTTTTCCGATCCCTACTAAATCACCACGTACACCAACACCACTGAGCAGTAGGATCTAGTATCCCATGTGTTGCTGATATCTTGAACAAAAAGCGAGCAAGGCAGGTCAGCACGATTCTCGCCTCGCTGGTCGTCCTTCCGTCCTTGTCCTTCCCTCCGCGAAAAAAGACGACCTCGGGTAGACCGAGAGAGAAAAAGTTTCCCAAAAAAAGTCGACTTACCAGAAGCACCATCCTACTAACATCCCATCCAAAAGCGAAGCCGATCCGAGGTGAAACGTATGTGAGAGAGGAGCGCAAGTTGGAGAAGGAAGCGAGGGAGGGGGGGGAGGGTCCATGCATGCGTTTCGTTTTGAGCACTTTTGGAGGAGTCGAGGAGGAGGGAGAGGAGAAAAATATTGTAGGCGTAGTAGAGGAAGAGGATACGAGGGTAGTATGCAAGTCTGGGTGGAGAGAGAGGTTGTAGGAGAGGTTTAGAAGGGGGAGAGAAGAAGGGCGTGTGATGGGTAAAGGACGGACGACGGCGATTCAACGTTTCCTTCTTTGCTCCCACTGCGCAACGAATCGGTCCTGGTTCAAATTTGCCTCTCTCGTACTGATGAGCAAAATCTTGAGAGGGCGATTTACTCAATCAAGCAATCTCGATACTTCCCTTCGAAGTGAGATATTCAAGAAAGCCCGATGGGTTCCCCTCCGAAGCTCGACCTGGCTTTAAGCTCGGCTCTTCTTTCCTCAGGAAAGAGCAAAGAGACCGTAGCCTCTATCCCCTCTTCAGCCACTATGGGCCCAGCGAGAGAATTAATCAGACGCGGTAACGAGGCAAAGATCCACGTACAGCAGCTCTGAGGGAAGCAGCCCATCGTCCGCTTCTTTTGAGCTCGCTCTTCTTCACCCTCGTTTTCTCCCCTTTCTCACGCGAGACACAGAGCTCCTTGAGGAGTAAAACTCTACAGTCGGTGTGATACGAACCCCAGCAGCAGAATGGGAGAGCTCCGAGGCTTCAACGAACAAAGGGGAACCTACAGAGCCCTCGACGCAAAAAGTAAACAAAGAATGACACCTCCGACCGTCGACCAAACAAGATCGGTGTCGAGATGCTCAACTGAAAGAGAGCTAGGCTCAGAGCTCGAACGACACGAAGAAGAGTGATCTATAGAGATGTTGCTAACCTAAAAGAGAGAGCTAGGCTCAGTGCTTGAACGACAAGAAGAAACGGGACGGAGGAGAACTAGCAAAAGGAGGACGAGGTCTAAGAAAAGGGAAACAAAAGAGTCCGAGACTCGACATCGGCAGCTCTCGAGCTTACGCCAACAAGGAAGTGATCATTGCTTGCGGCTCTATCCAGGTTCGTGCTCTATCTCGAGGCTCGTTCCTCCCGCGTCCGTCTCGAACTGATCGTTCGATTTACTCTTCCGCACAGTCTCCTGCTCTGCTCCAACTTTCTGGAGTCGGCCCTGCTTCTCTTCTTTCCTCTGTGGGAGTCGAGACCGTTATTGATCTCCCTGGAGTCGGCAAGAACCTGAACGAGGTTCGTTGTGTTTTCACGTCGAGTCGAGATTCGACGCGTCCCCCGCTCTCCCTCTTCGCTGACGCTTCTCTCTGCCTCGCTATCCCACCTCTTCAGCAAACATCCAACGTCATTGGCTTCACTCCTAACTCTGGAGTTGAATTCGGAGGCATTGGGCCTTCCGACACCATCGCCTTCCCTTCGTTCAACCAGGTTCGTTCGTTTCCCTCGGCTCGAAGCTTGTTTCTCGCCTTTACTGACCATCTTCTCTTCTTTCTGACGTTTCTACTCTCGAACGCCAGCTCTTCGGAGCAGACTCCGAGTCTACCGCTTCTCAACTGGCGTCGAATATTCCCGCTTTCGCCAAAGCCGCGGCCGATGCTGGAGGAGTCGTCTCAGAAACGGCTGCAACTGCCCTTTTCGAACTTCAGCGCAGTCTCATCGTCGACAACCAGGTAGGATTGGCTGAGCTCTTCTTCGATTCAGGCTGTCAGTACAACTTCGCCTGCGAAGATGCCTCCATCGGTTTAGAATTGAACGAACTGACGCGTTTCTGCTCTTTGCTTCAAGACCCAAACGGAGGGTTCGGTCTTGACATCTGGAACTTGCTTCCTTTCTCTCGAGGAACCGTTGAAATCACTTCGAACGATCCCTTCGTAGCTCCCAAGATCGATCCGAAGTGAGCAAGCAGTCTATCGACTCCCTCGACGTTCCGTCCTCCTGACTCTCGCCGCCTCGCTCCTTCCTCCTAGATACTTCGCCTTTGATTTCGACCTCGACGTTCAAGCTGCTGCTATGAAGATGGGTCGACGGGTCTTCCAAAATGCTCCTCTCTCGTGAGTCGGGTCTCGCTCATTTCTCCGCTGGGCAACGACTCGTGCTGACCCTTCTTCTTTCCCTTCGGCCTAATCAGGACTCTCGTGAGCGGCGAGAACTCACCTGGATATGGAACTGTTGCTGAAGATGGTCAAGGGGGAACTCTCGACGACTGGAAGACCTACGTGAAGGGCTCGTGTGAGTTTGGCCGTTAATACCTCGAATCAAATCGCGAACTGAGTGTTTCGCTCTTCCCTTTCCAGATGGCTCGGTCTCTCATCCCATCTCTACATGCGCCATGATGGCTCAGGACTTGGGAGGAGTAGTGGGAGAGGATCTCAAGGTCTACGGAACCGCCAACGTCCGAGTCGTCGACGCGTCGGTCCTGCCGATGCAGGTCCGTTCATTTCTCCCTTTCTCCCCTTCTTTGCAGCCAACTGATCATCTCTACTCGTCTCTTTTCTTAGGTTTCTGCTCATCTCTCCGCCTCCATCTACGGTGTCGCCGAGTACGCTGCTGATTTGATCAAGGTTCTTCTTCTCCGTCCTTTCTTTCTCTCTTCGAAGTGTTCGCTCATACTTTTCTCTCCGGTCTGTCCAGGCCGATTCGAGTGACATCTCATCTGGTTCTACTGGATCTTCGAGTTCCAGCACAAGCCCAAGCTCAACCAGCACCTCTTCAAACTCTGCCGCGTCGAGCGTCGCGTCAAGTGAGTCTCCTCTCGTCTTTCTGTTCTCAAGTCGTCCTTCTTTCGCTTTTCCTTCCTCAGAGCCTCGAATACACTTCCAACCATCTTTCTCTTCTTTCTCGACCGCAGGTGGATCTGGAACCGACTCGTCGGCGAGCAGAGTTGCTGCTCAGCGAGCTCGAGCGCTGGCGCTGCTACCTCAGCTGGATCCAGCAACGCCGGTGTCACCTCCTCAGCTCTCAGTGTAGCTTCCTTGAATGGGATTCGAGCACTGGGGGTGCTCGCTTTTGTTCTCGTTCTCGTCGCTCTGTAGTTTCAGTCCATCTTCCTGTTCTCCTCCTTCGACTTTCACGGACTTTTTTTTTCTCTTCAGACTTCTGTAACCTTAATGTACTGTTGCTCCATCGATAAGTTATACTATTACTCTCTTTTTCAGCTCACTCTCTCTTCCATGGACTTTACTCGAACTGTTTTTTCTTGAGCTCAATCGGAAGAGCGGAGCGAGATTAATCGAGGCCTCCAGGTTGACCTCTAAAGGCTTCCTTCTCTCCCCTCCCTCGCTTTCTCCATCTGTTCAGCTCGAAGGGTCCAAGCAACTGCACCAATCGGTGAGCAGTAGCAAGGAGAATCTTCTGGGGAGCTTGAACTGACGAATCCTTTCTCGTTGGATGGTCTACTAGGATGGTAAAGCTCCCTCTCCCTCGCACCTCCCTCGGCCATCTTCCTCCCATCTTCCTTGCTCCATGCCTCCTCTCTCCTCCAACTCGATCTATAGGAACATCGTCTCGTCGTCCAAAGAGCGCGACTCAGGCCAAGGGGAAGACCGATGAGACTCAGGATACAGGGGCAGAGCCTGAAGCGAGGGAGATGGGAAGGGAACGAGCTCGGACGTCAAGCGAGCGAGGGTCGAAGAAGGACGCTATAGAGAGCTCGTTTGAAGCAGGAATCCCAAGTGAGCTTCACCTAACTAGCTTTTAGATTCCCATATCATCATTCTAACCAGTTTTCACGGTTTCCTTCGCTTTAGCAGCCTCTCCGGTCGAGCTCATCGATCCATCTCCCTCAGCTCCTCCTTCCTCCCTTTTCGTTCACTGGGACTACCTCGACCAATCTCCTTCTCCTTCTCCGCCTCCGATACCCAAACCCCCAATACTCAAACCTGCAAGCTCATCATCTCACGTCACATCCGAGGTCTACCACTCCAGCTATACGTCCGTCGCCGGTTCGTCGCAACTTGGAGGTCAAAGCATCTCCTCCAACTCCTCCCCTTCCTCCTCCACCTCGAATGGTCTCTCTGGAGAGAACTCTTCGTTACCGAAGAGCTCCAAGTGGAAGATGGTGGGCTTGGAGTGTCCGAGAGGGGTTCAGCATACCAGTAGCAAGAAGGACTCGTTGTCATCGAGGTCGTCCCATCTCCACTCGCCCTCCTCCTCCGTTCTCCTCGCCCTTCACTCCGCCTACCTGCCACCAAGTCCCAGGCCCCAACCTCGTCGTCAGCCTCGTCCTCGTCGGATCATCAAGCAGCTACCACTCCCATCACGTCGAATCCCACCATCGCTTCCGTCTCGCCCATCTTTCCTCACCTCCTCCCCACGTCGAGCTCGTCTGTTCGCTTTCCCGTCGCCGGGAAGCTCTCCCTTCCGTCTACCCACGAAGAGACCTACACCTCGGTTCGCCTATCCGACTCCTCGACCACGCCTCGTCATCCCACCACCAGCTCCCAAAAGTCGGATCCGCCTACCTCCCTCCTTCCTCAGTTCACCTTCGAAACGCGTCGAGGTCGCTCCAGTCGGCCCTCCTCCTTTTCTCCTCGCTCTTCCCACGCCTTCCCTCTTACCACGGATTCCAAAGCGCAGGCAAGCTCCCAGGGTTCGCATCAGTCCACTTCCTCCCTTCCTCAACTCACCTGCGAAACCCGTCGAAGTCGCTCGACTGGATCCCCCTCCCTCTCTTCTCGCTCCCCGATCTCCTTCGCCTCCTTCTCCTCTTCTTTCGGCCTCGCCACAGCCTTCAAGAACCAAACCTCCTCCTGCCGGTCGGATCCCTTCACCTCCTTCGTTCCTCAACGCTACCCCGAGCCGCGACGGTCTCCCTCAGGCATCACCTCCCTACCTCCTCCTCGGCTCCTCTTCCCAACGCTCGCTGGATATCAACCCTTCGATCCCCCTCAAACCGGCTCGACCCATCGCGCTATCGCCTCCCAAGATCTCAGTCGCTACGGTCGCTCTCAGAGACAGCCTGATCGAGCTCCTCATCTCCTCGGCTCGGTCCCCTCAATCGAGCTCGTCCGCCCTCACCCTCGCCCTCTCGACGATCTTCGACGGGAAGCCCACGGAGTCCGACGACCTTGTATGGTCTCTCTACTCAGCCCTGGATGGAGAACGCCTTCCTCCGAGCCTCCTTCCAATCCTCTTCAACTCGCAACACGTCCTCGACCTCAGTTCGGAGGAGAGAGCTCGACGGCTCCTCCGGATCTTCCGAGACGCCAGCCAGGACCCTCTGCTATCAGTACCGTCCTCGGATTCGGTAGGAGAGAGTCCGAGGTGGTGGCTCTCTCTCGAGCAGCTGGAGGAGACCTTCGAGTCGGCGTTGAGGGTAGCGGAGGCTGGATCGGACGCGTCGTCGTCGATTGGGGTTTCGATCTTGCTCCGGGAGGTTTGGAGTAAGATAGTGGTCATGGGTGGTGAAGGAAGCCAGGCAGAGTCGAGGAGAGGTGGGCTGCTTTGGCGATGGGTTGGGATCAGTCTTCCTCGCTCGCTGGACGGAGGAGGAATCGTCGGCACCGTTCATCACCCTCCCTCTTCGTCGTCCACTCGGATCATCCAACTGGCTCGACTCCTCGACCAAGTCGGATCCCCGTCGATCAAGTCACTCCGTGAGCTAGGAAGAAGCTTCCTCGGCGGTCGAACGGATCCGGAGCTCATCGAGGAGATCGAGATTGCGATTGAGCAGACGGAGGAGCTGCGTCGAACGAGGGACAACGCTCTCCATCCCTCCAGATTCTCAACGGAGGATAGGAAGACGCGTCGAATCGTCAGCTCGGATCCCGGGTCTTTCCAAACGACCAAGGTCGTAGGACTAGGCCACGGGAAGGACGTCGAGGCTTGGATCAACGAACTCCTCCCCTCGATCAACGAAACCTCAACGGACACGTCGGAAATCGACCTTCAACGATCAGCTTCCTCTCTACTCCATCGGACGACGACCTCCATCCTTCTCCTCTCTCACTTCGAACGTCGAGTTTCCCACGACACTCCTCCCCGACTGGTCGCTCAAATCGTCGCAGCAATCCATCGCCTCTCCTTCCTCCCCTCCACCTTCCACGTCCCCAACTCAGAGCTCCGTCTCTTCACCTCCACCATCCTTCAGGCCTACCCAACTCTTCAAGTCGTCGAAACCGAGGACATCTACCGATTGCTCACCGCCTTCGTCGTCGTTGAAGACCTCCCTTTCGCATCGCGTCTCTACCGATGCTTCCGACTTCGAGCACCGGAATTCGTCCTCTCAGGCCACCTCCTCCAGAAACTCATCGAGCTCTCGATCGGGCTTCGGACGTTGTCGGTACCGGAAGTCGAGGACACGTCGTTATCGTCTCACGATGGAGTTCTCAGTGCGGACGTCTACGTCGACTACATCTCTCAGAACAACCCTCCTCTCGAACTGGATCTCCTCCTTCCCTTCGTCGAGCAGATGGGAAGAAGGCCGACGTTCGGAGGAGTCGCCTTCAGAGCTATCACGGACAGTCTTCAGTACCACGGAGAGGATCTGCTGACGGATGAGTTGATGATCGTTATCGTAAGTCGCGTCGTTTTCGACCATCCTTTTCGCCCCGCCGAAGGACTGACCTTTCCTTTCTTCCTTCAGGCTGACGCTACCTCCCGACGGGTCATCAAGTCCATCTGCAACAGCATCGACCCCAGCAAGGATCTCCCAACCGAAGTCACAGCAACAGACGTCCTCGACCTCCTCCCCTTCTTCCGAGGCTTCTGTCGTCCTCCTCGAACCCCTCCTCCCGAAGTCTTCACCATCGCCTTCAACCTCGTCGACAGCCATCCCACTCCTTCCAACCTCGCTCTCCTCGATGTAACCTTTGAGGAAATGCTCAACCACGGTCCCACCCCTACCCTTGAAACCGTCAACGCTCTCATCTCGGCTCACCTCAAACGAGGGAAAGAGAGAGCTTCGTTCAAGGCTTTCGCCGCTCGGGAACCGTTCGACTTCGGGAGGATCGATATGGGGAGGGTTGTGGCTCTGGTGGACGTGATGACGACGAGGCTGGGACTCCGCCCGGATCGAGAGACGTGGAGTTTGTTGGTGGAAGGGTTCTTGGAGACGAGGAGGAGTCAGACGGGGATTGCGCTCGAGACGTTCTTCCACGCTCATCAGGACAAACGAGGGCCGTATCAGAGGGCGACGACGTTGCTGGTGGAGAGGTTGATGATCGAGGAGAGGGTGGAGGATGCTTGGAAAGTAGTCGAGGCGTACGAGAGGGCGAGTGGGAAGGAGTCGGTTGACGGGACCAGGTTTGCTGCTGGTGAGTGTGACTTCGCTCGTTCACTTCTTTCCTTGGCCGAGATTCTGACTCTTGTTCCTCTCATTTCTTTCAGCCAAATACGCCGTCGAGCAAGCTCTTCGAACTCCTCCTCTCCTCACGAAGGTCGTCGAAGGGCCATCGTCGGAGGTCGAGGTTGGAATGGAAGAGGAGGCGGTTGAGTCGGTGGTGGTTAAAGCCGGAGGGTGAGAGGAAGAAGAGTAGATATCTAGCTTTCTCCGACGTTTGATAGGTAGATGTCGTTCTTCGAGATTTCATAGTCGTATCGAGTCGAAAAGATCATCCTGAAGGAAACAAAGGAGAAGACGAACGCAAGTTAGCCAACGTTCGACGGTCGTTTCTTCTGACAGATGGATCCAGACTCACTGTTCACCGTCGGCGTGAAGATCGGAAGGATGTGAGCCTCGGTGTTGAAGACGTAGTCTGAGGAAGCGAAGGAAGGGAGGGGCGGTCAGTTTTTTCTTTTTTTTTTTGTGTCAAAAAGAGAGGAACGAACCTTTCAGAGAGATCACGTCCGAGTCGGAGAAGAGAAGGAAGAGATATTCTGTTGAAAAGGAAGAAGTCGAAATCAGAGATCCGTGTGCGACGTAGGAGAGAAAGGGGATGCGACGAACTGAGAGTCTCGGAGAGCCAGAACGTCTCCATTCGGTCCTCGGTCTCGACGGGGACCTGGTTGACGTCGAGAACTGAGACGTAGCCTCCAGTAGATACTCGGCAATGCTCTTGGAAGGCTTGGAAAACTAAATGGGGGGAAAGGGAGGCGATCAGCGTCATGCGGAGAAGAAAAGGAAAGAGGAAGAAACGACGAACTCTTCCACCCGTACTCTCGATAGATCGGGTCTCCCGTGAGTCGGAAAGCGAGGAAGAGAGACTCTACTGTCTCGGGTCTGTGAGGAAGAAGAGAAAAAAAGGTCAGCTTCAACCCTGAGAAGGCGAGGGAAGGCGAGAGACGACGCGACTGACCGGAGGATGTTTCGAGCGTCGATGAGCGGAGTCGCAGATCTGAACCAAGATGAATGGGAATCAAATCAGTTTGAGTACACTGATATGAATGAAAGATGGGCTCACGTCGTCTCCTTGATGTACCAATCCTTCGTCGCACTCTCTGGGTGGGTTTCCTGGTAGAAAAAGACGATTTCTGGGCCAAGTCCGCTGCGTTCGTCGAGAGAGTGAGAGATCAGCGAACGAACTCCTGGAACAGCGGCTGAGGAAGTAAGAGACGTACGTCTTGGTGTTGTAGGTGTCGACGCAGGTTTTGATCAAACCAGTACCGACCTCCCAGTCCTCGAGATCCGCTTGAGAGAAGTCGTCGGCGTTGGGAGGGACGGAGAGTCTGGCTTCGGTGACTCCGAGAAGAAGGGATCCTCCGAGGAAGCAGACGAGATGATCCTGCTTGGGGTTGAGGTGCCAGCTCCTGCGAGGGAAAGCAAGGTCAGCATCTGAATCGAGAGGGACGCGTCGCAAAAGAAGGAAGAACGAACTGAGCTCCTTGAGGATCTCGACGGACTTGAAGCTCGGCGGTGTAGACCATGTTGTTGGCCTTGGATCGGTAGACGAGTCTCTTCTTGATTCCCGACATGGCTTCGTCGTACATTTCTCGATACACAGGCTCGGTTCCGTCCTAAAAAGAAGGGGGCGGTAGATGGAGTCAGGCTGACGGCGAGGCTGGAGAGGTCAGAAACTGTGCTAACCGTCTGGAGGTACTGCTTAATGAGGTACTGTATGAAGGAAGCGAGATCGAGATCAGCGATGGGAGCAAGAAGCAGGAAGGAGGAAGCGACGAGACCAACCTCGTAGTACGAATCTCCTCGAGAACCGAGTCGAATCTCGCTGGCGAAGAACTGTCCAGTCTCAGGGCTGAATAGAGATGAAAAGTAGTCAGCGATGCGCTCTCTATATGAAGGAAGAGCTCGATCTACCTCAAGAAGATGGGATGAACTCCGTCCATCGACGGTTGAGCTCGGATCACCTCCATGACCTGCGACGATGAAAAGAGAGCACGAGGTCAGCCATGCTTCGACCAACACACGAAGAACCCCAAGCTATGCGATGCTCACCCTCTCGGCCTTCTTCCAGTAGATGGGATCCCCAGTGATCTCACTCAAGTACTTCATCTCGAGCTGAACCGTTCCGACCTCACTCAGGCTAACTGCACCTCGGTTGTCCTCGTCAGGGATTCCGATGCTCTTTCCGAGGTTGACCTTGGTAAGAGGAAGACCTGTAGGAGTGTCGTAGGTTGAAAGGAGTCGATCTCCGAGGTCGGTTGCGAGAGCGAGGTAGGTTTGTTGATCTGAGGGAGGTCCGAGATGGTAGGCAGCGAGAAGGCCTCCAAGGAGACGAATGGTGATCTGAAGGCCCAAGAGTTGAAGTGAAAGATATCAGAACAGTGACGAGAGGAGATGGAAAGCAAATGAAGTGCGATGAACTGACCTCGAACGCGTTGAATTCGACGTCGACGTCGAACGAGAGGGACGACGCGACCCAGTCTCGAGCTCGCTCGTATTCCTCTGTCAGATCCATGACGAGCAGGGAGTCCAGAGCGTCGACAATGGTGTACTGAAAGCGAAAGAAGACAGGTGAGCTGGGGGAGCTGATGAGGAGAGAAAAGAGGAAACGAACGAACCCCGATGCTTCCAAACTCCGAGATGTTGTCTCCTCGACGAGAGATGGGATGGTAGTCGTCGTCTCCGAAAGCATCGCGTTCGTATGCGTGCCAGGAGTGCTGAGGAAAGATTAAAGAGAAGGTCAGCCTTGCTTTGACGCGTCCAAGGCGAACGAGCTCTTCTCCAGCCCTCCAGCTCTCAGCTCCTCCCAGCTCCACCCGCGGCTTTCCAAGCTCCCGAAGCGTTGAGATCCGTGAATCGTAGCGACTGATCGTGTTGGGGAAAGGGAAGCTTGGAGACTCACGACGAAGGCCTCTCGAACTGCATCCCGCTTCTCGACGTCGGCCTTGAAGACGGGAGGAGGGAAGGTGGGTTTGCTGGACGCTTCAGTGACCGATGAGCTCGAAGAGGAGGGCGTCGAGTCCGTACTAAGTGTGTTTGTCGGTGAGGATTCGTAGTACTGTTCTCGAAGAACCGCCGAAGCATTAGGAAGGGTTTCAGCTTGAGCTCGATCAAAGGAGAGCCCGAAAGGATCAAGGGAAGGAAGGAGAAGAGATGGCCTCACCTTGAGCCCTTCGTAGAGCAAGCAGCCAGCTGCCAGCGTAAGCAAAAGGGTTCGGATCACCCTCCGAACTGGTGATCTTGGTGTAGGCTATTGGTAGAGGCGATCAAAGATGGGTAGGAGATCAGACGAAGGAGAGAAAGCTGAAAAAGAAGGAGATCGTTCGAGCTCACCTTCTCCTTCACCTCCAGCTCTACCTTCTTTCCCAATGGTTCCACACCTTCTCCGGCATCGGCTACACCTTGAACTGAATTGACTCGTCGCTGAGTGACGTTCGACATGGTCGAGGAAACGAGAAGATATGTTGGAGTCGACTAGAGAGTCGACGTTTGCGGAAACCTCAGCTCGACCTCCTCCCTTCCTCGCCCCTCATCATCTTTCGCTGCGCTGGCAGTTTTCAGATCATCTCCCTTCGAGGCGAGCAGAGAGCAGGAAGTAGATGGAAGATCGTGAATCGTTAATGTAGAGAAAAGAAGAAAGGAACAGGCAAAAATCGAACGAAGCCAACAAAGATTCCAAGACCGAGAACTGAAGTGAAGCGACCGACGCGTCTCCTCTCCTCCCTCAACCTCGTCGGTAGGGCTTCCCTCGACTCGAAGCACCTCTGCTCGAAGATGCTCCCCCTCGGTACGAACTCGAACTAGCCTTCCCTCGACTCGATCCTGAGCCTGCTGGAGCTCGGACGGGGATTTTGCGAACCGTGGAATGACCAGCGCACGCTTTCGAGAAGATCTCGAGGAGAAGGTCGAAGGGGCAGTCGTCCATCTGGGAAAGAGAAGAAGATTCAGTGAGCCTGTCGACATCTCGACAGAGTGATGGAAGAGAGAGATGAAGAGAGCTGGACTCGAACTGACCGAACCGAACAGTTCATGCTTCGCATTCAGCCCTTCCTCCTTCAGTCGGGGAGTAGCGATACCTGGAGCGAAAAGGGTGTGGTCAGTGGAAGCTTGAACCAGTAATTGCGAGCAGCTCAGCAAGCTCACCGAAGGCGAATCGAGCGAGGAACCTGCAAAGGAAAGAAGGGTGGTCAGCTCGCGGGACGCCTCTCCTCTTCTCTCGCCCCGTTGAAGAGCTTACCTGGGATCATCTCGAGACGAGACCACGGATAGGATGGCGTTGATCTTGTTCTGACTGATGGGTGCTCCTTCGTGAGTTGCGAGAGGCCGAGGGAACGCTCCAGCTCGTCCAGTCTTGCACCACGAACAAGTTCCACACCTCCCTCCCTCTCCATCGAACTCGCTGCTGAACTGAAATAAAGAAGAGGGAGGATAAGGTCGGTCTATAGAAGTGAAAGACAAGGAGAGGCGACTCACGTAGTCTGAGAGAGCTTTGGCGATGCCTGAAAGGAGAAACGAGTCAGCGGAGGGTTGCGTCGTGAGCAAAAGTCAGCGACGAAGAGGGACTCACAAGACGATCCAGTAGCCACGTCAATAACCTGTTTGAGCCTAGCCATGTCTCTCTCCTCTCTACGATTCGACGGAAGAAGAGGTCAGTCCGTGCAAGGGAAGAAGGAGAAGAAAAGCGACGCGTCTCGAATTCACCTCGTGATCCCGATCGAATAGATTTCTCCCGCCAATGCATCCAGTGCCGCAGGGGTCTTCGGCAGTCCAGCACCAACGATAGCGTATCGAGCTTTGACTCCCGAGACTTTCAGCTCGCAAAGTCCTCTGCGAGATCGAAGCGAAGAGAGGAAGGTCAGCGAAAAGAAAGAGGATCGAACGAACTCGTCGGCCATGGACTGACCGCATCTCCCACTGGTTGATCTTCCTCTGAATATTTGCTCGAGGAACTCCAGACGAGGCGGCGAGTTCGTAGACGTCGACAGTGTACAAGCTCGTCCCGAACTTCCAACCTTGAATGATGGCGAGTCCTTCCGTTGACTGATCCGACGTGACTTGCTTCCAGAGGGCAGGAGACAGGGGTCTGCTCGAAGCCAAAAGAAGATGGATCAGTATAGAATTCGAGGAGAAGGAAAGAAGGAAGGTCGAGCTCACTTGATGGTGTAGATGGAGCTGAAGAACGAAACGATCGAATCAGCATTAGCTCGTCCAACGCAAGAAATCAGAAGAGAGACTCACTAGGAAGGAGTGAGAGTGCGAATCATGTTAAAGTCGAGCTCCAGCTGAGCATGGTAAATCCCGAGCTGAGTTCCACGAATGTCGAAGCTGTTGAAGGAAGGGTCAGCTTCGTTTCGGAAAATGGAGTTTGAACAGAGAGAGAAGAGGGCTCACTCTGCACTCTGATGATACGAGCTAACGGCGACCACACCAGGATCTGAGGGATCGTCCTTCAGTGTTGAGAAGTGAGTCAACCAAGCGAGGATGCAAGCCTGAAGAACGAGAGAGAGGAGAGACGAGTCAAGTCAGCGCGTCGATGGAACGCGTTGAGCAAAGCTCGAACGTACCTTCGAGCAGGTGTCTCCTCGGATGAATCCTTCGAGGATCTGAAAGAAAGGAAGGAAGGGAAGATGAGCTACTGGACGATCGAGGTCACCGAGAGAAGAGAGGGGGAAGGTGGAGAGAAAGAGAGGAAGAAGGAAAACAAAGACGAACCGAGAGATCGTTGTTGCAGAGGAAGAGGTAGCAGTCCGAGGGCAGACCGTCTCGGCCAGCTCGACCAACTTCTTGACTGTAGGCCTCCAGTGCTGGGAAACGAAAAAAAAGACGCAAAGGGTCAGGCTGCGTTTCTTTCGTCGAGGGAAGGGTCGTGTTGAACTTACATTGAGCGAAGTAGAGATGAGCGATGATCCTGATGTTGGACTTGTCTATCCCCATAGCGAAAGCAATCGTTGCACAGACCACTCCCTGTTTTCAATCGACGGAAAGCAGTTCAGCTCGAAGGTTGTCAAGAACAGAGGCAGGGAACGAACCGGACCTTGTCGGACGCCATGAAGTCGTTCTGGATCTGCTTCCTCTTCTCCGGGTCCAGTCCACCGTGATAGGCAGAAGCGGCTATCCCAAACTTCTTGAGAGCATCGACGAGCTCGTCGGTTTGGCGTTGGAGAGCGACGTAGAGGATGGCGGGTCTGCGAGAGGAGAGGGACGGAGGTTCGAGACCGAGCTCGGGTCAGACGACGCACGAATGGGACGAAAAGGATGGACGAGGACCCACCCAGTTCGAGCCTTGAGATGAGGGACCATCTGTTTGACCTTGTCCTCGAAGTTTGAAGCTGTGAGAACGTTGAGGCGAAGGTTCGAACGGTAGACGGGAGTCTGGACGCGACGAGGGAAACGAGGAAACGATCAGCTTCGGGTCGAAGGACTTCCGAAACACTTCAAAAAGCTCACCTTGAAGATCCCATGCTCGGGGTCGATCTTGAAGGATTCACAGATAGATCGAGCGACCTTGTCCGCTGGAAGAAGAAGGAAGGAGAAAGGTGAGCAGGAGCGCCGCAGAAACAAGGACGAGAAACTCACTGGCTGTAGCTGTAAGACACACGACAACCTCGGCCTCAACCTCATCGGCAAATCGAGCGACTACAAATATCCGAAGAAGAGAGAGAATATCAGCATTCCTCGAGAGAGAGCGAAGTGCGAGATCGCATGCACGCGTTTCGACTCACCTTTGAGGTACTCCGGCCTGAACGAAGCTCCCCACTGCATGACAACAGCAAAGCAGAGATGTATCAGTGTCTAAGAAGCATGAAACCCGATGTCCAGAGGAAACAGTCTGACCTCAGACACGCAATGAGACTCGTCGACAGCGAGCATCGAAACCCTCACGTTCCGAATCATCTCGATGAACCCTTCGTTGCTCAATCTCTCGGGAGCACAGTAGAGGATCTTGAGAGTCCCATCTCGAACTCGCCTCTTGACGTCCATGGTTTCGTCGACTGAGAGAGAGGAATCGATCGAGGCGGCTGCAACTCCTTTCCTTTTGAGAACGTCCACTCTGATGAAAAGGTCCAAGAAGAAGATCGAAAAGGCGACGTCGTCAGACAAACTGAGATAGTGGAGCGATCTGAGGCGAGAAAGAAAGACGTACTGATCCTCTGAGGGAGAGGAGAACGGAACGATGGAGGGAAGGGAGGGAGGAAGAGGTGTGAGCTCGAGCTTCCTTCTTTGTTGCTTGCGTTCGTTTCCTCCTGTGAAGACTCACTCATGAGAGAGATCAACGGGGACACGACGACCGTGAGTCCGGGAAGGCATAGAGCGGGGACTGTTCCAAGTAGAATAACGCTCGGTGTGAGCTTGAGCAGAGCAAAGAAGGGAGCAGAGGAGGACTCGAGAAGGAGTCGGACGTCGATTGGACGACCCCTCCTTTCTGGAGCTGTGATATACTCACTCTGAAAGCAGAGAGACTTTCCTCCACCGGTCGGGAAGAGAACCAGAGCTGATTTCCTCTTGACGAGAAGTCGCTCGACGACTTGCTCCTGGAGGAGTCGGAAGTGAGGGTACTGAAGAAGGGAGGGAGGAAGGAAGGGATCCCAAAAGGTCAGCTTGCTTCGTGAACTCTCGAGCTCATCCCATGGAGCTTCCTCTCTCGAGCCACCTGAACCAGAAGTCCCCACTATCCCTCTCCCAACTCCCAGGTTAACCCACAAACAAGAAACGCAAGAGGGAAGAGCACTCACGCCGAAAACGTCGAGCAGATGCTTCTCAGCCTCCAGCATGATCGGATCCTTTTTCCCGTCGAGTTTATCTAGAGCGGCTTGATCCAGCTCAGGGAAATCATCGAACTCGTCGTCGTACTCGTCCTTGTCTGCTGAGCGAAGAGAAACCATCGTAGAAGGGAGGGTGGGCGTTGAAGGGAAAGGGCAGGAGAGGTGGCGAGCTTCGACTTCAGATGAGCGCGTCCTGGTCCTTGACGACCCCTTTTGGGAAGAAATTCCTCTGATCTTTGGCTCAGAAGCGATATGGAACCCTTTTGAGGCGAGCCAAGTCCAAAGTCCAGCATTTCAACGCGTCCGACAAAGAACGTAACGAATCTGAGCTAGAAAGAGGAGTCGCGCGACGCGTCTCGGACTCCCTCCTTCTCGAAAACCTGGGCAGCGAAACCCGCGATCTGTGAGGTAGCTTCCAAATTGAAAAGGAGACGGCTGGTCTGTTCGCAACGGTCACATCTTCGAGAGAACAGGAAGGATCGTCGAGAGAATCCTGTCAGCAACGCGGCTTGCCCTCATCCAAGGGAAATCTGCTCGTGCCGCGACCTTCCTATCCAATCCTGTTCAGTTCAGCTGGCAAATACTTACTCAGTCTGTCTATCCTTTCAGAGGGAGGAGAGAGAAATGTATATATTTTCCAGCTGAAACGCGCGCCAGTCGTATCTCGGCACCGACCTACCCCCTGAGTGTGGAAACTGCGAGCTCAGCTCTTTCGAACGTTTCTTTCTTTCCCCTTCCCGCCCCCCCTTTCCTCTTTCACGCTCAACTTTCATCTCTTTTTCCTTCCTACACCTTCAAGAACGTCTCTCACAGGCCAAAAGATCACGACTTCCTCTTGTCCTTTTCCAAAGATCCGGAGTGTGCAATCAACCAAACTGCGAAGGAGGGTCCCCCGAGTCGAGCTTGCCTTTCTTTCTTCTCCTCTTTTTCGTTTGCCCTCGTTTTTAGCTCGGAACTCCTCTTCAACCTCCAACCACCACCTTCCCTTCCGAACTGAACTCTTTTTATATGGCCAAATCGAAATCCTTCCTCCTGCCGCCCTCTGGTAACGGCGGACCCGCTCCTCCTACTCCTCCTCCCTCCTCCTCCTCCTCCTCTTCGTCCTCTTCGTCCTCGTCAGGATCACCCGCAAGGGAGAGCGAGGTCCTGCCACTCGTTTCTCTCCCTTCGATAGCTAGCTTGGATCGAGACCAAGGAGGTTGGCTTGAGGAGGAGGACGAGGATGGAGAGGAGGAAAAGGTCGATTGGGAGGAGCTAGAAGATGAGAAGGGATGGGACGACGACAATAACCTCGGCGCCGGTGAGGGAAGTCGAGAGCCGGTAAAACAGATCGCCTCCTCGAGCACCTCCTTCTTAACTCCTCCAACGAGTCCAAGCCCAGGCAAGAAGAGGACAGAAGAAGGTCGGATCGTCTTCGAGGTTGCGAGGGAGGAGGCAGAGGAGGAGCCGCGAGAATCGAGGACGCGACTCAGCCCGCAACCACTTCAACTTCGCTCGGTTGAGAAGGTCGACGATTGGGATCCTCGACATCTTCTCTCTCTCCTCCCTACATACCTGAATCTCCGACCAATCGACTCCCCTCCTCCTCCAATCACCCGCTTCTCCACCCTCCTCCAACGCTTCCTCTCCCGCTCCCGCTCCTCCTCCCGCCCTCCCTCCCCGTCCCTCCGCTCTCCCTCCCCTCCGCGCCCTTCGCTCCCTCTCAAACTCGTCCTAACCCTCTACCACACCCTCCTCTCTCTCCTTTCGCTCTTGATCCCCATCGCTCTCTCCCTCCCTCTCCTCGGCTACCTCTTCTTCACCCTCGGTCGCGTCCTCCAACAAACCTTCGGCTTCTCCTTCTACTCCTCAGCCAACACGGCCTTGTTTTGGGTTCTTTTCGGGTTGACGGTGACGGCGTACGGATACGGAGGGTACAGGATGATTCTGGAGGTGGGGAGGAGGCTGAATGGCGTTTGGAGATGGTGGGAGGTGGGCGAGATGGAGAGGGCGAGGAGGGAGAGGAGATGGGAGGTTGAGCTGGAAGGAGGAGGAGGGTTGGGTTGGGGGAGGGGTTAGATGCTTAAAATGTTTGCTGGGTTAGATTACTGTATCGTTTAGAGAAGAAGAGATATCGTACGTATTTGGGTTAATCTGCGAGGAAGGAAGAGACGAGTCGGATGATCAGAAGCGAGACGCGAAGAGAGACGAAGTTGAGACCCAAAGCGAAACGAGACTCACTACTGCGAAGCTGAGCTCTCTACGACTACTGAGCGTAGGCATCTTTTTCTCGTACATCGATGATCTACCGAAACTTCGACGGGACGAGCGAGAGAAAAAAAAGAGTTCGATTCCGAACGCGTCTCGAGAGCTCTCTCTTTTGTGTCTTCCTGCCCTCTGTCCGTCTCGATCCATCTCGAAAGTTGTTTTCTTTAGATCGAAAAGGATACGAATCAAAACTTAGCTAGCGTACAACTCTTCCTGCTTCCTACTCCTCTCCTCCTTCCCGACTCGACCCCTCCCACCCTCTCTCTCTCTCTCTCTCTCTCTCTCTCTCTCTCCATCCCACCTCCCACCACCAGCATACAAAACCTCCCGTCTAAAGGTACTCCTCCAACAACTTCTTCTTCCTCGCATCCAGCACCACCTTCTCCATCTCCTCCTTGGTCAACATCGTCGGCATCTTGAGATCCTCCTGCTTCAACACGCCCAACGCTTCCAACGCGACCGCTTCTGCTGAGCTCGTTCCGGCGTTCACCAGGCCCTGGTCGGCCTTGGGACCGGTTGGGATAGACGAGGAGAGTTTGGGAGCTTTGTTGGCGGTGGTGGAGGAGGGTTCGTCGGTGGAGGACACGTCGACGTCTTCGGATTCGGAGGGAGCGTCTCGTTTTGTGGATGTGGAGGTGGAAGGAGCGGTGGTGGATGGTGTGGGAGCGGGAGGTGCTGGACGAGGGAAGGGTGGGCATGGGGAAGTTGAAGGAGAGAGGGAGAGGATGGTAGAGAGACGGGTGTAGGATGCTTGCCAGTCTGGGTTGGGAGGAGGGAGAGGTCAGCTTGTGAGCTTCAAGGAAGGGAGAGAGGGATCAGAGGAGGCATCAAGCAGCTACTCGACGAGAGATAGCATGCAGGGTGTATCCTCGAGAGGCGAGGCTGGGTCTGAGATGGGTGATAGAGCTCGAAAGACGAGACGAGAGAAACGATGCTCGAACGAACCTTTCTCCTCCAACTGTCGATCATCAGCGAGCACGCTTCCATCCACCTCGTCCATATCTCCGTAGTAAGCAGGTCCTTGGTTCCTGTATCGCTTGTAGATCTCTCCTCGAACGGACTCCTCGTCTCCTCCTTGACCTTCCAGATCCGAAAGGAAGAACGAAGGTCAGCTCGTCGCTCGTTTCAGCCCTCCCTCCCTTCCGAGCTCGTTCTTGGGGACTCACTCTTCTTAGCAAACATCTCTTTGACACCTGGCAGTTCTCGAGCTCGTCCGAAATACCTAGAGAGCAAACGAGTGAAGAGAGGAGGGCGTCAGCTTCAAAAAAAAGGGAAGGAAAGGAAGGGAGGAAGGAGAAGGAGAGCTCACTTGTATCCACGCGTCCCTGGCACTTCCTTCCCATCCTCGTCCAACATGGCTCCGGTCCTCTTGTAGTTGGCTCCTCCGAGAGTGACGATCTGCCTCTCCCAGTGCATCTTTTCCCTCATGAGCTTGTTGATCTCGTCGTTGAGATCTCGGATCTCATAGTCGGTCAAACCAGCTGGAGAAGGGAGGAGGAGGGAAGGAGGGATCAGCTCGGTTCGTTCGGTCGCCATCCTGGATCCTCTAGAAGTCCAGAGATGATCCTAGACAGCTCGATGGTCCACCAGAGGAGTGTAGTATAAAGAGAAATCGAGGGTACTGACCATCCTGAATCTTTGAGACCTTTCTCGAGATCTCCCTGAGGATCTCTCCTCTCCATCGTTCACAATCCTTCAGAGTCGTACACGTACTCGCCAGACGAGGACGACGATCTCCCTTCCCACGAGATACTCCAAGCTCGACAGCTTGGGCTTCCCGGAATCGGAACAGCATGGATCTGGAGAGGGAGGGAAGGAGCGGGAGGTCAGCTCGAGCGGGAAGGAAGGAGAAGGAGAGGAAGGGCAAGAAGGAGCGAAGGGACGTACTGGGACTTCTCTTCATTACGAGCCTTTGAAAGATACGATTTTACAGAGTCAGCTTGGAGTGCTCGAGGAGAGAGTGGAAGAGATCACGTACCATGGTTGCGAGAAAGAAGGGATAGAATGTGGTTAGGATCCAAAAGGGGAGGTCGCCAGACTGAATCCTGAAATCGTCGAGCTCGCCCTCCCCCTCCTTCTTCCCTCTTTTTGCTCCCATCCACGACGAACACCAAAAATGTCAACACGACGCAAGATGGCTCGCATGGAAGACGATGATTCTTCCGAACACGAAGAAGCCGAAGTGGACGACGACGATCCTTCTCAATGGGGATTCGGTCAAGATCAACAAGACGACGAGGACGATGAAGACGTCGACGAGTGGGCTCGCAACTCAGGTCAGTCAGGTAGATCTTTTCTAAAAGAACTGATAGACCAGCTGATCCTCTTATCTTTATCTCTTCGTATACAGACCCCGACTCTGGTTCCGAATACTTTGGATCCGACGACGAACGACGACCTAAACGAGGAGAAGCTCAAGGTCCTCGATTGGGAGAAGCAGGTCCTTCCAGACCGAGAGGAGCTCCTGATCCTCAAGATGCAGAGGGAGGAGAGGAAGGGATGGATGATCTGGAGTCGGGACAGTTCAAGTGAGTCACCCATGCTTGTTTACTGCTAGAAACTCGAGGAAGGATCGAAGACAAGAAGGAAGGAAGCGTTCGAGCTCACCAACCACCTTTCCTTTTCGTTCTCAGCCGCCTCGTCAAATCCATTCGATCCGGAACCAACCTCAGTGGGAGCGAAGTCTTGACCCAGAACTGGGATCAGTCCATCGAGGAAGCGGAAGCGGAGGATGCCTTGGGGATGAACGGACCTGTCCCTGGAGCAGCGAGGAGGTCGAGGAGGAGAGGAACGGTGAGTCAAGTCTCTCTTTCGTTCTTTCCTCTCCCCTCTTCGTGGCATATCCACATCTTACTCCTACTCGCAGTCTTCTTCCTAGTACTGATCTGCTTTCCCTTCCTTCGTTTCGCATCGCTAGGGAACCGGACGCCGTCGTGAACCCGAACTCGACCCAGCGATCCAACAACTCCTCGGTCAAGGAAACATGTACTACGTCCAGGAAGACTACGTCAAAGCCATCGAGACCTACCAGGAAGTCATCACTCAGGAACCTGCCGTTCACGTCGCTTGGACGACGCTGTCGACGTGCCATTCTGAGCTGGGGAACGTCGAGAAGGCTCTTCAGTGCGAGATGATGGCTGCTCATTTGAGGCCTAGCAATGAGGTTTGGAAGGAGTTGGGAGCGAAGTCGAGGTGAGCAATGTCTCTCTTCAAGTGGATGGGCGGCTGGAGGGTTGCGGGGAGGCAGGGAGGCAGAAGGAAGAAAGAGGGACGACGAGAGATCTGACGCGTCGGTTTTCTTCGTTGGTCCTTCTTCAGAGCCGCTGGAGCTATGGATCAAGCCATCTACTGCTACAAGAAGGCCGTCGCTTGCGACCATGACGATATCGACGCCATCTGGGATCACGCTTACCTTCTTCGAGAGACGGGTCAACACGCCAAAGTGAGTCGCGACCGTCTTCTCCTCCTCTTTCCTTCCTTCCTCTCTTCGAAACACCACTCACCCTCCCCCTCCCCCTCGATTTCTTCCTTCATCAGGCCATCGAAGGTTTCCAAACCATCCTCAAACAGACTCCCAACGACCTCGCCATCATCCTCGAAATGTCCAACTCCTTCGTCGAAGCTCACCTCCTCCCCTTGGGTCAACGTCTCATCCTCGCCGCTCTTCACAAGCAACAACGACTCTACCCCGACCCTGTCTCCTCTCCACCTCCTGCTCCGATCATCCTCTTCCCCATCTCTCTACTGGTCGTGCTGTTCGACATCCTGATCGCGACGGAGCAGTGGGGGAAGGCGATCATGGAATGCAAGAAGGCTGTGAGGTGGTTGGGTGGGAGGTTGAAGGAGACGAGGTGGGAGAAGGTTGGGGATGATAGGGAGTTTGATGAGGAGGGAGTGAAGAGGGGTGCTGGGACGAGTGGAGGGGAAGGGAGGGAGGCGGAGGGGTACGAGCTGGATGTGAATCTGAGGCATCGGTTGGGGTTGGCGAGGTTGAATCTGGGGGATGTGGATGAGGCTAGGGTGAGTGCGATTCCTTTGAACTTTGGACGAGCTTGTGCTTCAAGCCTTCGAAGGAGGAGGAGGGTGGGCGAGGAGAGTAAAAAGACGAGAGACGCGTCGAGCTGACTTTTTAATCATTTCTCTCTTCTCTTTGCATTGCGTCCTCACGTATCGTTCGAAACAGATCCACTTCGACATCATCAAGAGGCTTGATCCCACCGTCTACCAAGTCCTTTGGGGAGAGATTGGAGAAGCTTACCTCGCCAAATCGATGTTCGACGACGCTCTCGAGTTTTTCGAACCGCTTTCCGAGATCACCGTTCGCCCTTTCCCTCTTCTCACTCTCAACCTTCTTGCTCGCTCAACCGTCTTCTGATTTCTTTTTCCTTCGCTTCGTCCTTGTCTCGCAGAGTCTTCCCAAACACGTCGAAGGTCGAGGTGATTGTCTTCGAGCGAACGAGGACTTCGAAGGAGCGAGAGAGTCGTATCTGTTCGGTGAGTTGTTTGAGGTTCTTTTCAACGGCTTGATGACCATATGTTCCTTCGCAGGAGAGTTTCTGACGCTTCGCGCTCTGCTTCTGATCTCCTTCTTTCAGTCATCGCGTCCTTCGAGAATGAGAACGATCCTGCTTCGCTTAAAGTCAGGATGAAGACTGCCTACGTTTACGAACAGCTCGGTCAACGTCAGGAAGCTTTAGATCTCGTCAATGAAGGTAAGTGTCCCTTCCGCTAGCTCCTCTACCGTTCTTTCTCGTCTCTTCTCCTCTCATACCGACGCGTCGAACTTGACTCCTTCTCCTTCTTCCTCCCTCCAGTCCTCGAAATCCGACGCCTCCTCCCCGTCACTCGAGGTCGAAAACGTCGAGTAACAGAACACACCCTCAACGTCGACGCTACCGGATCCATCCTCAACCGAGGTCCTCGAGTCGGATCAGAAAAACAAGCTCGTCTCAACCGAGATCAGATCGAAGCCAACAACATCCGCAAGGTCGAGCTGGGATTCGCTAGGCTGGACGTTCTGGACGGAGTGATGGATGGTGGTGAGGATCATGGGGATTGGGAGGAGGACGGAGGGACGGTGATGGAGTGGTTGGAGATTGCTGGGCCGTTGATCGAGCAGTTCAGGGAGACGAAGACGCTGTTCCCTCAGGATCGAGTCAGTCTCATTCTTCATTCCTTTCTAACCGACTCAACGATTCTGACTCCTTTTTTTTTATATATATTTCGCTCGGTAATCCACAGAACAAGCCCTTCACCGGAATCAAGAGCAACCGAGGGAGGAAGAAGGGATGGAACGCTTCGTCGAAGAAGACGGCCGAGGAGAAGGAACAGGAGGAAGCTGAGGAGGTTGAGGCTGAAGCTGAAGCTGAGGCGGAAGGCTTCTCGGAGCGACTTCAACGAGATATGGGTCAGTCTTCGATTCCCTCGTCCCTTCTGTCTCTCTCCTTTTCGCTCACGTCTCTCCTTCCATTTTTTCTTCAGAGGGAGACGCTATCGCTGTCGAGGATACCCAACCTGAAGCCACCAGTCTTCGAGGTGTCCCCGTCGAGAGGTGGTTCGAGATGGCGATCAAGGTCAGTCGCGTTGGAACGAAGCCTTCTTCTTCAACCTCGAACTGAACCTCCCTTCCTTTCCTCTCGCAGTACTGCTGTCTTCTCGCCAAGTACGACGATCCAGAACACGCTTACGAGGTGTCCGATCATCTCCTCTACGCCAACGTCTTCCGTCAGGTCGAGCGACAACAAGCTCTTCGATTGACTGGATTGGGTGAGTCGTCGCTCGTCTTCTTTCTTTCCTCCTCTCTCTCTCCCAACTGACCTTCTCCCTCTCTCTTCCTCTCCCTCAAAGCTTGTCTCATGGCCACCAACGACACTCAACGAATCGCCGAACTCGCTCGTCGCATCGTCCACATCAAGCAATTCTCCAACCTCGCTCTTCATATCCTCGTCTCCTCCGTCGGATCGGGTCTCAAGGCAGCCGAAGCTCTCGTCAACGTCAACCTCCAGAAGTCTCTCGCTAGGGATATCCGAGTCTGGGAGTCAGCCGCTGCAGGAGATCAGGACGTCATCTTCCATCCCATTTCGGGCAGGTGGGCGGCTCCTCAGAAGAGGAAGGGAGGGCAGTCGAAGGGGAAGAAGAAGGCGCCTCCGCCGGTGAAGGGGAAGGGGAAGACGAGGAAAGTTCAGATCGACGACGATGATGACGACGATGAGGAGGATTACGACGACGAGAACGAGGGAGGAGGAGCGGGTGGGGGAGGTGCTGGAGGAGGAGGAGTCGGAGGAGGGGAAGGAAGGTTCGGAGAGAAGCCTGTTGTGCCAACGAAGACCAGTCCAGTCCTTACTGCTTACTTCGGAGCCATCATGTGCTTGGGACGAAGTTTCCAAAGTGGGATTTGTGAGTGCAACTTCGGTTCTCTGCTCGTCTCGATGCTTTCGCTGACCCGATCTCCTGTTCCTTCCCTCAGACTACCTTCTTCGAGCTCACGACATGAACCCCGTCGACCCTCTCGTCTGCCTCCTCCTCGCCATTGCCTACGTCGGTCGAGCCTTCCAGAGACAGTGCGATAATCGAAACTACTGCGTCGTCACTGTTCGTCGTCTCGTCTCTCTCCTTCGACTCGTCCTCTCAAGCTTCCAGCTCATGTTCTCTTCTCTCCTCGCTCTTGTACAGGGCATGACCTTCCTCGACAGGTACAGGAAACTCCATCCTGAGGGAGAAGACGCCGACGAGGTCGAGTACAACTTCGGAACCATGTTCCATCGAATGGGTGAGTCGCGACGCGTCTTTTCTCTGCCCTCGGACAGATGCTGAGCCTTACTGGCCCTTCTCTCACTCTCAGGTCTCTACTACCTCGCCATCAACCACTTCAAGAGGGTCCTTGCGAGGGCAGAGAAGACGGGCAACGCTTGGAAAGACGACGTTCGTTTCCCTCCTTCTTTCTCCCTCCTCTTTGAGACTCAAACTGACTCCCCGTCCCGTTATCTCCTTCTCTCAGCCCAAATCTCTAGCTCGAGAAACAGCCTACAACCTCTGTCTCATCTACGGAACTTGCGGATCGCCTCACGCAGCGAGGGACGTCGGCAGGAAGTGGTTGTCGATTTGAGCTTGCTCTCTTTGTTTCGTTTTTCGGTTCTTTCTTTTCACGATTTACGACATCTCTCTTCTCAGGGTACCTGCAGAAGCGAGAGTGTATCGAATAGCTCTGGTCGCCAGCTCCTGTTTCTCATATTGACGGGTGCTACAGGTCAACCAGGGCGTGCGTTTTGAGACGCGACGCGTCTCCCTCTCTGAGAAGCAAGACGCATTTACCCCGTATCTCAGGCTGTATGCTCCTCTTTCGCATCCGATCTCGGTTCAGAAGAGTTTCTAAAGTTTTCTGCCTCTCTTCGGCTTGCCAGCTGCAAAGTAAACACCATGCCTCATCAATCGGCTCTCCCTCTCTTCGTCTCCAAGCCGCTGCCCTAGTCGATGTAGCCCCTGCACTTCTCCGAACCACAGGTACAGACGGTCTGGAGAAAAGAGATGAACCGGTCAGTTTTGTCCGATTCCTCGAAACGAGACGAGTCGGAGAGAGAGAGAGGATGAAAAACAAAGAAGGACGAACTCTGACGCGTCCCTCTTCCTCCGGCACCGAATAATCCCACAACAGTTCCTCTCCTGAGGAGATGTCACGAAGGGCGAACAAGACGACTCCGAACTGATCAACAAATCGGTCGCAAAGGGATTAGTTGAGAAGAAGCAAAGGGAGAAAGACGTCCGAGCCAAAACTCACCTCCCCGTTCCTCCCTTCCATCTCCTCCACACTCACGTTCGGATCACATCCATGTTTCACCCAACGTCTGAGCAGAATAGAAAGAATTCAATGTTAGCTTTCTCTCCGGAGAGAAAGAGAGAGAGAGAGCGACTCACGCGATGTTGCCGAAATAGGTCGCATCCACGACCGTCCCGTCACCCATCGTCACCGAATAGAAGGGTTGCCCAAGTGCTGAACACTGACTTTCCCTCTTGTCCCTCTCCTCTTCACTGATACGTTCCCCCGTATACTCAACGACAGCAGCATCCTTCTTGACGTCTTCATTGGCGTAAACTCCGTCTCCCGTCGACCTCCTTCGGATTCGAGGAAGATCCAGCATCAAGCAGACGCCCTCGGAGTAGGTAATGTCGGTAGAAGGAGGTGGAAGAGAGGGAAGCCGAGAGGAGGAGGGTTGGGAGGGTTCGAGAGCGGGAGAGCGTTGGTAGGAGCTGGAGGGGCGTGAGGAGGACTGAGTTTGAGTTGAGGTTGACGGGGAGAGTTGGGTAGGTCGGGTTGAACCCCACTCTGCTCCTTCCTCCTCTACCCTCTTCGATGATCCTACCACTCTCCTCGCCCTCTTATCCACTCTGAGTCCAGCAGCAACCCTGGGTCGGCCTCTTCCGCGAGGTTGGAGAGCGGACCGATCAGAAGGTGAAGAGGACCAGCTCGAACGCCTCGGGGGACGAGTTTTGGCAGCCTGGGCTGTACGGATTTGACCGTTCATCGTTGGGGTTGGGGGTGGAGGTTAAGGATGGACTGGAGGAGGGAAGAAATAACCAAGAAACCAAGCGAGAGGTCAGCCTCTCCCTCCTTCTTTCATTTTCAGCCTTTTGCTCTCTCGCCCACATCCTGTGGAGACTGGGAAGTTGGAAACTGACTGACTGGGGGCAGACTTAAGCGAAGGCTCCTGCTAGAAAAGGAGCTGGTAGTATTTTGTGGGTGGATGTGGATGTGGAAGAAGGAGAAACGATCGCGGCTGCTGAGATCTAAGATCTCAAAGCTGAGGACGCAGTTTCGCTCGCTTTTTCTCCGTCCAACAGAAAAGTTGATCCTCAGTTTTGCCACTATGATTGAGAAGCCACTCGAGTTTTCTTTTTCTCCAGCACTTTTTTTCAACCCTAGACGACCTCGCTCTCTTGCGATCTTCCGTTTGACCTTCGAAAGTGCGACTCGTTCCTCCTCCCTCCCTCCTTTCTCTCTTCAACATCCACCAACCCTCAGACTTCATCTTCCCCCTCTTCTTCCTCTACAATCCCCTTTAAAAGCTGCCGTTTCGCGTCTCCTATTTTTCTTCCCTCTCTCTCTCTCCCTCTCTCTCTCTCTCTCTCTCTCTCTCTCTCTCTCTCTCTCTCTCTCTCTCTCCTTTCTCTGTCTTCTCTTTCAGCGATCTAGTCTTTCGCTCGTACCCTTTGTATCTCACGAATCGTACCTCTTTGTATCTCATGGAGCGCTTGTGTCTCAATTTCCTGCCAGCATCAATCGAGCAACGACGGTCCCTCCTTCTCTTTCCTCCCATCTCCTTCTCCCTCAAAGCGACTCCCTCTTTCCCTCTCAACTGGAACTTGAGTTGGTCCCCAGGAACTATTGCCCTTCTCTAGATATCTCGACAAGCTCTGCAAATGAGGTCAAACTGTCCTAGATCAACCTCCCAACTCCTCCCTCGTCGTCTTCGTTGCCTCGACAGCTCGAACCGGCGCTCCTGCTCCTCCTCTCCTCCTCCCAAACGCCAACAGCCCCTTCAACCAAGCCCACCAGACCACCCATCTCTTCGGCCAAGCGATGCTCCAGATCGCTGGGTCTGGCTTCGCCCTCATCTTCCTCCTCAGCTCTTCATCTGTGAGACCGAGGACGGGAGGAGCGTGAAGGGATTTGTGGACCTGAGCAGCGGCGAGGGGGTAAGCGCGGGAGAGTTCGATGTCGAGCGTGGTGATGCTGCGAGAGGGAAGGCGATGGTGAAGGAGGGATTTGAAGTTACCGGCCTGGCGGAACTCAGAAGCTCGAAATCGACGAGGAGAAAGAAGACTCACCTTCTTCGTGCCGGAGCTGGACTGATTCCGTTCGCTCGCCGGACGAGCCTGTTCGCTTCCTCGACGAGACCTTCGAAGAGTTTCCGCTCGACGGCTCCGGAATCGAGATCTCTCACTCGAAGAACAGCGATGTCTTCGACGCTTGAAACGAGGCTGAGGGAGGGATGGAGGAGGAGGAGTCGATGAAGGGTTTGGACGAGGGTTTTCCGAAGATGGTCGAGAGAGGCGGTATGCTGAAAAGAAAGGAAGGCAACAAGCAGGGAGGGTGAAAGAGACGCGTCAGAACGAACGGAGACGAGCGATGACGAGAAGAGCGAACGAACCTCTTGCTGATACTGAATCCAAGCGGGCAAGGCATCGTTCCGTTGAATGACTCGATTCATCAAGAACCTGAGAGGAAGGAACCGAAGGAGCCAGATTGTCAGCACAGAGACGCGTCGAAGAGAAAGAGAAGGGCCTCACTCGGTTCGATCGAGAAAGGGATTGACAGCGTCTGCCTTTTCCTCGAGAGGTTTCCCAGCACCGGAGAGGTTCTTGAACTGACCTTGAGCTCTGGCTCTCTAAATCGAAGAAAGAAGTAGCTCGGGTCAGCGTCGGTTCGTCCAAGACGAACAGTTGTGAGAAGGGAAGACGACGCGCGCGAACGAACCTCAATCCTCAGCTCAACCAAACTTCCCCACCCAGCTCCTAGATCCTCATCACCGGCTCCCATTCGCACCTCCAAGAGCTTCCCGCCCTCCTCTCCGTGACCCTCCTCCTCCTTCCCCATGCCCTTCTCCGAGTTCCTCTTCAAGTGATCCTCTCCGTCGTCCTCCAACCAAGCCGACTTGTTCTTCCTCCCTCCAAACTCGTAGTCCAACGCTCCCTCTCTCGCACTCGACAATCGAACAGGGCCTGCCTTGAGTTTCTGGGAGCGACGAAGAGCTGCTCGAGCTGAAGGATCCTCCGGTAGGTGAGCGGGTTTGGACGAAGAGGAAGAGGTAGCGAGGGAGGGAGGAGGTTTGAGAAGGACTCCTCTCTTGATGAGAGCTCGGTCGTGGCTGGGAACCACATATTCAGAGTGCCTGAAAACAAAAGGAGGGTCAGGATAGTCTCTCTATCGATCTCTAGGAACTTCACTGACCAGGGTCGGTGATTTGGATCTCCTCCGACGAGATGGCCGTCCCATACCTTCGTGTTCCTCTTGATCCCACTCGAAGGCGACGCGAGACTCTTCCCGACGTCTGGTATAGATCCCATTCTTCCCACCACCTCCCTCTGCTTCATCTCGTCCCTCAGCTTCTCCTCAGCAGATCTGATCTTGCCGCTTCGTATAGGTTTGTGGCTGTCTGAAATCATCCTCTTGACCGTCTGCTCGAGAGGTTCGTCTCCGTCCCATGGGCGCTCTGTTGGATTCAAGATCGAAGGAGGAAGTCGAGAGGGAGGAGGAGGAGGTGTTCGTTCTTCCTCCTCTGCGAGAGCGAAGAGGTGGGCTGCTGCTGAGGAGGACGAGGAGGGAGAGGGAGAGGGAGAGGGGGCTGAAGGAGGAGGAGGAGGAGGGGAAGAAAGTGGAGGTTGAGCTTCCGATGAAGACGAAGTTGCTGCTCTGGAGAGGTTGAAGAGAGAGCGAGTTTGAAGAGAGAGGTGCGGTCGATAGAGTGAAGTGCTGAGCATGGGTTCGCAAGGTTGAAGGAAGGGAGGAGGTGGCCGATCTAGTCCAGAAAAAGGGAAGAAGGAGGGAGGGAGGGAGGGAAAAGTGCGAGCTCGACGAGTCGGAAGGGAGGTCCGTCGAAAAGAAACCCAAGTGGGATTTTCTTGAAGATTTAGGGAGAGGAGGTGTAGAGAAGGAAGTAGCTGATTGAAGACGGAAGATTTTCCGAAAGCTGTAGCTCTAGGTCGTGACTGTTTGGAGCAGGGCAAGAAGAAGAGGAAAGGTGAGCTCGACGCTCCTTCCCTCTCGACCCTCCCTCCGCCCTTCCTTCTCCTGACGCCCATTTTTTCTCCGGTAGAGTCCTTGGAACCAAGAACTGTCCAGAGCTCATCGCTCGGAGCATCCCAACTTCTACCAGCTCAAACCGTCGAATGTTTCTCGTCAACTCCTCCGAGGTAGCAGCGAGCTCACCTCCCCTCCTCCTCCTCTCTCCACTGTCACTGTGCCGCTCTTCCTCGTTCTTTCGTCAACGTATCTCTCCCTTCCCAACTGTGAATCTCAGAATAGACTCGAGATCAGCTGGAAGATCTCGAATAACGGCTTTCGATAGGCGACCTGGGCTGACAGTCTTCGATCCGTCAGCAGCTTCCCAATCTCCTAGCTCGTCGTCTCCCCTCTTTTTTCTCATGCTCCATGCGAGAGACGGAGCCGGAGGAGGTATCAGAAACTCGTGCGCTCGGCCAATCTTCGTTTCTTCGTTTCCCCTCAACCACGACCTTCTCCAGCTCAGCCTCATCCCTCCTTCAACTCCTCGCCGCCGCTAGCCTCTTCGACGCAGACTCTTCGACATGTTCTCCTGGTACAATCTGACCAGCCTTTGCAGCGTTCTTGAAGCTCTCGATTCTCGTGAGTCCATGAATCTCTTCCTCCGTCCTGTCTTCAAAAAACGCAGAACGAAGCTCACAAGCTGATACGCTTTCCTCCTCCTCGTTCTTTCTGTCTCTCCTCCCAGAAACTGCTCAAGAGGAACCCTCCTTCACTAAGAAGGTCATTCTAGGCTACCTTCAAACCAAAATGGACAAGGGTCTATCGAGTTCCCAGGTTGGAGAGAAGCTGCACGTCCTCGAGCAGGTTCGTTCGTTCGTTCTCCCTTTCGCCTCGTTACGTTGACCTCCAAGCTCACAATTTTCGGTCTCTCTTCCAACAGGCTATGTCTAGGAGGCAGGTACGTGCATCTCACCAGATTTGCATGTCGAAAAGCTGCACGCTCGCTTCTTTTATCCGGCGATGGGCTGACCAAAGTCGCGTCGTTCTCTTCTCGGCCTCGGTCGCGTCTTCAGTCTCCTCCCCTTCCCTCCTTCGCTAGACAGTGAGCGCATACTCTCGCCTTCCTCCTCGCCTTACGCCTGAGCTGACTCCTATCTCTACTACAGGATTGCCGAAATCCGAGCTCAACTCTCTCTCCCGCCCTCCAAAGTCTTCCCTCCTCGATCAAGTCGACGCGTCGGGACTTCGCCTCCCACCTTCCAACCTCCCGCTCCCCCTTACACCCTCGACTATTCCAGCCCCCATTCCCAAACTCCTCATCATCCTTACCTCTACCTCCCGCTTTGTCCCTTCAAAGAAGAGGATCTTCCTCCCTACAGCCCCTTCGCTGCGGATCCCATTCTGAGGAGGAGGCGAAGAGCGTTCAGCAGCTACTTCCAGCATGGAGACGTGCAGGAGTCGCTCATCTGACTGAGGGATGAAGGAGATAGTGGGGACGATATATACGACTTTTACGAACACTGGCTAGCTTTACTTTTGACGATACCGGTTTCCCTCTTTGCTCTTTCGATCTCGACGCGTCGGGTTTCGACTTGTTGGCGTCCTTCTCTTTCCTCGCAAAGCTACAACCTTCTGAGAGAAAATGCGCACAACAATACGATGCAAAATATAAAAGGAACCACTATAGAAAAGAAAACGAAACCAACGACTCTCTAAGCCCTCGCCTCCGCCTCCCTCGCCTTGACCTCCTTCACGAGATTCAGGGCACTTCCGCTCTTCAACCACAGGATCTGATCCGTGCTCATCGTGTGCTTGGTAGGTATCTCGATCACCTCTCCCGAATCCTTCTTGGTCACTCGGAGGGTGATCACCGAGTCGACGTCCCCTTGAACGAGGGAAGCAACTCCGACGGTCTCGACGTTGTCTCCGGCAGAGATCTTGAGGTAGTCGGCCTTGTCGGCGAACCAGAGAGGGAGGACTCCTTGTTTCTGTGGGTCGTGAAAGGAAGGGAAGGTCAGTGGACGAAGGACGAAGAGGAAGAGAGAGGGAAGGGAACGAACCTTCAAGTTGGTCTCGTGAATTCGAGCGAAAGATCGAGCGACGATGAGGCATCCTCCGTAGAACCTAGGTTGCAGGGCAGCGTGCTCTCGAGCGGATCCCTCTCCGTAGTTCTGGGGAAGCAAAGAGGAAGGAAGAGACACGGATCAGCGGAACGAAGAGAGAAAGGCGAAGGCGAATCGAACTCACATCGTCGACAACGAGCATCCAAGGCTGATCGTGAGACTTGTATCGCTTGGCAATGTTGGGAATGGTATCCTGTCCTTCCGAATCACGAGCAACATTGACCTCTCCTCCCTCGTCGTTGACGGCGGTGATGACTTTTCGGGACGCGTCGAAAGCAACGAGAGTCAGCTTCTCGAATCGAAGAAGCTTGTGAGGAGAGTGAAACTCACGAAGGTTCTCAGAGATGTTGCTGAGGTGACCCTTGTACTTCAGCCAGGGTCCAGCGGCACTGATGTGATCGGTGGTGCTGCACAACGGAGAGGAAAAGACGAAGAAAGAAGAAAGTCAGCTCGACGCGTCTCCCAACGACCAAGAAGCCCTTTTAGAAGCCCAAAGGCTACTTACCACTTTCCTCGAACCCTCATCAAGCACTTCATAGAGGGAAGTTCAGCCGGTCCAGCCGCGAAGAACGAAGGGAAAGGAGCGAGGACCTCGAGTCGATCCGAAGTGGGAGAGATGGCGATGGGAGTTTCAGGACTGGGTTCAGGGGAGGTGGTAGGGTTGTATCGGAGGTCTCCTGCGAGAGTCAAAGAGAGCGAAGCAGAGAAGAGGTCAGCGATGAAGATCTTGGTGCGAGGAGAGGAGAGGAAAGAACGAACCAGGAGTGAATCCGGCGGAAGGGAGCTTGGTTCCAGTGGGAGCGTCGAACTTGAAAGGGTTTCCGTTCTTGTCGATGAGGGAGTCGGTCATGGGGTTGAAGTCGAGGCTTCCAGAGAAGGACATCTGTGGAAAGGGAGGAGGAAGAGTAAGGTCAGCTTTGAAGGAAGGAGAAACGAGGACGGTGAGACGAAGAGTCGAACAGCAGTAACGAGCTCGGGAGACGCAAGGAAGTTCACTGAGAGGCAAGAGGGAAGGAAAGAAGTCAGATGGAGCTCCAAAATAGACTGCAGTGAACTGGGAAGAGATTCGCACTCACTGGTCTTGAGGTTTCCGTCGTTTCGAGCCTTGAAGTTTCTGGGGAAGAAGAAGACGAAAGTGATGGGTCAGATCGAGCTCGAGGACGTGATGGAAGCTCTCTGAAGACGGACCGGTTGAAAGAGGTGAGGATGGCTGCGAAGAGGGAAACGCCGAGGGGTCAGCTTCAGCTGTCTCTGAGAGGGAAAAGACGCGTCGCGTCGAATCAGAACGAAATCGACTCACCATTCTCCTCTCCCTGCTTCTCAGTTCGCTTCCACTAAAATTCCCACAATAAAAATCGCAACTTCGTCAGCTCCATCTCCACCCTGTTCCCATCCCAAATCCCACTCACTTGTCCAATGCAAGGTCCACAAGCGTTCGCCAGAACCTGAGCTCCCACGTCCTCCAACACCTCCTGCAGTCCATCCCTCTCGACGGTCGCCCTGATCAACTCCGATCCAGGAGTGACCATGAACGGCACGACGACCTTCAATCCAGCGTCCCTAGCCTGCTTGGCGATGGAAGCGACCCTCGACATGTCCTCGTACGACGAGTTGGTACACGAACCGATGAGACCGGCGGTGAGAGCGGGCGACCACTTGTTGTCGTGGATGAAGGAGGAGAACTTGGAAAGAGGAGTAGAGAGATCGGGAGTGAAGGGACCGTTGAGGTGGGGTTCGAGGTCGGAGAGGTTCTGGGGAGGGGATGGGGAGAGAAGGTCAGATGAGAAGGACGAGGAGACGCGACTTCAAGCGTAGCTCGCACAGTCTGAAGTGAACGAAGAGTTACTCACAATCTCAATAACCTCGTCGTACTCAGCGCCCTCATCAGCAGCAAGGAAGCCCTTAGCAGCAGCTTCATCGGCGGCTTTGGCGACTCCAGCTCGACCGGTCGCGTTGAGGTAGGATCGCATGTTGGCGGTGTAAGGGAAGGTCGAGGTGGTGGCTCCGACTTCGGCTCCCATGTTGGCGATGGTGGCGAGACCTGAGGACAAACGAGTCGACGAAGAAGGATGAGCTTGAGCCGGGAGAGAGGAGAGAGGAGAGCGGGAAGAGGGATCGAACTCACCAGTGCACGATTGAGACTCTACTCCAGGTCCAAAGTACTCGATGATTCGACCAGTTCCTCCCTATTATACGTCCAACCAAAATCAAACCACGAGTAAAGGTCAGCTTGTCAGCTTCGACTCGCTGCAGATCTGTTCGTCTTGCCGCTCGGCGAGCGCGTCTCCACTTCTTCCTCCCTCCCCGTTTGAACGAGCTCGAACTGACCCTGACAGTCAACCTCCCAGCCAAGTTCAAGATCAGATCCTTAGGGGTAGCCCATCCACTGAGCTGTCCAGTCAACTTGACTCCAACGACGTTGGGAGCCTTGAGCTCCCAAGGAGTGTCGGTGAGAGCGTCGACCGCGTCGGCTCCTCCGACTCCGATAGCGAGCATACCGAGTCCTCCAGCGTTGGGAGTGTGGGAGTCGGTTCCGAGCATAAGGAGTCCGGGACTGCACGCGAGAGAGAAAGGAGGAGGGTGGAATGGTGAGCTGAAGTGCGACGCGGAGGGAGGAGAGGAAATGGAAGACGAACGCAGCATAGTTCTCGAGAACGATCTGATGGATGATACCGGATCCGGGTCGCCAGAACTGTGGGGAAGAGGGGTAGAATCCTCAGATGGGAACCTTCAAGGTGGAGGGAAGAAGAACGAGAGGAAGCTCACCTCGATTCCGTACTTCTTCGCGGCGGACTCCAGGAAGTCGAAGACCTCCTTGTTGGTGACGATAGACCTCTGTAGGAAAACGAAGCCAAGTGGTGATGAGCTTGGAGTGTGCAGAAGACTATGAAAAAAAGAGACGAACCTTAAGATCACTCTCAGCTCCATCGAAAGCTAATGAAAGAACGGAGGGAGAAGAAAAAGGTCAGCTCGTTCACTTCCTTCCCTCCTTTGAGCTCGTGTGCAGAGCTCCCTCCTTCGACCCTGCATTCAACGAGAGCTCGTACTAACCCTGGATAAGATGATCGCAATGAATCGAAGCAGGCACGGCGGTCTTGATCATACCACAGGTCATGAACTGAAGCAAAGCCATCTGGGCTGAAGCGTCTTGCATCGCGACTCGGTCGGGCTTCAACCTAGCAAAGCAAACAAAGAGCAAACGATGAGCTTGATGATCTCGAATCTAGACAGAGGATGTACTCACTTGAGGTAGGTCTGTCCTCGAACTGGAGCGGGAGCGTTCTCTACATCGTGGAGATGCGAGTAGAGGATCTTCTCAGCGAGGGTGAGCTTCTGACCTGGAGGGAGTTTGTTTCGGACGGCGTCGAGAGTTCGGAGGAGGTGAGGGTAGGGAGGAGTAATGGAGGTCTGTACAAAAAGTAAAGAATGTGTACAACGCGGTCAGCTTTTCGGAAGCTTGTAGTAAGAGAGAGGATAGGTAGGAAGGGAAGAAGTCGGGAAGGGGAGGGAGAGAGCGAGGAGGAGGTTTGGACGAACGCAGTCCTTTTGTCCGAGAGGGAGGGATCCGAAGGGAGAAGCAGCCGTGGCGAAGGACCTCCTAGAAGCGGAAGAGCGCGAAGCTCTCAGGATCTGGCAAGACATGGACGAGGAAGGAAGGGAGGGAGAGTCGACGTTGAAGGAGAAGGAAGGAAGGGGCGAGCTTGATTCTGAAATTGAGCTGGGTTCGTGCTCGAGTCAGTCGGAGAAAACCCGACCAATGAGAATCTTCCATTTCCCTTTCGACCTCAACGAACAGGTTCAGAGAGAGAAGAGACTGGTAGTTCTCAGATGAGCGAAATTTTGAGCGTCGTTAGAAAATAGACAGACGGAGGGACGCGAAAGGTTACGAGTCAGTCGAAGCTCAGCCCTCTCCTTCCCTCCCTCCCTCCTCCCAACCGCGATGAGCTCTCTGAACCCTCCACCCTCTCTGCGACGAATGTCCTCCTCCGTATTCGACCCTCCTCATCCATCGCTCAGGATCCAGCCTGTGGTCGTCGAGCCGAAACCGTTCAGAGAGTTCAAAGCTCACGACACTCTCTCGCCGACAGTCCTCCTCAATCCATCCTTCGAAAACCTCAACCTGGGAGGAGAATCATCGACGAAGGGAAGAAGGGAGCTGGTAGATCTAGCTAGCGAGGAGGTAGGAGGAGAAGGTGAGCTTGGAACGGTCACTTGAAGGCAGGGAAGGAGAGGTCAGACGAGCTCGAGCTCACCATCTCTCCCTCTCCTTCCCTCTCTTTCTCAGACCTGGAAGACTGGACGAACAAGGAGATCGAAGATGTCTCGGTTTGCTGTTTGTCTGGAGGTACAGGAGGTCAGTTCTTCGCTCTCATCCCATCAGATCAGTCACTTCTAGCGACATCCAAACTGACTTCCACGTCGCTTCTCCCTCTCCCCAGGAAACGCCATCTGCTCAACCTTCTCCCCCATGACGACGACCTTCATTCTCCCAATATCCGACGACGGAGGAAGCTCATCCGAGATCCTCAGATGCCTAGGAGGTCCCTCTATCGGAGACATACGATCTCGCCTGATCCGTCTCGCTCCCTCGCCAACCTCCCCGTCCTGCCCTCCCGCTCTCGCTGCCGTCACTCGTCTTCTCTCCCATCGTTTCCCCTGGGACGTAGACGAGAAGGAAGCCAAGGATCTCTGGAGGGAGGTGGTCGAAGGAACGAGCGAGCTCTGGGACGGAATCGACGGGGACAAGAGGGAGGTGCTGCATCGGTTCTTCGTGTTCTTTGAGTCGGAACGTGAGTCTGTTTTCTGCTCGTCTGGGTCTCGCTTTTTGCTCTTCTCTCTTTTCCACTGACCAGAAGGTCTCGTCTTCGTCTCTCAGTCCTCCAACGAGCCCACAAAGGCTTCTCCTTCCGAAACTGTTCCCTCGGGAACGTCTTCCTCTCCTCCACCCAACGATTCTTCCTTTCTCTCCCAGCAGCCATCTTCCTCTTCTCCTCTATCACCCAAACCCAAGGTCGATCTACCGTCATCCCTGCTATCCTCACCAATCACACAGCTACCATCGCCGCGGAACTCGTTCGTCCTTTTCACGTCGCGTCCTTGTTTCTCTCCTCGCCCCTCCCTCTCACTGCTGATCCTCACTCCGTCGTCGTTATCCGCTCTCAGGCCAACTCCCAAACTATCCTCGGCCAATGTAACATCTCTCATCCCGTCGTCGCCGCTCCTCCTCCATCCGCCGCCGAACCAGAACCGCCAGCTCGACCTGTCACTCCCTCTCCTCCCATCCGTCGTCGCCAACACACGCCCAGCTTCGGCTACCTTCGCGTGGAAGACGGCATTGAGAGTCCTTCTTCGTCTGGACAAGCCACTCCTACCAACGGCGGAGGCTCGGGATCGTCCCAGTCCAGCGGAGGAGGGAAAGGAGGAGGAGGAGGAGCCGCGACGAAGGGAGGGAACTTGGTGTTTACTCGGACGAGAGCTGCTGGTGGGGACTCGGATGAAGGAGAGCACGAGGAGGAGGGTGGAGGGTTGGAGAGTCGGATACAGAGGGTGAGCTGTTGATCTTCTGTAGCTGCGTGTGGAAGGGAGAAGACAGGCGAGTGAAAACTGACGCGTCGACTGATTCGTTTTGATTCGACAGATCTTCTACATCAACTATGTTGGAACGGAGATCTACCCGCTAGCGAGTCCCGAGTACTTGAACGCTCTGGAGAGCAAGGAGGTGTTGGTCTACAGCTGTGGAAGTTTGTGGACGAGGTAAGTTTGCTTTTCGGGGCTCGATCTGCGTCGCGTCCTTTGCCTTTGGAGCGCCCCTGTCTCTTACACCTCTTCGACTGACCGATTATTTTCGTGTTCCCCTTACAGTATCGTTCCCTGTCTAGCTCTTCAAGGTGTCGGCTCAGCCATCGCTGAGAGCAACACTCTTCGAGCGAAGGTGCTTCTTCGTGAGTCGCAGCTCTCTCACCGCTTACTTCCTAGCTCGATCTCGGTGCTGACTTCGTTCTCAATCCCTCACTCTTCTTTCCAGTCAACTCCGAGAACGATCGTGAAACGAAGTCGTACACCGCTCTGGATTACATCGACGCGATCGTCAGGACGCTGAATCGGTTCGTTCTCCTTCACGTTTTTTCCCTCCCCAAACCCTTTCGGACGCTTCGTCTTTTTTTTTCAGGTCCCTGACTCTCTGCTCGATGACTTGACGTCTAACCCTACGTCTTCCTTCTCTTTCCAAACCAGCTACGACACCCCGCCTCCTCTCCTCCCTCAAACCCAAACCCAACCTCACACCTTCGCACCCTCCGCTCCCCATCTTACACCTTCCTCTTTCGCACCACCGCCGTCTCCGAAGTTTCTACCCACAGACGTCATCACCCACCTCGTCTACCTCGTCGACGGTCGCGTTGAAGTCGACGTGTCGGCCATCGAGGCTTTGGGAATCAAGGTCGTTGCTGTTGAACGTGAGGGAGCGTCGGAGCAGGATAGGAAGGGGAAGAAGAAAAAAGGAGCGAGGTTCGATGCTGAGAATGTGAGGAGGGGATTGGGGAGGGTGATTAAGGGGCTGGGGAGGAGTTGAGGACGGGAGGAGAGGGAGACGCGTTGGACGACGGGGGATCTACGCTAGGTTTTCAGCTGGGTAGGAGATCCGTAGATGGGCCTCTATCTATTTAGTGCCGTCTTTGACGTTTGGCGAAGATGCGAGGGTGAATATGCAATGCAAGTGACCCTAGGCAATGCAAACTCGCCAGAAGTTCGGGAAGGGGACAGGGAGTGAGCGAGGAGAGGGGGTTGTATACGAGTCGAGTTAGACTCGCATCTTTGTGATCTAAAGAAACCAACTCTCGAGAAGGAATCGAGGTTCGAAGAGGCCGAGGGAAGTGCTCTCGAGAGACGCGTTCGGAGCCGACCTCGTTCTCTCTGCCTCGTCGCGTCGAAGTCATTCGAAAAGCCGAACTGGAGCATGCATAACAAAGTAGCTACATAGACTGGCGAGGACGAAGACGATGCGTAGGAGGGCGAGGGCGTAGGCGTAGGCGACGGGGCTGTCGCTTGGTTAATCGAGGGAAACGTCTGATCGGCGAGGCAGCAAAGGACAGAGAGTCAGATCGGGTTCGAAAGAATAAAGCGAGAATAAAAGGAGCTCACACAAGGGGAGAGACGATATATGGAGGATGGAAAGCATGGTGTTGGAGGACGATTCGAAGGGGAGGGGAGGAGGTCGACGCGTCGGTTCTGACAAAAGCAAAGAAGGGATCAGCGTGATATTCCTCCTTCGATATTCAAGAAGAAGAAGAGGGAAATAAGCTCACCATTCTCATGGCTTCACCTCTATCCTGAGCTGCTCAAGCGCACTCTTCAGATCCGCCGGGGTACTCATCGATAAAGGGAGTCGATGCAGCACCTCCTCCTTCTCCTCCTCCGTCCCTACAACCAGCACTGCCTTGACCTTCCCTCCCATCGGAAGATCGTCAATCGTGGCATCCACAAAGACGTTAAAGTCGTCTTCTTGATCGCAATGTTACGTGACGAGGGAGAGAGAAGGCCAAAGTCGCGCGGTGCGACTCAGCTCAACCTCAACGGAGATCGAGGTAAGAGTAACGGTGCTGAGACGATGCCACTCCGGCATTCCAAGGCTGACAACGCTGATCAAGGAGGAATCTTCGTCCTCGAAGTCCTCCCTGTGAAGATAGAGGTGGAGGGGGTCGAAGAGGTGGGCAAAGGGTGAGACGAAGGTGGTCTGAAGCCTTTCGAAGTTGGAGAAGAGGTGTTCGTTCTTGACGATGAAGCTGAGGTTGTGCAGACGGAGAGGAGCATTTGAGTGTCCTCGATCGAGCGAATAGTCGTCATTGTTCGTTGTTCGATGTGGGTCGTGAGGGAGGTGGATCGTGAGATCTCGGATTTGGGAGAGCGAGAGGAAGGGACTCAGCGATGGAGATCAAGGAGGGAGTTCGAGTCTGGTGAAAGTGAGGTGTCAGACTTCAAAGCTATACCATAAGAATGCAAAGAGATGGATCTAGACTCACCCTCTTGGAGAAAAGGAGCTCCAAAGCGTTGCGTCCATGAAGGTGAACGTCCTGGTAAAGGATTGGGAAGGAGAGCTCGAGGAAGGCGAGCGAGACTTGAGCCGTCTTTGCGAGCGTGGAGGGATCGCAGAATCGAAGGATGAGATTCTTGATTTCGAGAGGGATGGGAGGGAAGGGAGAAGAGGTGGATGACATGTTGAGAATCGTCGAAGGTTTGGAAGGAGGAGAAGGAGATGCTGGTCGTTAAGGAGGGAAGAAGGGAAAGATCGAGCTCACCTTTCGACCCTCCCCTCCCTTTCTTTCTTCCCGCCATCCACAACTCTCCTTCCGAACCCACTTTGACGATCTACACCTTTCTCGAGCTCGTCGACCACTTCCTCGCACTCTCCTCCTTCCTGGGATTATTTTCGTACCCGAATCTCTCTCTCTCCAAGCCCCTCTCTGCAGCCTTCCCGAGCTCACTCCTCCCGTCCCCTCCCTTCCCTTCTCACTCCTTTCCTACGATGGATCCTTCTGAGTACAAACGAGAAGGTGAGGCCGATCCTTGAACTGGAATATCTCCATCGGATAATCAGGTCTCTCATGAGGCTCTTTTTATCGCCAGATGTTGAACGAGCTCTCGAAAGAAGAGGAGTGAAGGATCATCGCATCCCGTTGTGGGGGAACAGCATGAACGAGGTAAGGCCTTTCCTCTCCTCTCTCCTCACAGATCTACTTTGTTCTGACTCTGTATTCCCCCTTTGGTTTGGACTCCAGCATCTCGAGTTTCTCAAGAAGACTATTCAAGCTCAGAAGGTTGAGAGGGAGATCGAACGAAGGAGGCTGAACGGTTCGTCCCCTTGCGTCCTTCCCTTTATCAAGCCTTCTTCTCCACCCTCTTTCTAACTCGCTTTCTTGTACCTACAGCTCTTCCCCGATCTCCTCTTCGAAGACTCCCCTTTCCTTACGAACTCATCAAGCACATCCAGTCCTTCGTCGTCGGTCCTCGAGCGATGCAGACTCACATCGCTCTCTCGAGGCTCAGCTGGTCCGTTCGAACCTACCTCTTCGGACAGAACGAAGCTCGTATCGAGGAGAGATGGAAACAGATATGCCTTCACTCGGGAATCGGCCAAGAGCCTGCGGATATAACGGACATCTGTGGGATCAGCTTGAATTGGGAGAAGACGGCGACGAGCATCGCGGGCTACGTCCAGTACGGTCTTTGTGAGGACGCACTCCTCGTCTCCTGGTCTCAGATGGAGAAATCGTACAAGTGGAATCACTGGAACCGTGAGCTCGATTCCTTTGGAAGCAGCGAAGCGGAGACGAATGAATTGAGCTCGTTGTTTCCCCGTCTCCTCCTTTCGTTCAACGGCAGGTCTTCTCCTCGATTCCGCCGCTTCCGAGATCAAAGTGCTCAACAAGGAACAGGTCAAGAAGAAGAACATCAAGCTTCAAGTCAACCCTGCTCTCTCTTCCATGCGCCTTATGCATTACAACAACGTCGACGTTGCTTTGAAGACCGTTCGAGGAGATTGGTGGTCGGCGTACGACTATCCAGATGCCACGAGTCTCGTGAGTTCCCATCTGTATCCTTTGTTCATCCAAATACAGGTACTCATTCTCTCGTTCTTTTCCCACAGCTCCTCACTTGGCCTCCTGTCTCGGTTCGTACCGTCTTGTTCTTTCCCTTCGATCCCTTTCTTTGACCCGTTCTCCTGGCTCTCGTCTCACAGTCGCTCGACATCACCATGAAGGACGTTGCCGACGAGTACCACACTCTTCATCTCTCTAACAGTGAGGGAGTAGTCATCTGGGACATCTTCGCGGCGTGGTGGGACGAGTGAGTCCGCTCTTTTTTCGATTGGGAGTCGTCGCGTCTCCGACAAACTCTCACCATTCTTTCTCCTTTCCTCCTTTCTCGTCAAACAGGATGTGGTTCCCGGTCCAGACCGATCTTCTCGAGCAGTTTGTTGAGGGAGACAGAGGAGACTACAGCTCATCGATCCCTACCAACGAGGACGGGCAGCTCTACGATTACTTTGAGGAATCCGACGAGGACGAGGTCGACGAAGGAGACGACGACGGTGCCACCTACGGAGAAAAGAAGGCCGCTGCTCTCGAGGCGATTATCAAGTCTCACGGTAGAGAATATGGGCTGATGTATGGGCGGATCTTGTTTGGCAGAAAGTGAGTACTGCTTGCTTCGACGACGATTGAACGACTTGGCCTTCAAGCTGACGCCTACATACCTCTTGCTCGAATAGACTCTGGCTCGGAGACACGTCGACTCCCACCCGAGGATCTACCCAATTGGAACTCCTCTTCGACGAGGTGATTACTCTATCTCTTGATCTTCTCGGCGCCATCGCTTTGACTGACCTCGCTTTTGCCTGCTCTTCTTCCCTCTCTCGCTCGACGCGTCTTGGCTCGCTCCAGGACGACTTCTGACACGCTCTTCTCGCCGGCTCCACGATGTTTCATTCTCCTTCCAACGATCAATTCGGATTTCACGAAAGTATAACTTTCGAGTCGAAAGGGGCAGAGAGATGCGACCGGAACTCGCTATTCGTGAGAACATCATGGATCGAGCGAGCTGAGAACCTGAGAAAGACGAAGGACGAAGAGATAAAGAAACGTAAGGATGAGAGAGAGAGAAGATGCAAGTGAGGTTGACGAAAGAGTAGATGAAGTTGTTGATGCGAAAGAAACGAGAAGAAGAGGTGGCACCTAGCCAGAAGGGAGAGATATAAATGAAAGGAAGTGAACGAAAATCAAACGAGACGTAGGTACTGAGAGATGAAAGACGAAAACCCAAAAGAGGAAGATGCAAGGAAAGATAGATCAAGCTTGTTCAAAGCTGCCGGACTCGAGGATGCTGTCGAAGAGAGGGGAAGGAAGGAAAGGATGAGCGTCGAGCTCGGAGGACGGATCGAAGAAACGGAAGACTCACGCCATCGTGAGCTTTTGCTCGAGGATCGCCATGGACGTGTACGGAGGGAGATCGACGCGATTGAAGCACGAGTGAGCGGCGGGGAGAGCGGTCGGAGCTCCCACTCGAGTGACCTGGAGGACGAGACAAGGAGAGCGAAAACAGTCAGCATCTCGAACGCGTCGGAGAGGAGGAGAGGGAAAAGAAGATACCTTGAAGAGACGAGATTCCCCTCCTCCTCGAAGATCTCGGAAGCCAGTGAGAGGTATTCGAGCTGCTCCCGTAGCGAACTGGAGGAATCGAGACTGCGAAGAAAGAAAGCCAAAGGAGGTCAGTCCGAGAAACGACGAAGAGACACGTCGTTCGAACTCACTCGCATCGCATCGTCCCAGTTCTCAACCACCGTCCAGAGCCACTTGATCTGAGGATCGTGTACAGTGTAGTTCTCCTGCGAAGAGCGAAAGCAGGTCTGAGGTCAGCGATGGCTCGAAAAGGAAGGAAAGAAAGGAAGAAAGGAAGCGAGACGAACGAGTTCCGTGTGCTTCCTCCAATCGGCCACGTCCAGCTGAGAGCTTCCGGAGATGAGCGCCTGAAGAGGTGGGCAGACGCGTCAGTGAAAAGTTCGAGAGAAGAAAGAGAGGATGTGCGAGGGAAGACGGACCTCGAGTTCGGAAGCCGAGAAGACTGTGAAATGGTCTCGATGAACGATCTCGTCGATTCCGTCCATGAACGACTTGAACTGATCTTTCGTCCTTCCGAGCGTCTTGTGTTCGACCATGGCACTGTAAAGAGTCGACGAAGCACTAGAGTCAGCTCGAACGTCGGCGAGAAGCGACTCGAAGAAAGACGGGAGGGCTCACTCCACGTATCTCGACTTGTTGGCATTGGTGAGAGAAATTCGAGAACCTCCTGGGACGATGTCGATGGCGATCTGTTCTCCGAACATGCTCTCTTCGATGTACGAGAAAGTCTCGTCGTCGAGGACTCCTTCAATGTCGTTGTTTCTGGAAGAGAGACGGAAGGAGGAGATCAGCACGAGCCGAGACGAACGACGAAGGAGGAACTCACAAGGTCCACGTCAGACTCTTCCAAAGTGGCTCGTCAACAGCCTTGAGATCCCCGAGGGTAATCTTCTGTCCGAGCATGGCTTGGTAGAAGGTGGGAGCGAACTGGACGTCGATGAGGCGATGGTGGAAGATCGAGAGAGCGACGCATCGACCGAAGAGCCTGCGAGGAGAAGGAAACGAGTCAGAAGCTGAGAGGCGACGAAGAAGCAAGAGAAAACGTAGCTCACTTGAAGTGCTGGAGATGATGCTCAGGGTCCACCGTTCCTGAGTCCGCGTTGATCTGCAAAGAAACGAAGTCAGGGTTTGGAAGAACGAGTGAAGGACGAAGAGGAGGGAGGCGTCGACTCACCTGAAGGTTGTAGTTCGAAGCTTCGGTTCCTCGGAGAAACAATCCGTACTCGGGATTGAAGAGCTCCTGAGAGAGGAGGAAGAAGAACTCCCTAAGGCACGAGAAGAACGAAAGAGAACCAGGATGAGCAATCGATGAACAACGCGTCGAGGCGAAGAAGCCGCCAGACACCCAAGACGAGAACGGATAGGAAAGAAGACTCACTTCGACAGACCTCCAGCGTCATCTCCATCTTCGCCGTGGAACTTGACTACGAGGAGTTTCCTCAGCATAGCAGGAGTCTTGGCCATGACCTCGTTGTATCCACTCTATAACCAGTGCGCGAAGGATGAAAGTCGGAACGAGAGAAAGGAGGAAGGTCAGCTTCGAGGTCTCGAAAGAAAGGGCGTCCTCGAAAAGTGTTCAAGCAGTAGCTTGAGCGTGCCCCCAAGGTGTAAGGCTAGGAATATAAGAGGACGTCGTCGGCGAGGAAACGAGAGGGAAAAGCACGAACCTGGAGCAACTCGTCTCTCGACACAGTCAGGTTGCATCGACCTTCCTCGTCTCGCTGGAGAGCTGGTTGGGCGTAGAATCGATCGAGTTTGGACCTGAACCTCAGATCTCGTTGGGATTGGGTGGCTTTGAGAGGTTTGGGAGAGGAGACGTTGCCGGGCGGAGGAGGTCGGAAGAGAGGGTGCTGAGCTCGAGCTCGAGGACTGGGAGCGACGGGTGAAGCAGCGTGTCCTCCGAGACGAGAAGGGCCAGCGACTGGATCCTGAGGTCGTCCGTAAGGGTGGTGGGCTTGATGAGCGATGACTGAGGGACGAGAGGGACCTGCTTGAGGCTGAGGAGGAGGAGGTTGAGCTCGAGCGGCGGGAGGCGAAGGGTTGGGACGTTGCTGAGCTACTTGAGGAGCTGGATTGTAAGGGTTATGGGCGACAAAGAGGTTGTTAGGCTGAGGGATGTATGCATGTTGCTGAGCGGGGGCAGGGGGAGGGGCAGGAACGTAAATGGTGGCCTGGGAAGGGAAGGGGAGTCGAAGGTCAGCTCGGTGAGCTCTTCCCTTCTCTTTCTTCTGCAGCTCTGCGCCGTTCGATCAAGGTACTCACAGGGTAAGGATAAGGATGAGCACCACCCCAGCCAGCTTCCCTCCAAACGATGATCCAGTCGTCCCTGGTGAATCGACGGGACGCTGCGATAATCCAGTTGTCGAATGTTGCTGGGAGGTCCGGCTCCTTGATTGCGATCCGACGGATGAGAGCCTTGTTCTTTCGTTGAGTGTAAGAACCTGGATAAGAGCGAGCATAATTTTGTCAGTCAGAGCTTATCAGAGGAAGGAGGAAGGGGGAAGCAGTGGAAGGGAGGGACGAAGAGAGCAAAGAAGGAAGGGAGGAAAGGGAGGAGGAGAGGAGGCTGGCTGGCTGACCTTTTGAAGCTCTCGAGTCGTAGAATCGTTGTTCTTCTGGCGTCTTTTCAAGGTAGGCCGATAGATTGGTCATGTCGTCCAGGCTGAGTGAGTGTTGGTGACTTTCCCTCTCGAAAATTTGGAAAGCAAAGGAAGGAGGGAGGGAGGAGGAGGCGGGTGGGAGCTTGGAGGGAGAGAGAGTCTGAGAGGCGATCGCGTCGGAAGCTCTCAACCCAATTTCTGCGGATCCAATTTTTCCCCTTTGCTTCAACTCAGAGAAGTCAGTGGAACTAAGAGAGGATAAACGCTCATGGTCAAGAAACAGCGGTCGAAAAAAGCACGGACGACGGCTGGAAGGGAGGGAAGATGACCGCGAGCTCTTCCCTCAAAGCCACTCTTCACCGCCAACACCTCCTCGAAACCCCTTCTTGACCCCACGGGAAGCTCCTCCATCTTAGGACGCGACTCTGACTCGAAATCTTCTTCGGACACCCCACGAACGGAACGATATCTCACCCTTCACCTTCTTCCCGCCGGCGACGTCTCCTCGACCTCGTTCTCAAGTCCCTTTCAAGATGGTTCGGTTCGGTCCCACACCTCCTCTTTGATCCTACGCATCACTCTTCGCTTCTTCTCACTACGCATGAATCCCACTTTGTTGCTTTCGCTTTGCCCTCTCGTTTCGTTCTGTTTTTCTTCTCTCCATCCTCTTCTCATGCTCCCTCTCCCCCTCTTCCCTTGTCGATTTTCTTCCTTACGCTCTCGCGCTAGGTACCTTTGTCTACCCTTCATTTTCACTAAACAACTTCTTCCCTACTCTCCCTTCCTCCCTCTTCACTTGCGTTCCCCTCCTTCTCGCATTCTTTCGTCCCCCTCCTCCTGTCCTCCCGCTGTGACAATCCTTTGGCCTTCCGTATCATGACGACCCCTCAGCTGTCCTCCTCTGGTCTCTTCCGCTCGCAACAGAATGAAAGAAATCGTCTAAAGGACCTCGTATCGATCCAACAACGACTCAAAACTAGCCGTGCCTCCTCCCTCTCCCGTTTTCCTTCTTTTCCTCAACGTCTTATCTCCTAGGCGCGCCACGTCCTCGTCCTCGTCCAGCTCCTCCTCCTCCTCGCATCGGTGGTCCAGCGGAAGGCTGTTTCGTTCGGGAAGGGAAGGAAAGAAAGTGGGAGGACGCGTCGAGGTCAGCGTTCCGTTCAACTCGAGCGAAGAAGGAAAGAGGGAATTGGGAGGAGGAGAGAAGGTCACTAACCTGCTCGCTCTGAGGGTTCCTCACGGTCTCGTCGATACTGAGGATCAAGCAAGCGGCCTCGACGGCTGAGCTGAGAGCGTTCGTCTTGACGAGACTTGGCTCCCAGACGAACTGATGGGCGAAGGAAGGAAAACGAAGAAGGACGAAGAGTCAGTTCAAAGTCTCGAGCCGAGATGGAAGAAGATAATGGAGGTGCTGAGACGGGAGGAGGAAGAAGGGAAGAAGGGACGAGAACGAACCTGCTCCATGTTATCCTTCACACCCTCACTCTCAATATCCACTCCAGCCCAAATGTCACCCATCGCGTGCCTCATCCTGAGCTTGTTGAGAACGTCGGTCGCGTCGAATCCAGCGTTGTCGCAGATCTGACGAGGAATGATCTCGAGCGCTTTGGCGAGGGCTCCGATGATGAGTTGTTGCTTTCCCTCGATGGTCCGCGAGTGAGCTCGAAGGTAGGCGGAAATTTCCATCTGGTCGGACAGACGAGAAAGGAAAAGAGTCAGCTCGACGAAGACGAACGAGGAAGGGGAAAGAGACGAAGCGTCGAACTCACCTCGGTAGCTCCTCCTCCAGCGACGACGTGCGAGTTCTTGATGGCCCTCTTGACGATCATGATCGAGTCGTGCAAACTCCTCTCCACCTCCGCGATGAACTGATCCGCTCCACCTCTCAGGATCATCGTGCACGTCTTGGCCTCGGGACACTCCTGGAAGATGTTGAACCTCTCTCCTCCGATCTGCTTCTCCTCGAACTTCCCACAGCGTCCGAGGTGCTTCTCCTCGATGTCGGAACACGTCGACTGAACGGATCCTCCAACGGCCTGGACCACTCGTCGAAGATCGTCGGGAGCGACTCGACCAGCACAGAAGATATCTCGGTCGGCGAAGTACTGGGTGGCGAGATCTCCGATGGGGAGTTTGGAGAGAACGACCTTGGCTCCTGTGGCGATGATGGCCTCGAGCTTGTTGTAGATGATTGTCCATTCGGCGTCGACGATGGCTTGGTACTCCTACGAAAAACGAGATGGGGAAGGAGGTGAGCTCGAGGTGAGGGAAGAAGGAGGGAGGGACAGACGTACCGAAACCTCGTTCACTCGAACCTCAGCGTTGTCCTTCTCAGCCTTCAACTCGAGCTCGACGTTCAGGCAGAGGACCTTAGGGTTGACGAAGCTCTTGGGCTGCTGCTCGAATCCGGCGTACGAGAACGTCTTCTTGAAGGCGACTCCTCGGATCAGAAGCGAGTCCTGAACGAAGGGTCGAACCAAAAAGTCGAAGGTCAGCTTCGAGCTTCAATCTCCTTCCTGGCTTCTCCTGCCCTTCCCACCTCCTCCTCCCACCCAGACCAATCATCACCTAAATCTCTCCACAGAGTACCATGCAAAAATTGACGTGTACTAACCTGCATTCCTCCTCCAGGAACCTTCTTGGTTCCAATGAGGTTCTCGTCGAGATCCTCCTGGTCGAGACAGAGGACGGCGTCGACGACCATCGAAGAGAAGAAGGGCTTTTGGGAGTGGATGAGTTTGGAGGACATGGAAGTGGCGGCGAGGAGGTGGAGGTGCTTCTTGAAGATTCTGTAGACGCGTGAAAAGAACGTGTGAGCGAGGGAAGAAGGGGGAGGGTTGGAGGAGACAGGAGAGGAGGGACGAACTCAGGGTTGGACTTGTCGATGGGAACGGCAATCTCCTGGATCTTCTTGATAGCCTGATGATGATGAGATCACAGAGGAGGAGAAGTAGGATGCAGAGGTGATGAGCTCGAGCAGAAGGGAGGGAAAGGCGAGGAAGGAAAGAAGGGAAGGAGTTGAGCTTTGAGCTTACCAAGTTGGCTCCCGTCCTGAGTCCCTTCTCGATAACCCACACTCCGACACCGTCCTCGACGAAAGGCCTGATCTCCCTGAGGATCTCTCCAGCGAGAAGGACGACGGAAGTGGTACCGTCTCCGACCTCGGCGTCCTGAGCTCGAGCGATGTCGACGAGCGTCTTTGCTGCTGGGTGAACAATGTCGAGGAGCTTGAGGATGGTGGCTCCGTCGTTGGAGATGGTAGCGTTTCCCTGTAGGTTGGAAGAGCGAGAACGTAGTGGTCAGTACGAGGAGAGAGGAAGAGCTGCGAGGAGAAGTTGAGGGGAAAGATAGAAGGACTCGACGGCCACGTCCCTCGTGCTTTTTGGGAAGGAGGAGAGATCCCAGCTCGTTCCCTTCCACAAGGACTCCCTACAAGCACCACTCGAGCAAAGTGCGAGGTCGATATCATGTAGATATGGACCATCTCTACAAGCTGAGCTCATTCAACTCCTTCCAAGTCCCAGAGATCTCTAGTTCTCTCGAGGTCTCCTCTCCTTCCTTCGCGTTCACCTCGCACCTCTCTCCTTCCCTCCCCTCCCCTCCTCCCCTGCCTGCCTGCCTTCCCCTCGAAACCGAAAAGAAACTCGAGACTCACGTTGACATCGACGATGAGCTTATCCATACCCCTGGGACCAAGCGTAGTAGCGACGACTCCAGCTACCGAGAGGCAGGCCGAGATGTTGGAAAGAAGCTGAGGAATTCCTTGAGAAGTATCGGTTCCCTCTCGAAGAAGGACAACCGTAGGTTGCTGGGAAAGTGAAAGAACCAAAGTCAGCAGGCCATGAAGAATAAGATGCTGAGAGCGAGACTAACCATGTAGGGGAGTTTGGACTGCATGGGTGGAAGAGATGGTGGGTGAGAGAGAGAGAGGAGGGAAAGCGAGCTTCGAAGGAACTCGAGTTTCATTCCGTCCGCTTCCACGAGAAAAAGTAACAGTTTGTGCTACCTGTTCTGTTGCAGGTTTTCAGTTATGTTCAGAGAAAGTAGAATGGTCGACCAAGGATCCTTCGTTTCGATCGACAATTTTGCTGGGTTTGCTTTTCTACGAGAACCAGTCGCGTCGAGATGGAAGCTCGTCGCGTTCACCCTCCCATCCCTCGGTCTGCTGCTTCACGTCTCCCTTCGCTCGAAGATTAAGGGGCCGAAAAATCCTGCACATGTCTATTAATATCCGAACTATTCACCCTCGACTTCATGATGGGAGTCGTCCAACTCAAGAACTCAACGTGCGAGAGACGATGCTGGAGACGACGCGAAGAAAGACAGAAGGTCAGCTCTTCCTTCGACACAAGGAAGTGATTTGAGAAAGAGTTTGAAAATAGTCACTTACTCTACTTGATCTCGACCACGAAATCCTCCATCAACCTCTTCATCGCGTCCTTCCATCACCAGTCCTCCCTTGCGACGACAGCCCTGAACTTCCTTTCCAACTCATCCAGCACCTCAATCCTCTCCGCTTCCGTTCCAACCAGCACCTTCATCTTCCACTGGAGTGTCTCCAAACCCTTCGTCTGACGGTATTCTTCTCTCCATATCCCTTCAACGAAGACCTGCTCCCAGCCTCTCCTCCAACTTCCCTCCGACGAGCGCTGCGAGAGATCGTGGATCACCTCGAACTCGGCTTGCTTGAAGAAAGTGTTTGCCAGTCGCTGCGTGGTAGTGACTTCTCGCATGGTGAAAGAGCGAAGACGAGTCCAGCGGGGAAGGACGTCCTTCACGACGGGGAAGCTGGACGGAAGAGAGAACTCTGCTCCACCAGATCGATTCGACGGCAGGGCTTCGATGGTGACGTGAAGGGGGTTGAAGAAAAGGTAAAAGGACTTGGGACTGAGGGCGAAACCGCTCTTTTGGATCCTGAGGAGAAGGGAGGTGAGGCTGAGGCGTCGAGTGGACGATTTGGAGGAGGGTGGAGGGACTCGATCCATGGTGAGAGCGTTCAACTTCTTGTGCATACCGGACGAGGGAGGTAAGACGGATGAGTAGGAGAGGTGTTTGACGAGTCCGAGGGAGAGGTAGGGTTCGAGTCGGGGTTGCGAGCGTTCCTTTGGACGGAGGCGAAGACGGAAAGGGAGAGGGAAGTCAGCTCTGGACAAGAGAAGAGTAGAGAAGAAAAGCTCACATCTCTCTTGGTAAACATCTTCGCCAAATCAGAAACATTTCTGAAAGAAACCTCGAAGTACAGGACGGGAGAGGAGAGCGCGAGGAACTCCAAGCTGACGAGGGAGGTCTGGACGAGCGTCGCAGGGTCGCAGAAGCGGAGGATTTCTTGTTTGAGCTCCGTAGGAAGAAGAGGAAGTGGTGAGGAGACTGGATCCAAGAGGGAGAGGCTGTTGAGCGAGAGAGAATCGACGGCGAAGGGTGAGATGAGGAGGAGGGAGGAGGAAGAGGGGAGGGAGGAAGGAGCGGCCATCTCGACGAAGTTTGGGGGATGAGAGAGGTTGATTCCAGTATAATCCAAGTCTTGATGAGAAGAAGGTCAAGATGCTCTAGAAAAGGAGATCTGAAGGGGCATAGGTTGAAAGGATGGCTTCTGGGGTGGTCACCGTTTGGGGACGAAGGAGGAGGTCGTCGAAAGGACGAGCTTTGGCGTTCCTTCGCCTCCGTCCCCTTCCCTCCCTGCCCGACAGCACCACCTCTGTACACCTTCTTCGACATCTTTGTCGATACTCTTGCTATCTGAAGATCTTGAGACGTCGCTGAAAGTTACGACCAGCACTCTGGCGCTGCCTGTCCATCGACTTCGTCTACACGCCCTCCCTGGCACAAGGCGAGGCTGGAGCGGAGGTTGAAGCTTAGGGTTTTCTTCTCACAAATATGTATCAACCTTTCATCCTATCATCCTATCGCTTCTTTACTTTCTTTCTCTCGCACGAAACGAGACTGAGGAGGAGCTAGATCGAACGACAGAATTGGATCTCGTCTCGCCTCGCCAAATCTACACCAACCCACCCACAACCCCACCCTCTCCAGCGCTAGCCATCCTATCCACCTCGTAGAGCACCTCCGTCCTGATCACGTACTTGGCTCCCTCGATGGGAGAAGGGTGAACGGGAGATCCTTCGTGCAGGAGGGAGCCTTCGGTCGCTCCGTGCTGCAGGAAACGAACGACGGATTCGAAATCAAAGGAGAGGAGAGGGCAGGGTCAGTAAAGACATTGGAGGCGAGAGAACGAGGAAACAGAGAGGTAGAGGGGGATGATGATGAGACGACTCACAGGGAAGATCAAAGCGGCTCCTTGAATGGGTCGAACGGGTCGAGCATCAATGACTCCGTCTCTGTTGGGATCGGGGATGAAGAAGGTGGTTTGACCGGATCCGAAGGAGTCGTTCAAGTAGAGGAGGAAGGTGAAGCGTGAGTAGACCTGCGTTACGACGAAGGAAGGAAGTCAGCGAGAGGTTCGTTCGACGCGTCGAAACCGAGAACGATAGAGCGACGAACCTTGGGATCCGAGTCGTAAACGTATTGAGCGGGAACAGTTCCGTCCTCGGAAGCTGCGATCTCGCTCGAAGAAGGCCACTGCGAGAACGACAGATCAATCAAGGTCAGTTCCGAAGACGCGTCTCGTTCGTCGTTGAAGAGAAAGAGAAACGCAAACTTACAGCTCCATCAACATGAGGCCTGTAGACACTTCCCTCCTTGTATCTGTAGATCCTGAACCTCCTGTTGATTCCGACGAGGGCTCCAGAGGACTTGGATCCAGCGGGGACAGGGAGGTGAGAAGGAAGGAGGTTCTGGACTCGAGCGAAGAGAGGATCGATGAGTTGAGGAGGAGCGAGGAGGATGAGGTTGTGGGCGAGAATCTAGAGATAAGAAAAAGAATGATAGGAGACAGAGGAGGTCAGAAGCAGGGTTGAGGAAGGAGACGACGAGAAAGGAAGAGGAAGAAAAACGCGTCCAAAACTCACCGAGTTCAACTCCGCCGCACTTCCTCCGACAGGCTTGTCCTCGATCATTCCAACACTTTCCGACATCGAGACCAAGTCGATACACTCATTTTTTGAGAGCACATCGGTGATGAGCATCGCTCCAGGAACTCCAGGGACGTGGTGAAGAACGGGAGTGGCACCGGAGGAGGGAGCGAAAGCGAGATCGGTGGGTGTGGCAGCGTGGTAGACGATGGCAGGGAAAAGGTTGGGAGGTCGACGAGAAGGTCCAGGAGTGGTGTCGAGAGGGATGACGGAGGTGAGGTAGGTGGCTTTTTGGGATTCGGCTGGGAGAAGAGGAAAAGAAGGTCAAGGTTGAGCTCGTTTCGACGAGCGAGGTTTCGAGTCGAGACGACTCACAAACAAGCGTTCCCTCCATAGCCTCCTTGTACAAATTCCTCTTTCCAGTCACATCAACCTCCACCCCTTGTCCTCTAGCGTCCCACTCCCTCCACTTTCTCACCCCCTTCAATCCCCTCCCAACGTCCGTCTCGACCACTCCCTCCGCCGCCTCCGCTCCCGCCTGGCCCAACTTGGTCGTCGCTCTCAGGATCGCATCGAGAACCTCCCAAACCATGCTCTCCTCCTTCTCCTCCTCCTCGACCGATCGGTTCTTGGTTCCAGCGGACGAAATAGCAGCCGCGTCGCATTCTCGAACCCAGCGCTGGAGGGAGCCTAGTTTGGGAGTGATGGAGCGGAGACGGAGCTCGGAGAGGAGGATGAGGGATTCGAGGTGGAGGGAGGATTGGAGGGTTGTGGAGATTCGGGAGGTGAGACTTGAGCCTGAGAAAGAGAGGAGGAGGTTGCTTCAGTGAGGGAGAGAGGGAAGGGAAGAGGGAAGAAAGTCGAGGCTAACCTGTTCCTGTCGTCTCCTGCAAGGCTCTCCAGCAATCCCACATGGCTCCCTTGAACCCTTTGAGCTGCTTGGACTTGAGCATCTCAGGGTTCTGAGAGAGGGCGGTCAGGACCTCGATGGTAGATTCGAGCTCTTCAGGGAAGATGACCCCGCCAATCAAGTCGCTCGAGTCCTCGACCTCAGCTTCGACGACTTGCTCGACCTTCTTGCTGTTGGGCTTGGAAGCCTTCTTGTTTGCAGAAGCGGTAGAGTTGGAGGAAGCAGCTTTACGCTTGTTGTTGCTGTTGCTGTTGTTCGCTTTGGCCATTTTGTTTTGTGGAAGGGGGAGGAGGAGAGAGAGTTGGGAGGGAAGGAGGGAAGGGAAGGTCGAGCTCGAACGAAATCCTCTTGAGCGCAGGCTTGTTTGGTTTTCGGTTACTCTCCTTCCTTTCAGTGTCGAGAAGATTTGCCGGACGACAGTTTGGGAATCAAGTGAGATGCGTATACGCTGGTGGCTTTTTCTCGAGCGAATCTTCGCTCAACCAGCGATCTTGGATCCCTTTCTTGCTCGTCTCGACGCGTCTTCGTTTCGACTGACTCTCTTTCTCCTTCGATCTGAAAAGGATCTCCCAAGAGTCGTCTCTCGACATCGAGGCAGAAGATAGATACATCTCTCAGCCCTGTGTGTGGAAGAAAACTATTCAGCAGCTTTCTCCTCAGCACTTTCCCTCCCCAAACGCGTCTCTCCAACCGAATAAATCACCATCACAATCTAAGCACTCCCTCCCGAACTCAGCCTCCTCAAACCCTCCACCCCAACCACTCCACCCAATCCTCTCTCAATCCCAACGCAAACCGCCTCCCCAACATCATCCACATCCAACGTCCTCGTCTCCAAAAACCTGGCCATGCTCTCGCTCGCCGGACTTCCTTCCAGCCCGCCCATCGAAGGTGAGGAAGACGAAGTGAGGGTTTTGCGGAGTAAGCTGAGCGGCAGGGCTAAGGGGAGGGCTCGAAGGAGGGAAGGCACGATGGGAGGGAGCGCGGAGGAGAGGGCGAGGAAGGGTGGGAGGAGAGAGAGGAAAGGTCGGAGGGTCGGGTGGGTCATGATTCCTAAAGACGAACAATGCGAGAACGATCAGAGTCAGTAACGAAGACTCGAAAAGAGGTTTCTCGCGAAGCCGTTTCGTGGATCTATTGGACAAGGGAACTCACCAGGTCGAACAACCAAACTCTCAACGAGACGCGAAGGAGGCTGCGTCGTCGCTCCTTCCGAAATCAACTGCTGGATCCCACGCTCTGCTTCCCGCTTGGAAGAGATGTACCGAGCTGGAACGAAAGGGCGGAAGATGTCTTCGGCTGAGACGTAGACGAAGGGAGTTGGTGGTGACGCGGGCGAGGACGAGATTGAAGAGGGAGAGGGTGAGGGAGAAGGTGTGGGTTTGGACTCGAGGAGGGCTTTGAGGACCGAAAGAGCTGCACGATCACCACCAATGAACAGTCCAATTAGCTCCAGCTCACTGGTAGAGCAACAACTACTCGAACGACTCACCTGAATCCCTGTTAATCCTCTCGTACCCGCCCTCGCCAGCTCCCTTTCCTCCCGCCGCTCCTCCTCCAACTGATCCACTCGCCTTCTTCAGCGGGTTCCCACCCAGACCACCTCCTACCAGCTTCCCTGCGAGTTCCAGCAGAGACGTCTCTCGAGTGAGGGACTTGTAGTCCGATTCCAGAAGGATTCCCATGGCGTGAACGACGGCTGTTGAAGAAGGGAGGAGATGGGAAAAGGTCGAAGGATCGAAGGCGGAGCCGGTGTGGTAGGTCACCTAGAAGAAGAGAGGGATTTGGATTGGGAGAGGGATTGAGGGAGAGAAGAGTGAGCTGCACGAAGGGGAAAGGAGGGAGAAGGGAGAGGGAACGAAGAGAAGGAAGGGAGGGAAAGAAAGAAAGAGGTGAGCTCACCTTCTCCGTCCAAGCTGGTGTCTCTCCTCCTGGCATTTTCGGAGCGAGTCCAGAGGTACTGCAGTTCAAGTTAGATAGGTCAGCTCTACATCTCACAGCTCAGCTTGAGATCGAATCTCACCTGAGCGAATGAACGTCCCAACCTCGAGAGATGGCAGCTCGACAGACGGCTGAACCTGAACAACCGAGAAGGAGAGGGAGAGCTCGACTTCAGCTACAAATCGAGCAGATCGAGATGTTGAAGAAGAGGACGAACCAAGGAAGCCGTTGCCTCCTACTACTAGGATACGTTGAGAGATCGACATTGGATGAAAGAGAGAGAGGAAGGAGGGACGGAAGCGGTTGGGAGGAAGGAAGGAATCGAGCTTACGCTTTCGATTTCGAGCCGTCGCGAAGGGCTTCGTTTCTTCTCTTTCACGTGAGAAAATGCCATTGGAACGTGGGTTTATTGATAAAGTGAACGAGAAGGACAACATAGAGAGAGAGAGAAAGAGAGATCGAAAAGGGCAAAAAGAGAGCGTTGGAAGTCGTCAGAAAGGGCGAGCGAGAGAACGAAGAGAGAGAGAGATCTAGGGATGGAAGTGTATGGGTGTGTGCTAAGCGATGTGAGATATGAGATTGCCTATGTTTGAGCAGGAACAAAAGAAGAAGGGAGAGAGAGAAAAGCAAGAGAGAAAAGAAGCAAAAGCAAAGAGAATCGAACCGCGTCTCCTCCCTCCTCAAACCCTGAACGCCAGTGGTTCCTGCCTCGCCACTGGAGTCCTCATTCCTTCCTCCTCCTCCTGAAACACCCTTCCTTCCAGATCAAGCTGAAGATCGAGCTTCTGCAATCCAGAGGGTACTCCTCGTCCCAAGAGCCCGAGGCCAAACTGCTTGGGCGAGAGTTGAGGGGAGTCGGCGGGAGTGAGGGGAGGGTCCGCTTGGAGAGCGAAGGAGGAGGGTGGTGGAAGAAGGGAGAGGTCTGCTGGGGAGGAGAGGCTGGGGAGGATGGTCGGGGAGAGGGAGAGTTCGGTGGGTTGAAGGGAGGGAGAGAGGTGAGGGAGTTCGAGGATGGATCCCTTTGCGAAAGAGAAGACGCGAAGACGAGTCAGTTTTCCCGGAGCTTCTCAGGCTTCGTCGAGAGAACGCAGGAGAATGCTCACCTCCTCAGCAGCAGAGAGAACGTGAGCGTTGCTCGATCCTCGTCGCAGATGGTCGGAAGGAAGATATCCAGCCTTGACGAGAGCTGCAAGAAGGGACCTTCGAGCTGTCTCCTTCGCGAGCGAGTAGTCGCCTTCCTTGATCCCGTATCTCGCTCGAGAGAACAACGTATGGATGGTGTCCTGAGAGTATCGGACGCTGTACCATCAGAACCCCAACGGAAAAGTAAAAGCGTACGAAAGTCAGCTCCCAACGAAACAGAAACCAAACACTCCTGCTCCTCTCCTCTCGCTTCAGCCCCTTCCCTCCCTCCCTCCTTCGATTTCTCTCGTAACTTTGCGAAATGTGAAGCTATTGAACTCACCAGCATTCCACAACCTCCTTCCCTCCATCTCCCTTCCTAGGCTGAACCATCCAAGTCTGCCAGCCTCCTCCTAGAAGATTGTGCTCGTCCGAGGCGAAGCGTCTGTAAGAAGCGAACGACGAGGCGAGCCCTATCTGCTGAGCAGTCACTTTTTCGTCGCTCAGGATCTGATCGGCCAACTGCAACAGTATAGAAAGAAAGGTCAGCTTCCTATCTTCGCCCTAGAGAAAGACGGGAAGGGAAGGGAGTGCTGGTTATCTCTCCCTTCCCCTTCTTCATTGTGCACGTTCGAACGAAGTCGAGCTCAACAACGACGACAGAAAGAAAGAAACTCACCTCTACCCAAGCAGCCTTCTCTACACTCTCGTACCCAAACGCACTCTCCAGCAGCCCATCCAACTGCTCCCTCTCCTCCTCGAGCTTCCACTTCTTCTCCTGCTCTATCGTTCCTCCTCCTCCCCCACTCTTTGCACTCGAATGCGCCGACGAGCTCGTACTGGCTGAACTGTTGCTGGTGCTGCTGAGGAGGAGAGAGTTGGGGCTGGTGCTGCCGCTGCTGAGCATGGAAAGAGTTCTACGAAGAAAGGGAAGGGAGCAGGTGGGTGGAGGGTTGAAGAATCTTACCAAGGGGAAAGGCAGAGAGGTCGTCGATTCGATTTCCAGGTCCCATCCTCGGCCGCTCGACCCCCACGGTTTGTTTTCAGACTGACCCGTTTCTCTGTTGCCGCCTTTCTTTAATCCTTCCGCTCTGGTTCTGCGACTGAGGGAGTTCGGCAGGCTGTAGCATCTCAGACTGATAGATGGACTGAGAAACGGGTTCAGATTCACAGGCGAGAGGAGGGGACGCATCGAAGAAAGGGAGAACGGAGTTTTTGGCTTCGACCGCCGGCAGTTTCTCGGGCGATCATCGAGCTGCTTGATCGCTCGCCGGTGCATATTATCTGAGACTGATAGAGGGTGAAGTGTCGAAGGTGTGCTGTAATGGACTGACAGCGAGAACGCTGAGGGCAGAGGTTGTCGATTCGAATCTTTAAGTTCCGACATCACTTCGACGCGTTCAACATTCGTCCTTCGATTTCGTTTCCCTCTCCGAGCAGGGAACCAACTCTCAACGGTCAGCACCGACTTCGAGCCGAAAGGGAGAGGTCACTCGCGTGTTGATAACGAACGAACGAGTAAAGGGCGAACACATATTCATTCAGTCGAGAGACGATCTACTACTTCTTCGACGCGGCCTCGTTCTCCGCGACACTCTTTCGAGCCCAAGTGGGAGCTTCGTCCGTTCCGTCGTCCTGAGTAAAGCGGAAGGAGAAGAGAAGAAGGTCAGACTCGAGGAAAAAGAGGGAAACAGAGAAGAGAGGGGCAAGAGAAGAAGAGATGCGAACCTCGTGCTTGTCGGCCTCCTCCTTGTTCTTGTGAACGGTCTGAAGGAAGAAGGAAGGGATGGAGGTCAATGGAAGCTCGAGTGGATACGGAAGAAGATAGACTCACGTTCGGGTTGTGCTCGGCAGGAGAGTAGCTGCAAGAAGGGAAGATAGACGGTCAGCGGAGGAGAGGAATTGACGCGTCGCTGGAACCGAAGGCTCACATGGTGTAGAGGATCTGTGAAAGAGAGTTGGCTCGTCAGCATCCGGACACATACTTGACATGCGCAAGTTGGTACTTACGAGAGGAGTAGCGCCGGTGTTTTCGAATTGATCTGAAAGAAGAGGAAGAGAGCAGGTCAGTTTGCTCTCCGTCGTCGTCGGAGGTCGAGAGCGAGGATCGAAAAAGGCTCTCACGAAGGGTGCCAGCAGGAACGACCACGAGATCTCCAGCCTTGACGTCCTGAGACTCTCCTCCAACGGTAGCCTTGCCTGAGAACAGCGAGAGAGAACGAGATGAGCGATGCGTCGTCGAACTCTGTTTCAACGGAAAGGTGAGACGTACCGACTCCAGAAGTGAAGGTGAGAGCCTGATCAACGGTGTGAGTCTCCTCTCCGATGTCACCACCTGAGAAGAGCAAATTTGAGAGGGAACAATATCGTCAGAAGGTCGTCAGATCGGAGGGAAAGAGCGATCTCTTCAGCGGGCTTCTTCTTCTTCTAGGCAGGTAGGAAACAGGCTCACCGGGAGGGATCGTCATGAGAACGACCTGGGAGTACTGTCCAGTCCAGAGAACAGTTCGGAAGTCTGCGGTCTCCGAAGGAAGGGACTGAAGGAGAAGGAGAACGAGGAGAGATGGCGAGGAGGGAGAGTCAGCTCTCATCGCTTTTCTCTTCGTTTTTCCGGCCCTCGCATCTGCTCACCTGGGTCATGTTGGGGAAGTAGGCCTGAGAAAGTAGAGGACGGAGGGTTCAGCTTCGTTCGAGGTCAATCCCATTCTGAGAACGAGAAGGGATGGAGATCTGGGTGGGGGGGAGGGAGAGGTGGAGGGCAAGGAAAGGTGAGCTCACCATCTTGTGCTTTGGAGGCTCGGTCGAGTTCTTTCCTTTGGTGAGAGCTGGGAGAGACATAGTGAAAGTTCGTTTGGAGGTGAGAAGAGGAAGAGTAGAGCGGGTGAGGGTTCTGAGCATGCGATGAGTGAGGGTTGGGAGAAGAAGGAAGGGCTGAAATCGAGCTCGAAGGGGCAGGCGATCTGCGCAAAATGCGTCATTAGGCTGTCGGTTACTGATTTCCGAGCAAGAGGAAGGTTTTCTTAGAGGAGGATGGAGGTCAGCTATGGTTGGGGGAGGGGTTCACACTGTCGAGATGCTTGCAGAGGTGTTGGCGAAACAGAAGCTCGCACACTCGACGAATGAGAAGAAGCGACGCGCTCTCTTCTTTCTCGATGAAACGCTGAGCAGCTTTACGTACTCCAGATTCGCCAATAATCTACTGCATCGAGAAACCCGGTAATGGCAGAAGGCAGGCTGGTCCATTATCTGACGACGCGACGGCTCAGAGAGATCGGAGGCTCGACGAGAAAGAAGAAAAAGCAGGGGCCGATGCTTCTCGACTGGACGCGTACAAAAACGTCGGATCTTGATCGATCTTCGTAAACCACCGTTAGGGAACCCGCCTCGAACTGACTAGCAAGTTCACACTCTGACTATCACCTCGCGTCGCCAATCGAGATCTTGGAACGAGGAGAAACGGGCTGAGAAACGGGGGAAAGAGTGGGGACGACCAAAAGACGCGCCCGCCCTTTGTCGTCGTCTTCTGTACTTTCCTCGCCCGTTCCTGAACCAAACGCGTCGCTTGAGGGGTCGAGGGACATCGCAAGGAGGTCAGCTACACGCTCGTGGTCTCGGAATGACCGGGAGAGGCGTGTGGGCGGCGGTAAGAGTCGACGACGCGTCCCCGCCTACAAACTCTCATTCCTCTTTTGTCTTTTTACGAGTCAAAAAGGAACTGCTGTAGATGCTTTTGGGAGAGATGGACGGTGTTGGGGGGTGAGCTCGAGGAAGGTCGACTCGAGAGCTTCCACGTTTCGAAGTCAAGGAAAGGATTGCAAGGAGAAGGTTGAGATTCATTGCAAAGTTGAGAGTGGACAAAACGACATATGATCCGAGGCAGCGACATGGGTATAGAACCGAACAGGGATAACAAAAGTCTCAATTCTAAATGTTTTTTTGCGGTCGAGGGAGAGGGAAAGGAAGGGCAAAGAGACTGGTCGCGACGCGTCTTTCTGGAGGCCGATTTTGGTCCTCTCGGCGATGAAGACGCATCAGATGACTTGTCAAAAGTTTCAGGGGCTCACATCGAGTAATCCGGAGAGGTTAGCGATCGTTTTAGCAAGAGAAAGGGGGCCAGAGAGGACGTAAGAGCGAAAGACACGACGCGCCTGTTCGACTCTTTCCGTTCTCGACTTCTAGAAGCTCTCTAGTAGTTATTTGGAGACACATGCACTACTCTGAGCATTCTCTGCCTTCCCTTGCGGCCTGCGAGGATACTGGGGCTCAGAGAGTCAGGGAAGAGGAGGGGAGGTCGAACAAAACAACCCCGCTCTGTTTTTCCGACTCGACCAACGCGTCTCAAAATCTTCGGAACTTGACGGATCTCACGACGCAACTCCAGCGACGTTGTTCTTGATCCACAAGATAATAGCTCTGCAATTCTCGCGTCGCCCTAGCCATGGGGGATCGGCTTCGAGGATGGAGGTGAGACAAGGGAAACAGCGGGGAGACTAAAAACGCGCCGCCCTTTGTCATCTTCTTCTGTACTTTCCTCGCCCGTTACCATTTCAAACGCGTCACTTGAGGGGTCGAGGGATATCGCAAGGAGCTCAGCTACACGCTCGTGGTCTCGGAATGACCGGGAGAGGCGTGTGGGCGGCGGTAAGAGTCGAAACACGACGCGTCCCCCCCCCCCCGCCGACCAAAAACTCTCGTTCGTTTTCACAAAAGATGAACCTGTAAGCAGCTGCAGCTGCGCGGCGCAGCAAAAGCTGAATACAGGATTCGAACCTGTGCCCTCAAAGAGGATGTGATAGTTTTTGGGAACGCTCGAGAGACAGAGAAGAAGGCTCTGTGTCCTGAAGAGCAACCTGTGGTTCTAATCAAACACCGTAGACCACTTGGTTAATTCAGCTGGATGACAGAGGTTCACCGGTACCTGTATAGATTGGCTGCTGAGAAAAAGCGAGCAGCATGGGAGGCACAGGCGAGTTGAGGGACGGGAGAGAAGGAGAAGCGTCGCTTCGGGAGTCGCTGGTGGTTCGTCCCTTCTCGTTTTCTTGGTTTGGTTCTTGAGCAAGTAGCCGTACTCCTCTTCCTTCGGCACAGAGTGATGAAAGGCTCGAGGAAGAAAGAACTGACGGGTATCGCTCGTTCCATTCCCAGTCGACGCCGTGCTCCTTCTTTCAATCGAGACGACCTACTTTCCCTGACTGTTCTTCTTCCTCAAGATTGAAACGTCCCTTCGTTCAAGGTCCTATCAAGGAGCCCAGATTCTTTTCTTCGGCGATGTCACTCCACTTCCAGCACATTGCGAATGAGACACTTCGAAGACGAGAAATGGGAACATGCGTTCATCCACACGAACGACGCGCTGATCTATAAATCCTCTACTTCTTCTTGTGTCGGGGCATCTTGGGATCGGTAAGGATCTCAGCTCCGGTGGCGGTGATGCTGTAGTTATTTAAACGAAAGCAAGGGAGAGTGGAGGAGGAGTCAGCAACGAAGGCACGCTTCGACTCGACGAGCACGAACGAGAGAGAGAGAGAGTACGTACAGGATGGTCTCCTCGAACTGGGCACTTCGCTTTCCATCCCTGAGAAAACGTAAGAAAGGGAGGGGGTCGTCAGAAGAGAGGTTCCGACGCGACGCAGAGACGAGAGGGACGAGAGACGAACCTGGTAACGGCTGTCCAGTCGTCCTTCCAGTGAGTCAAGCTAGCAGCTCCAGCGTTGATCATAGGCTCTGTTGATGCGATCGTCGAAAGCAAGAAGGGACGGTCAGCGTCGACTTGGGCTCGAACGGGAACGCGTCGAGATGAGAAGAAGAGAGGAAGAAAGTGGGCGAACCGATGGTGAAGATGTTTCCCTCTCGCATGAATCCAGGCATCTTGGAGTGTCCGTAATGCAGAACTGCGAGAAGAAAGGAGAGGAAGGAGAGGGCGAGGTCAGAAGGCGAGGAACGAGGAGAGAGAAGAGAGGACGAGAAGAACGAACTGTTGGGACCGCAATGGAACTGGAGAGGAGACGAGAAGATGGGAGACATAGAAAAGCATCAGTACTGAGGAAAGGAGGCACGATAGGGAAGGGGAGAAGGACGAACGAGCTGGTTGATTCCGTGTCCGGTGTACCTCGTCACGATCGAGTATCCTTTTGGCTTGACGACCGACTCGATGATGTTACCGATCTCGCTGCAGAAAAAAAAAAGAGAGCGAGGTCAGCTTATAGCGTTCGAGGAAGGCAAAGAAAGCAAGGAAGGACGAACGCAAAGGCGAGTCCAGGCTTGCAAGCAGCGATGGCCTTAGCGAGGGACTCCTTGGTGGTGGCAATGAGGTCGAGGGAAGCGGCATCGCAGTTTCCAACGGGGTACTGGCAAAGTCGGATCGAAAAGAGCGTCAGTTGGATCTCAGAGAAAAGAAAAAGGAGAGAAGAGGGGGAACGAACGGTCGCGTTGAGATCTCCGTGGAATCCTGAGCGAGAGGAAGAGCAAAGAGGTCAGTCCAAGAAGTACGCAGGTCCGAAGGAAGAGATGGCTAACCCTTGTAGTCTGTGAAGAGAAGAAGGTCGAGTCAGGTTCGTCGGAAAGAGAAGGTGTGGAGATGAGCTCACAAAGGGAAACGTCCAAGTTGACGATGTCTCCGTCCTCTGAGGAACAGAAAAGCGACCAAAGATGTCAGCGGGAGGACGAAAACGCAGTATGTAGAAGAGGTCCTACCTAACGGACGTCCGTCAGGAATTCCCTGGAAAGAAAAACGAGCTCGTCAGCAAATTGTGGTTCGACGCGTTTCCTTCCTCCCCGCCTCTCAACTCACATGGCAGATAACCTCGTTCACACTCGTACACACACTCTTGGGGAACTTTCGGTAGTTCAGCGGACTGGCTGCTCAGATCCAAGAGCAGAAACGGGTCAGTCTGGAGAGAAAGGGTTGGGAGAGGAAGACGAGACGAACGGTAGCAGTCCCTCTTCAAAGTCTCGGCGTGAACGATAGCATCGATCTCATCGGTGGTAACTCCAGGTCGAATAGCAGCAGCGGCGATGGTGAGAATCTTTCGACCGAGCTGAGAAAAGGCGAGAGCAAGGCGGGGAAGAGAGGGAGGTGAGCTCGACGTCAACCCAGCTCGTCTCGAGCCTTGAGTTCAGCTCGATAGTCAAAAGAAGACTCTCACGTACCTTGCAAACCTCCCTCATACCAGCAATCTCCTCCGGGGTGTGCTCCTTAGCAGCGTACAGCCTCGCAGGTCGCCTCATGAGCATGGCCTCCCTGTTTCCCTCCTCAGCTTCCAGAGCACTCTCTCCTTCGGCTGAAGCAGTAAGAAGAAGACGGAGAGTACAGTCAGCTGCCGCTTCTTTGAGATCTACTCGAATCCTCGCTCGAATGCTTCAGATGAAGGCTCGAAACTCACGGTCATCAGCGTGATCAGGTCGAGGAATGTGAGCAGGGACGGCTCTCTTCTCGGAGAGGGGGTAAACGGGTCGAAGAGTTCCAGTGTAGGCAAAGTTGGGATGAGGAATGTACTGGCCCTCCTTCAAGACCTGAGGCGACGAGCTGGAGGCAGCGGCGGGAGTGACGGTGGAAGAAGAATCGGAGGGGGAGGTGGTGGTGGGAGCGGGAGCTGCCTTAGCAGAGGCTTTGTGGACTTGCTTGTGAGTTTTCTGAAAAGATCACAAAGGGAGCAAAGGTAAGTCCGAAGTCTTAGAGTGTCAAAGGTGACGAGAAAGGAGCAAAACGAACCCCTGGAAAGACGAGGAAGCAAGGAGAGGGAAGGAGGGAAGGAAGGAGGAGGAAAGGTCAGCTCTTCAACTTCCGTTCCTTCTCGCCTCAATTCGAAGCCAGGAGCGAGAGAATTGAAAGTCAAGGAGAAGAACGTACAGTTCTTGTTGAAGCAGGCTTGGTCGTGGAACCAGCTTCCTCGAATTCCGAGCCTGTAGATCGCAGAAAGAGAAGACGCAAGAACGAAGGTCAGCTTTGACTCTCCTGCCCTTCCCTCCTTCCTTCCCTCTTCCGCTTCGTTCGAGAGACTCACGAGATACACTCAGGGCACTCGAGCTTGGCGACGGCTACTTCGCAGTTGGCTCCTACGCAGGTCATGTTGAGAAAGGGGGGAGATGAGGGTGGAGTGGTCGTGGGCGTCGGTAGAAAAGAAAGAAGGGGAATCGAGCTCGAAGTCATTCGGTTACCCTCCCTCGGCGACTCCGTTTGTTTTGAACAGGTTTTCGTTGGCTTCGACACCTTTTTCGATAGAATACATCTTCAGAGAGATAACGGATCAGCTTTGGGTCTTCAGCTTCATCTCAACTTCCCGCTCGAAGCGAAGATCTGCCCGCGTCGCGTCCTCGGCCTTCGCCCCATCTCCTCCAGCCTCCAAATCGCTTGCAGACTCCGAGAAGTCGACGAAGAAAGTATAATTCCCTGAGATTGCTGATTGCCTTCTCCCGGAAGGTGACTGTTTGCCTTAGAAGCGAAGTTGATTCCGCGTAGTTCGCCAACGACGCGTCGGTCCCCAACGACGCAGCGACGAGGAACCAAAGCGCGACCGCTAAAGATACAGCAAAAGACTCAAACCGAAGCAGACCTAGTATGAGAGTTTCACGGTATCCAAGGCATAGAGCGAGGAGACAGCGCCGGTGGGGAGGTTGTAGTTGAAAACGAACAAAACAAACGCATCGCCGGCTGCCACCGTCCACTTCGAAGTGAAGCAGACAGCAAGCAAAAGAGAAGCACAAGGGTATATCAGCCAACTTTGTTCCTCGATGAGAGATGCGGAAGGCCGATGTAAGAAGGAGCAGAAAGGGACTCCGCGGCCGCGTCGTTTTGTGAGGTTCGAGGCTTGAAATCCACCGACCTTGCTGCCACGAGCTCTAGTTAGCTGAGCAGGACCAGTGCGACGAGGGAGAGGAGAAGGGGCAAGCACTTCGATTCGAGCAAAGCTCGTCGCGTCGCCTCGTGCGTCGTCGTCAACCAGGAAGTCCCCTCATCCGAGAGTGAGTACTACTAGAGTGGTCAGACGAAAGCTAAGATCTCGTCTGGAGCGTTCAACGCGCCTAGTTAATCCAGCACGGAATCAGAACCACAAAGAGAGGCGACTCATCTCCAATCCTCAGCTCACGTCGCTTCCTCACCTCTCCCACACGTTCCCAAGCTAGATACCTCTGCGAAACTCGCATCGCTGCAAGCAGGATCGAGCAGAGTTTATAGGTCGTCAAAGTCGTTTCCATCTCCTGTTTCATTCCTCCCCACTCAAAAACCAAAAACGAAAACAAAGATCGTCGCGTTTCGCCTCGCCCCGTCCCTTTCCCAAACTACCTCCCTCTCACTTCCTACATATCCTCCGCTCCGTAAGCATAAGCCTCCGCAGCTCGCTGCTTCTTCGAGTTGACCATGTTGAACGCCTTGACTTCGAAGCCGTTTCCTCGATCTGTTGGTTCGTTCGCGGCGAGTCGCATAGGGACGGGAGGAGGAGGAAGCGAGGAAGGAAGAGAGTCAGTACGAGATTCGAGGACGAGATCGAGACGCAGAAGTGGAGTGTAGGAAGGGAGAGAAAGAAGGGTAAGACGCACCAACTCCGTCCCAACGATGACCAGGAGGGATGTTGAATCGATTCGTCGCCCACGGTCCTTTGTACTTCGGCATGGCAGGTCCAGTGTCGCGTCGGTTCTGTGAAAGGGAGGAAGCGAGAGAGATAGATGTCAGCTCGTGAGCGATAGATGACTAGGAAAAGAGGGACGAACGGTGAGGAAGTTAGCAGCGGGATCATTCCACCTCGACTCCTCCCTCATCTCTCGATTCATCGACGCGTCGTTGGCGTACCTTTTGCGATACAAAGCAGCAAAGAGACAGAAAACGAAGTCAGCTATTTGTCCAACTCGAACCACTCGAAACAGTAGGAAAAAGAAAAAAGGCGAGCCCACTCACACAGCCAAATCCCTCCCAGCCTCCTCCTTCTCCCTCCTCTTCAACTCCTCCTTCTCCCCCCTCTGCACCACCCCTTTGCCCCACTCCAGCTTCTTCGCCTCCCTCTCATCCCTCTCCTTCTTCCTCCTTCTCTCCTCCGCCTTCTCAGCCTTCAGATCGACCTTCTTCCCGCTCCCATCTCGGTAGACCGTCTCCTGAGCGAGCTTCTGAGCGTGCTCGTCCGCTTCGGTGTTGTTGGACGCTCGAGCGAGTTCTTCAGCAGCGTTGGCTTCCTCTTCGGCTCGGAGTTGAGCTGCTGTACGGAGACCTCCTCGACGAGGTGCTGGTGCTGGTGGCGGGGAGTCGGAGGTGGAGACGAGGAGAGGTTGTTCGTCCAAGGGGAGGTCGTCTTCGGGAGGTGGAGTTGTTCCAGAGTGGATGGTCGTCCAGGAGGATTTGGAAGCGGGAATGAAGGTTTCTTTGGAAGTTTCCACGACTGTAAGAGCATCGAGAGAGTGTATATGAGCTCGAGAGGGAGGGAAAGAAGGAATCGAAGAGGTGGTGGAGTTGAACGTACCAGGTCCTTCGTCCTCGTCCTTCCCTTCCTCGTCTGCAGCTCCCCATCCCGAGTCCCCTTCCTCTGCGAGTCGGATCCCACTCCCACTGGCAGCAGCGTTCCCTCCGGTGTAGTCCTCGGTATCGACTTTGCGTTTGCGCTTCTTCTTCTTATCGCCCGAACGAGCGAGAATCGCATCGGCTTTCGCTCCTGACATGTAGCTGAGGGGAGAGAGAGAGAAGAGGAGGGAGGAGAGAGATAGAAGTCAGCGAGAGTTCGATGTAATAGTAGAGGGACAAGAGGACTCACTTTGCTGCCAGATAAGCTTGCATCGACATGATTTGAAGGAAGGAAGGAGGAGTCGGAGTGAACGTTGGGAGAAAGGAAGGAAGGAGCGACGAGCTCAACCAAGTCTCCCCAAAGCGTTTGAAAACGACGAGCTCTCCTTTCCCTCTCAACCATCACCATCGAGGAGAAAAAACATACTCTCTTCCTCTCCTCCCTCCTCCCTGTCCTATAGACGATGGCGTGCTCTTCGACTCTAGCGAGGAATCTCGTCCAGTCCTCCTCTTCGGTCGCATCCTCGTCGTCCTCTTCTTTCCTCCTCCTCGGACCTTCGACCCTTCGAGCTTCCCTCCCTTCAACCTCCTCCTCTCACCTCTTCCGCTCCTTCAGGACCTTCTCCACCTCCTCGTATGCGTCCTCCCCTATATTATCAATACCAACAACGCGTAAACGGATCTCTCCTCCTCCCTTCGACCTTCCCCAACCCTCCTCTTCCTCCTCCTCCTCCCTCCTCCTCCTCGCCTCTCGTCGCCATCTCAACTCGACACCACAACCGTCTTCAGCACCGTTAAAACCACCGAACCCTACACCGCCATCCTCTCCGACAGAAACCACTCCCACCACTCCAGCCGTCACCACCGAACCTCCATCGAAAGCAGCCGTCGTCGTAGAAAAGATCAAGGTCGCCAATCCCTTGACCATCATCGGTCAAACCAAGGACTTCTTCTCCCTTGCACCGTTCGATACAACTTCAAAATCAAAACAGGAACAGGAGGAAGAGGCTAGAGGATCGTACAAGAAGCTGTGGGAGCTGTTGCTGCCAGAGAAGGTGAGTTTGCACGAGGGAGAAGAAGGGCACGGACGGACGTCAGCGTCGTTTCGGTCGGCGAGAGCCTCTTTTCCGCGTTTGGATGAAAGAAGCAGATGCTGATCGCTTTCTCACTCTGCTGTACCCTTGTTGGGATGCTCAGAAACCTATCATTCTCGGTCTGCTCGTGAGTGGGAAGCTTTCCTTCGTCTCTGGTTTGTCCGAATCCGAACTCGTCGAAGCTCACCTCCGTTTCTCCTTCCTTCCCTCCTCTCCTTCTTTTCTTCGTTCTCCTCCAGGCCCTCTCCGTCGGATCAATAACTGGAAACCTGCTCCCTTACTGCATCGGAAAGCTCATGGACTACTACGGTCACGCTGTTACTCCTGAGGTTGATTCCCTTCCTCTCGTTGCTTTCCAAGTTCCGTCTCCGAACCGTCGAGCTCACCCTCCTTCTTCTGCAGCTCACCTTCCTCGGACTCAACCTCCCTTGGACCATCGCTGCTCTATCTGGTATGCTGCTTGTTGGATCGGTCGCTGCTCTGGCTAGGTCGGTGCTGCTGGAGATGAGTGAGTTCGAATCTGAGGCTGGCTCGTGTCGGGGAGTTCCGCGACGCGTTTTGTTTTGAGCTCACGCCTTCTCTCTTTTCGGTCCGTTTGCCTTCTCTCAGGTGGTCAAAGGATCGTTGCTCGACTGAGGTACGTCTTCTTACTTTCGATCCGACCTGATTCCTCGCGGTGAGCTGACTTCGACGCGTCGTTCTTCCCTCTCTCACAGGAAACGAGCCTACAACTCCGTTCTCCACCAGGAGATCGAGTTCACGGACTCCAAGGCTGGGTCTATCGTTTCCAGGCTTTCGTGAGTCTACACTACCCTCTCACCCTTCACCAACTCACAGGCCATCTGACGCTTCTTCTCACGTTCTTTCCGTCTTCAGCAACGACTGTACCGTGCTCGGCGAGAACCTTACCGACTCCCTCCAATCTGGATCGAGAGATCTCTTCGCCTTCGTCATCGCCCTCGGTTTCATGTTCTACATCTCCGTGCCTGTCACTTTCGTCGCTCTCGCTGTTATTCCTAGCACGACGTATCTCAGGTCAGTTCGGCCGGCGGGAAGAGGAGAGAGGAATCGAGACTGACTCGACGTCGTTTGGATATGTGCGAATCCAGTTACAAGTACGGAAACTACCAGAGGAGGATCGGAAAGGTTACTCAGGAGAGTGTGGGAGAGATGACCAAGGTTCGTTCAGCTCCTTCTGTCTTGCTTCTTTCTCGTCGACTTTGGCTGATCCTCGTTTTCTCGCTTCACAGGTCGCCGAGGAAAAGCTCTCCTTCGTTCGAATCATCGCCGCCTACAACGCTCAAGAACTCGAGTCCAAGACCTTCTCGAAGAAGGTCGATACCATCTTCGCCATTGCCAGGAGGGAGATCTGGATGGAGGTTCGTCGCGTCTCTTCCCTTCTTGTTTCTTTCCCTCCCCTTCCCAGTCTGACCTTGCTTGTTCTTCTTCCTCGTAGGGACTCATGACGGATATCTACGAGAGGATTGTTACCAACCACATGCGAGTTGATTCCTCTGCTTGACGAGAGGGAGGAGTGGTGGAGAGAGAGAGCTGACTTTTCCTTTTCGTCTTTTCATTGCAGGGCCGAGCTTTCGATTATCCTGGTTGGAGGATACATGGTTCAGACTGGTTCAATGACGTTGGGAAGTTTGACCGCTCTGCTGATGTACCAGTACAGTCTTCAAGGGAGTGCGACGGGGTTGGTTGGGTTCTGGGCTGGTCAGTCTTTGATTTTCGACGCGTCTGCTCCTTCGAAGCTCCCAGCTGACGCAAGATCTCTCCCTTCTTGGATCTATCAGGTCTCAACAAAGGTTCGTGAAACCCTCATTCCCATAGCCGTACATCCTCAAAAGCTGACTCCCTCGTCTCTTTTCGCGTCGCAGGTCTCGGAGCTGGAGTTCGAGTCTTCGAGCTCATCGATCGGAAACCTCAGGTCGCCCCCGTCGGAGGGCTCACCCTCGCTGGAAACCGGACTGGAACCGTCAAGCTCAAGGACATCGCTTTCTCGTACCCTTCGAGACCCGAGTCGATGATCCTCAGGAAGATCAACCTCGAGATTGCGAAGGGAGAGTCGGTGGCTCTTTGGTGAGTCCTCTGAGTCCCAGTTCTCGTTTGAAAGGAAACTTCATTGCTGACTTGGTCCACCGTTTCTTGGTGGTGCCTTCAGTGGTGGATCTGGATCCGGTGAGTCGTCGTTGTGGGCTTGTGCTTTGGGTAGTGTCGTTGGTTCGAGCGAGGAAGCTGATTTCTCCATCGTCTATCGTCTTCCCTGCAGGAAAATCATCCATCCAAAACCTCATTCTCCGATTCTACGAACCCAACTCCGGATCCATCGAGTTTGACGGAACGGGTTCGTTCTCTCCTCCACTCGACCTCCCTTCCTTTCCCTTTCTAACCCCTCTCTTTTCCCCTGAACTCGTCCTCGCAGACATCACCGACTTTAACCTAGCCTCCTACCGCTCCGCCATCGGCTACGTCTCCCAAGAATCCATCGTCTTCACTGGATCCATCCACGACAACATCGCCTACGGCCTCCCCGACGGAGAGGCGACGAGGGAACAGGTCGAGGAAGCGGCGGACGCGGCGGGATGTGGGTTCGTTTGGGATTTGGAGAGAGGGTTTGACACGCCTGTGACGAAGACGAGTCTGAGTGGGGGGCAGAAACAGAGGTGAGTGAACAAAATGGAGGGAGGGAGGGGAAGAGGGAAAGGAAGAGGGAGAGCTGACGCGTTTTGACGGCTTGAATAGGATCTCTATTGCGAGGGCTTTGGTTAGGAAACCTAGAATACTGTTGCTCGATGAGGCTGTGAGTCTGCGGTCGCTTTTCGTACCAGTTCGTCGCGTCCGAACGAATCGAATCGAACTCTGACCTCTGCCCTCTCGTCTCCCTTCCTCTTTCCTTCCTCTCCCAGACTTCCGCTCTCGACACTGCCTCAGAACAACACGTTCGTCCCTCTCCCTCTCATCTATCCTCTCTCTCTCTCCCAAACTGACCCCTCTTACCTCGTCCTTGTTTCTCTTCCTCAGGTCAACCAAGCCATCGCTCGAATCCTCGAAACGAAGGAGATCACCGTCATCCTCGTCGCTCATCGGTTATCTTCCATCGCCATGGCCGATCGGGTCGTGCTTATCGATCGAGGAGAGGTCGTGGAGGATGGGTCTTATGATGATTTGGTGCGTCGTTTCCTTCCTCTGTTGTTGTCTCGAGCTTCGAGCTGATACCCCTTCTCCCTCTCCCTTTTCTCTGCTTGTTTTTTTGTGTACAGTCCACCGACCCCGAATCCCGGTTCGCTAAATTGATGTCTGCTCAGATCAATCAGGCTCACTAGATTCGACCTCCAACCTCGACCCCTTCTCGCCTCCCCCCTTTTTGCATCGCTCCTTCGCTTTTCTTTCTTTTCTCTTCTTCGGTTTCGAACCACTACACCCCACCCACGTCCTTATACTAGACACCCTTTCTCCACGCACTGCCGTTCTTTTTTTTATCTATCTCATCCAAGCTCACCCTTTTTTTTGGATCTGTCGAGTCGAAAGGCGGGAAGGAAAGGAAAGAAAGGAGAGCGGGACGAGACGCTGCCAGTGATACTCGAGCGAGAGGTCAGAAGAAGACGCAGATTAAGAAATCATGAGCACACACGAGCTAACATACACGACGCCAAAACGGACTGAAACGGACTGAGATGGCTAAAGATGAAGATGAACGACGCGTCCTCCCCGCTCCCTGCTCCCTCCTCCCTCGCCTCCGCTAGCAATCAACAACCACCCTCTCCTTCTTCACCACCGGCTTCTTAGCAATCGACGGATCCACCGCCTCCTCTTTCCCTCGAGGTCGTTTGACAGAGCCCTCAGGCGGAGGGGCGACGAACGCGTTGTTGACCGATGATTCCATGACAACAGGAGGTAGAGGCGGATGAACGAGTACGGAGGGGATGAATCCTGGAAGTCGGAAGGCGGGTACGACCTCTGGAGTCGAGTTCGACGTCGAGGGGACGGGAAGAGGAGGAGGGAGGAGAGCTGGGTTGAAGGGCGGGAGGGTAACGACGGGTTGCCAGACGAGAGGGCGAGGGTGAGTGTTCTGGAGAGAGGAAGAAGACTGTTAGCCTCTTGGAGGATGCGGCTTGGAGCAGAAAGGGAGAATGAAATGCGTACCGAAGGAGGAAGAACAGCCTTGGGCGCTACGCCGACGACGGAGGAGGAGGGAGCGGGAGGAACGACGACCTTGACCTCCTTTGGTTTCTTCGGCTGTAAGGAAGGGTGAGCGGAGGGCGTCAGCTCAGTCAGCGAGGAAGAAAGAGAGTGCGTGAACTCACCTTCAAAGATCGAAGCAGCTTCAGAACCGCCTTCCTGAGCTTCTTCCCTTCCTCGGGCGTCTTCCCCAGAGTGAACTGCCCGACCTGACTCGGCAACCCACTCCGAAGATACATCTGCTCGGCGATCTCAAAGGCGTTGTGGGAGACCGAGGTCGGAGGTTGAACCTGATGCTGCTGAGGTTGAGGTTGAGCGGCGGTTGGGCGGGAGGACGAGGAGGAGGCGGTGGGTTGAGGTTTGGGGACGCGATTGGCTGCGAAGGTAGCGGTGACGGAGGAGAAAGGTCCGCTGTAGACGATGGGTTGATCTGCTGAAGGAGTTAGAGGATGAAGGGGTGCTGCTGGGATGGAGGGTTGGGTGATTGGAGCTCTTTTGAGACTGGATTTGGCGGGTGGAGGGAGTCGTCGATTCGGGTTTGAGAGAGGAAGACCAGAGGGATAAGTGCTGTGAGTTGTCGAGGGTGGGTTGTTGACTGTGATGGGTTGAGTAAAGTCTACTGGAGGGACCTGTGGGAGGGGTTGGACGACGGGAGGAGGGTTGTTGAAGCTGTCGAGATCGTCGGCGGAATCGAGACGCGAGGTTCGGTTTGGGAGAGGAGGTTCGAGACGAGGTTGATCGGAAGATCCTCGAGGGAGGTCGGCGGAGAGTTTAGGACGGTGGGGAGGTGGTGGAGGAGGGTAGGAGAAGTTGGATCCTGAGGTGATGGCGGAAGGAGGACGGGAAGCGGGTGCTGGAGGGAGCGTCTTCTTCTCGTTCGAATCCTTCGACGATGACCCTTCCGAAGGGTTCTGACCCGTAGTAGACGGCTGTTCCGCTGGTTTCCTCTTGAACGAAGGAAGCGAAGGCGGCCTAGGCCCTGTTGGTAGCTCGACGGGCTTGGGTTTCGAGAGCTTCCTCGTCCTCTCCCTCTCCTCCTCCCGCTCTCCCTCCTTCTTCCGACTCTCCTCTCTGGCCTTTGCCCTCTTCTTCTCCATCTCCAATCGATCCTTCTCCTTCTCAGCTTCTGCCTTCTCCTTCCTCTCTCGTTCGTCGTCGTCGTCCGAGTCGGATTCGGTAGCGAACTGGAGCGAGAGGGTCGACTTCGGGGCGGCGACTTTGGCAGGTCGAGAGGAGGAGGCGTTGGCGTTGGAAGATGGGGAGGGACCTGGAGAGGGAGAAGCGCTCGAAGTCTTGCTTCCAGTGATCTTGCTGATCCTCGAATCGGTTGGCGTCGCGTATCCTCCCATCTTCCCCATGTTCCTTCCCTCTCCTGAGCCCGAAGGATCCTTGCACTTTGAAACGTGAGGTCGAATGGCGTTCGCAACATCTCCCCCGATTCCGCACGTAGGACAGTAGAAGAGTCCACTTGGTTGTTGTCGTTGAAGCTCGTGGGCTGGAGAAACGAGAGAACGAGGTCGGGTCAGTCAAGAGAGAAGAGGAAGGTTGAAGCTCGAGCTCGCGAGCTCCTCCATTCACGAATCCATCCACTCACGCGTACCGCTCGCATCCTTGCATCTCGTGACGTTGGCGTGACACTGCCCTCGATGGTTCTCCTTGTTGTCTAGAGGAGAGAAAAGATGGGATCAGAACGAGGGCGAAGAGGACGAAAGGGACGGAAGGAAGGAAGGAGAAGCTCACATTGCGAGAGGAAGTCGGGCCATCCTGGACAATCTTTGCAGATATACGACATTCCGACTAGAGGGAGGAAATCGTCCAAGAGAGGGGGAGGAGGAGAGGAAGAGGAAGAGGAAGGGAGGGAAGGGGCGTTGTTGACGAAAGCGACCGACGTTTAGGCCTGGACTGGACGACGAAGGGGCTGAGTTCCGAGCTGAGACTCCAAGAAAGGAGACAGGGTGGAGGCGAAAGGAGGAATGTCTGAGTTCTGTCGGCTGGCTGAAGTGGTTGAGTGGGACAGCTCCTTTGGAAACAATGAAAGGGAGGAGGGAGCTCTGCTAGCGCAGTCTGTTTCAACCTTCCCTCTGTTGTTGATCTTTCCTTCGAAGCTTCAAAGACGTACATGGTACTTTTGATCTATCTACTCACCGATCTGCAGCAAGAAGAAACTCGTCCAGAAAGCGAGGCAACGCTGAAAGGATACGATTCCTCCGCTCTCGACGACGCCCTTTCCCCTCTCTCCTAGTTCTACTCTCTTTCCCCATCCAGCTGCCAACTTCAGCATGTGTATTCATATGTGAGAAGAGTAGGGCTATAAGAGAAAGAAACAAAGAGGGGTGTTGTGGACTCGGTTCGAAGAGAACGAACTCAGTGCTGCAAAAGTCGACGCGTCGAGGAGCAAAAGAGGAAGTGTCAGCTCGAAGACGGTTGAGAACGAGGAGAAATTAAGAGCAGCATACTTCGAGGATGAGCTCCAGCTCGGTAGATCCGGATTTCGGAACTTTGGTCTTTCCGAGGAAGATCCTGTTTGAAGAAAAGGCGAGGGTCAGCGATCAATTCGCTCGACGACACGGAGGTTTCGAAAGCCAACTTACATCGTCCCAAACAAGATCCGCCCATACATCAACCCATATTCTCCACCGTGAGACTTGATAATCGCCTCGAGAGCAGCGGCCTTCTTTTCTCCGTAGGTGGCACCGTCGTCGTCTCCTTCGTCGACCTCGTCCTCGTCGGATTCCTCAAAGTAGTCGTAGAGCTGCCCGTCCTCGTTGGTAGGGATCGATGAGCTGTAGTCTCCTCTGTCTCCCTCAACAAACTGCTCGAGAAGATCGGTCTGGACCGGGAACCACATCCTGTTTGACGAGAAAGGAGGAAAGGAGAAAGAATGGTGAGAGTTTGTCGGAGACGCGACGACTCCCAATCGAAAAAAGAGCGGACTCACTCGTCCCACCACGCCGCGAAGATGTCCCAGATGACTACTCCCTCACTGTTAGAGAGATGAAGAGTGTGGTACTCGTCGGCAACGTCCTTCATGGTGATGTCGAGCGACTGTGAGACGAGAGCCAGGAGAACGGGTCAAAGAAAGGGATCGAAGGGAAAGAACAAGACGGTACGAACCGAGACAGGAGGCCAAGTGAGGAGCTGTGGGAAAAGAACGAGAGAATGAGTACCTGTATTTGGATGAACAAAGGATACAGATGGGAACTCACGAGACTCGTGGCATCTGGATAGTCGTACGCCGACCACCAATCTCCTCGAACGGTCTTCAAAGCAACGTCGACGTTGTTGTAATGCATAAGGCGCATGGAAGAGAGAGCAGGGTTGACTTGAAGCTTGATGTTCTTCTTCTTGACCTGTTCCTTGTTGAGCACTTTGATCTCGGAAGCGGCGGAATCGAGGAGAAGACCTGCCGTTGAACGAAAGGAGGAGACGGGGAAACAACGAGCTCAATTCATTCGTCTCCGCTTCGCTGCTTCCAAAGGAATCGAGCTCACGGTTCCAGTGATTCCACTTGTACGATTTCTCCATCTGAGACCAGGAGACGAGGAGTGCGTCCTCACAAAGACCGTACTGGACGTAGCCCGCGATGCTCGTCGCCGTCTTCTCCCAATTCAAGCTGATCCCACAGATGTCCGTTATATCCGCAGGCTCTTGGCCGATTCCCGAGTGAAGGCATATCTGTTTCCATCTCTCCTCGATACGAGCTTCGTTCTGTCCGAAGAGGTAGGTTCGAACGGACCAGCTGAGCCTCGAGAGAGCGATGTGAGTCTGCATCGCTCGAGGACCGACGACGAAGGACTGGATGTGCTTGATGAGTTCGTAAGGAAAGGGGAGTCTTCGAAGAGGAGATCGGGGAAGAGCTGTAGGTACAAGAAAGCGAGTTAGAAAGAGGGTGGAGAAGAAGGCTTGATAAAGGGAAGGACGCAAGGGGACGAACCGTTCAGCCTCCTTCGTTCGATCTCCCTCTCAACCTTCTGAGCTTGAATAGTCTTCTTGAGAAACTCGAGATGCTGGAGTCCAAACCAAAGGGGGAATACAGAGTCAGAACAAAGTAGATCTGTGAGGAGAGAGGAGAGGAAAGGCCTTACCTCGTTCATGCTGTTCCCCCACAACGGGATGCGATGATCCTTCACTCCTCTTCTTTCGAGAGCTCGTTTAAGATCTGGCGAGCAAAAGAGCCTCATGAGAGACCTGATTATACGATGGAGATATTCCAGTTCAAGGATCGGCCTCACCTTCTCGTTTGTACTCAGAAGGATCCATCGTAGGAAAGGAGTGAGAACGGAAGGGAGTGAGCTCGGGAAGGCTGCAGAGAGGGCTTGGAGAGAGAGAGATTCGGGTACGAAAATAATCCCAGGAAGGAGGAGAGTGCGATGAGGTGGTAGACGAGCTCGAGAAAGGTGTAGATCGTAAAAGTGGGTGTCGGAAGGAGAGTTGTGGATGGCGGGAAGAAAGAAAGGGAGGGGAAGGTCGAAAGGTGAGCTCGATCTTTCCCTTCTTCCCTCCTGACGACCAGCATCTCCTTCTCTTCCTTCCAAACCTTCGACGATTCTCAGCATGTCATCCAGCTCTTCTCCCTTTCCTACCATCCCTCTCGAAATCAAGGATCTCATCCTTCGATTCTGCGATCCCTCCACGCTCGCAAAGACGGCTCAAGTCTCGCTCGCCTTCCGCGAGCTCTCCTCCCCAATCCTTTATTGAAGTCTGGGAGAGGGGTTGAGTTGGTAAAGGAGAAGGGGAAGGATGAGTCGGGGTTGGGGTTGGAAGGGATGGAGGGGGAGAAGTTAGGAAGCGGAGAACGACGCGTCGGGTTTCGATTGATTGAGAATTTAGACTCAGCTCACTTCTCCTTGTCCTTTCTCTCTCGAGAACAAAGAACCGAATACTAGCCAGCCAAGAAAGGTCGTTAAGATATCTAGAACTACCGCCAATAACCCCTCGATCTGCCAGGCGAAGAAGCGTCTACTCGACCATCTCCTCGTCCTCATCGTCATCGTCGTCTCCCCAATCTCCCTCCCCATCCTCCATTCCATCCAGATCCTCCTCGTCCACGATTCCCTGAGCAGGTCGGATCCCAGCGGCGTCGAGCTGAGCGAGCAGCTCTCGAACGTGAGCGAGCACTTCTGGTGAGGGGTGGTTCTGAGCTCGATGGAGCTGGGGAACGAAGCCGAAAACGAAACCCAAGACAGAGCCGAGTCAGTACTCCGGCAAGAAGAAGAAACGCTCGAAAGTGAAAAGACAAAGAAAGAAACTCACCACCTCACAAACACTCAAACTCTCCCTCGCCTCCTCCCAACACTCCTTCTTCTCCGGCACCTCGTCTCCTTCCCCAACGTCCACTCCAGCCGGTCTCGGCTCCTTCTTCTCGGTACCCTCCGCAGAAGCGAGCAGAGCGACCTCCTCTCCCCAGAGGAACCAAGCCCATCCCTCGAGGTAAGCCGCCTCGACCTCCTCCTCGTCCTCCTCTCGGATCCCTCGGAGGAGCTCGATGGCGAAGGCGTACTTTTGGAGTTCGAGGAGGATACGGGTGAGGGAGAGTCGGGTGGGGAGAGCGGGGATGAGAGGATCACCTAGAACGCAAACGAGATGAAGGAGAAAGGTGTGAGTTCCGAGACGAGACGCGTCGACGAAACAAACAACTCAGAACCACTTCGCTCTGACTCAACGGCCGAGAACATTGAGAACGAGATGTGGACCTATGTGCACTCACCAAGTTCCTTCCCTCTCCAATCCTGCCAACCCTTCTCGATACAACTCAGCGCGTCAATCTCCCTCGACTGGGACATTCGAACGGACGCCAGACAGATCCACGCTTCCGGGTCCTGAGGGGAGACGGAGAGAGCTTTGGAGAGGAGGAGATCGCACTTCTCAGGTGCTAGAGGATCGAAGCTGTGGTTCGAGGAAGCAAAAGTGAAAAACGAAGATCAGCTCGAGTTTGAACAAAACGACAGCGTTGAGCTCTCTCCTCCCTGCCTCCCTCCCTTCCATCCCTCCCTCTCCTTCCCTCCTCCGGACTCACCACAAATCCGTCAAATAAACCTCCGTCATCCCGACCAACGCGCCACTGATCTGTTTCCTCAGATCCTTCTCCACGACCTGCTCGTCCTCGTCCCCTTCCTCGGTCTCCTTCCCTTCGACCAACTCCTTCAGCTGGACCTCGAGGATCCTGACGGCGGATTCGTAGTGGGCGAGGGATTCCTGAGGAGAAGAGGCGAGTTGAGCGAGGTAGAGGTAAGGGGAGGAGAGGTCCGAGGAGGTGGAGACGAGGTGGAGGAAGTGCTGCAAAGAAGGGAGAGGAGGGTTGTGTGAGCTTGAGCTCGAACGAAGAGAAGGAGCGACGAGGGAAGGAGGAAGGATGAAATTTCGCACATTTCTAGCCTCTTCAACGTTCCCCAGTTCCAGATCGCACACTCCCAAGAGTTCTCGAGCTTCGATGTTGGAAGGTTCGGTGGTGAGGATTCGAGCGAGGAAACGAGAGGCGAGCTCGTAGTCTTGTTGAGCGAGGAGAGTGTGAGCTTTGCCTGTGCGGGGTCAAAACCAAAGCAAACTCGCAGTCAGCACTACTGTTTGTTAGGACGTGTCTATGCGAAGCCAAAGATCACTAACCTAGCAGCTCTTCCACGGGAGGTTGGGACGTCGAGGCTGAAGCGTTGGACGAAGGTGTCGAAAGAGCTGCCGTGGCTGCTGCTGTTGCTTGCTTCTCAGCTGCGATCTCAGCTCGCTGACGTCCTCCGGGTTTGGTGCGTTTCGTTCGAGCCATCGTGAAGTAGAGAAGAGGAAGGGGAAAAAGAGGGAAGGGGAAAGGAGAGGAGGAAGGGAGGGAGGGAGAGAAGGAAGGAAGGAGGTCAGCTCGAAATCTTGAGAGCGCAGTCTTGCCATCTTCTCCGACAAAAAGGCCGAAGGAAAACCTGCAGACGTTGGAGGGATAGGTATGCAGAAGGCGACCTGAGAGATTCAAAAGATTGTAGGTTTTTTTTGGAGGGAGGAAAAGGGAGGGAGCCGGAAGAGAAGAGGACGCGTCGGCGAGCAAGGAAGGGGGAGGTCTTCGCGACGAGCACTAGGAGCCTGTTTTCTTCCTTTTTTTTTTCCCGCAGAGTTCCGTTCAAACTACAGCTCCCTTCGAAAGCCCTCTCTCGGATCCGACGAGAAGATTTTCAGCTCACCTTCTCAGAACCCTGTCTCTTTCTGGTCGTCAACTTCCAAAACGTCATCGACCCGCTCTCCTTCTCTCCGCTTTTCCGACCTTTCCCTCCCTTCTCCCTCTTTCTCCTCCCAACGCTCACCCACCCACCCTCTAGCAACGAAATGATATCCCATCCCCAACCCACGACTCTCCTCCAAACCGCTCTCCTCTCCTCCAAACTCCAAGCGGCCTCCCTCAGCGACCGACGTCCAACGTCTCACGGCTCGGACGAGGTCGAATCCGATGATGAATCTCTCGTTGGAGTCCAAACTCCTCTTCGTTCTCCCTCCCGACAAGGTGGATCCTTGCCTTCCCTCTCGAGAAGTAGGGAACCTATCAACCTCAAGACGAGCAGTGATCCGATAAAGGCGTTTAGTAGTGAGATTGGTGAGTCAAGGAAGAGGGATTGGAACGTGCGGGAAGGAAGGGCGAGATCAGCTTTTTTTTTTTTTTGACGAGTGCTCGTTGCTGACCTCCAAGATTATTCCTGTTCTTGCGATGGATTCTAGGGATCAAGATCTTTGGACTTTTGGACTTGAAGAGTTTAGCTCGATGTCAGAGGGTGTCGAGGAGGTGGGGGCAATCCCAAACCATCAACTATGGTTCGTTCCTCCTTCCTTTCCTTTGTTCATCTTGTTTCTTTCCTCTCTTCGTCCTCCCATCTGCTCGCCAGCACCACCGGCGCTAGCTCCATCGCATTCTCATCCTCTCGTCCTCCTCGTCTCGTTACTCTCACTCCTTCCCGTTCCTTTGGAACCGAACTCCGAGCTGACTCGCCTCCTCCTCCCTTCTTTCTCTCTTCAGTCTGGTACCTCCACCACCGAGCGTACAAGTTCGCCCAAGGAGAGGAAACCCTCGAGAAGGAGAAGGCTCTCATCCTTACAAATCTGCCTGTTGGAAAGTGGTCCAGGAAGGAGAGCAGAGAAGATTGGGTACGTCCTTTGAACAGGAGGAAGCTCGCACTCGCGAGCTCGAAGGAGCGATGCTGACTCTAGCTTTTCCTATCCCTTCGTTGGACGCAGAGACGAGCCTACCGAATCCTGATCCAAACACCAGCAGATGGAGATTTCGTTCCCTACGATCCTGTGGATTCGCCTTAGTGAGTTGATGGGCCTTTCTCCCTCTTTGTTCCTCTTCTCACCCTCTTCCATCTCCTCGCTTTCCCTCTCCTCGTTTCGTTTTCGCCTCCTCCCAGCGCCTCCGGTACCACCACCCCCACCCACCGCTGGGGTTCCCCTGCCCCCACCGCCGGGCCCTTAGGTCCCCTCTCCTCCAAAGTCGAAGCTCGAGAAGCCTACAAGGAGCTCAAGGGACGCAAGTCGAGAACCAAGAGGACCATGGCCGGAGGAGGGTCCAAGGATCGAGGTGGAGGGTTCGAAGGAGTGGAGGAAGACCCGTATGGGGATGGGAGGTTTGACGCGCCGTTCTAAAGAGAGAAGGGTTGGTTAGGGATGGAGGGGGAGAGGGAGGGGAGGAAGGTCGTGGTTCTCGATCTCGGTTGATCTCTTGATCTCTTTTGCTTTACGATTTTCTTTCTGTGTTCGTCTTTTCGCTGCGCTCGTCTTACCATAATGATCCTTCTTTTCTTTCACTTGTACTCTCGATTGTGATCCATGCTCAGCTTGCTTTGAGCTCTCGAAACGAAAGGGAGAAAGTCGACGCGTCGAAACGAGAGACGAGAAGCTTTGTGAGATCGAGTATGCGAGAGGAGGAGAAAGCTAGGCTACGAAGAAAATGAGAGGGATCGGGCGTGAGGATGAGAGGCTGGTTCGTAAGAGCGTAAAACGAGGAATGAGACAGACAAAGAGAGGAGGGAAGGCTCGACGAGGAAAGCGAGAATAAAGGATGCGATGGAGAGACGAAAATGTACAGGGTATAAAGGAAGGCAGCTTATCGATGAGCCCACGAAATAAAAGAATGATTGAAGCATGAGGACAAGAGAACATAAAGCAAAAGATAAAGACGAAGAAATCCAAAACGAGAAAAGCAAAACACGACTCGACGCGACGACGCTCGACGTCAAATCTCCACCCCTCCGTCCACCATCCCTTTCCTCCGCCATCAACCCCTTCTACATCTATTCTCTTCTCATCTCCGCCTCCCTAGCCTCCACCCTCCCCACCACTCTAGCATCGATCGTCCTCAGCGTCTCTCGACCTTCGGATCCGGGAGGGTACGCAACGGCGAGCCTGTCGAGAAGCTCGTCGTCCGAGAATCCGGTTGGAGTGGGAAGAGGAGAGTGCGTCAACTCTGGGTGGGGAGGGGGAGGAGAGGGAGGAGGAGGGAAAGGTTGGGATCTGTAGAAGTTGGTCGGCGAGGACGCGTCGAGGTTGTAGGAGGAAACGCCGACGACGGAGACGGTTTGAGAAGGAGAGAAGGCCGAATGAAGTCGATGGCGTTGCGAAGGCGACGAAAGACCGATCCTGGGACGTGATGGAGGCCGAGCAGAGGAAGGAGAGGGAGGACGAGCGTCGATTCCATCCTCGTTCTTCAAGCAGGACTCGAACGCCTCTCGAGCTTCTTCCTTGACCTTCTCCTCCCCGTTCTTGGTTGCTCGAGTAGGATTGGAGTTCGATGAAGCTTCGTTCTGGATGTCCAAGAAGAAGGAAAGATCGTCAGGAATCGCTGAGCAAAACGAATCGAACTCAGACGCGTCAGGGAACACCGAGGAGAGCAGCTCAGCAGAACAAAACTCACACGTCCTTCCTCGGCAGCCTCCCCGCTTCCTTTCTCATCCTCTTCGTCTGAGTCCCCGATTCCTACGCAAGAGAATGCCTGTCGAGGAGCTCGAACGCTCTTCTTCTCGGTCCCCAACGCCAGACCGTTCTCGACGTCCGTTTCCAGTGAAGGAGCTCTGAGACCTGAAGCCTCGAAGCTGGTGGATGCTGCGCGGGGGGTCGGTCGATGAGAGAGGAAGGGGGGAGGGGAGTTCGAGCGTTGAGGCGAGGAGGTCAACTGAAGAGGTGAGGGAGGGGTGGGGTGCGAGTGCTGGCGAGAGGAAGAGTCGGAAGCGGCTGTCGGAGGTTCGACCTCTCGGCGATGAGGATGAGGAGACGAGCCAGACGACTGTTCTCGAGGTGGCTGGTCACGAAGTCGTTGAGGTGTAGGACCTGGAGGGTTTGGCTCCCGACGACGAGGTCGATGAACGGTCCTGCTGACGCGAGGAAGGTCGTTGAGGACACGCTCCCATTCCTGACGAGGTCTCCAAGGAAGCACTTCTAGGTCCAGGACTTCCAAGCCGAACTAAAGAGTAAAAGGAGCCGAAAGAAGGAGAGATCAGTCGGGAGCTCAGGAACAAGGTCGAGAAAGAGAAAGGTTGAGGACGTACTTCCGACCTCTTCTGTAGCTCTCCATACCCCACTCTGACGACACTCTGAGCTCCAAAGGAAACTCCTTGACCGTATTTCTTGACTAAGAATCTGGTGCGACTGAGAGAGCCGACCTGGAAGAAGACCGAGCTCTTCGACGATCCTTTCTCGAAGGCGACGACTCCTCCCTCTTGAATCATCGAAAGGAAGCGTTCTTGGTCTTCGTCCGACCTAAGTCCAGTGACACAGAGATCCGCGAGAGCAACCGGGTTGAGGACGTTGAGATCGTAATGCTGGTAGAGCTGGACATCCGACGAGCGATCTTGAAATTGGAGAATAAAGGAGAACTGTCGATTGTCCCCAGGCCAGATTGGAAAGCAAGCTGAGATAGGACCGTAATGAATCAGGGAGAGGTAGAGACCGCTCGCCTGAGAGGGATGTAGAAGTCAGCTACGAAAGTCGACGCGTTTCGAAGAAGAGAAAGAGGAACTCACCGAGATTGAAGCCTTCGTGTAAACTCGAAGGATGCGACCTTTCGGAGTTGGAGGTTCATTTCCTTTCGGCCAAGCTAGATGCAGAATGTGACCCTTCGAGTCTATGACCAGTTCGTTGGCGAGGGCGAAAGCTTGATCGGCTAAAACGACGCGTCGAAAGAAGGGAGGTGAGCTTCGTCGGACGATCGAGTGCGTAGTTGGCGTTGAAGGAGAAGAGCCCACCATCTGCTGGGGTCTCAAAGATGATGCGAGGTTCTGTTCGAGACAGTCGCACCCTGGGGGTAAAGAAAGAAACTATCGTCAGGATTCCGCAGGAGGCAAGAGGGAAAGAAATGAAACGAACTCACTCGGCAGGTTTGACGAGGGCGATACTTTCGATCATGTTACGAATCTGAGCTGTTCCGACGCTGCGATCCAGACCAAGGATCAGGAGCTTAGTTTCCATCGAAGCGAGGCTGGGTGGCTCGAAGGACTGAGGAGGAGAGGAGGAGAGGAAGGGTCGACGCGACGCGTTTGGAGATGGAGTTGGATCCTCGTATCGTCTTGACGTAGGATAATTGCTTCGAGCCGAAGGTTGCGAATTCTGATGGTTTCGAGGACGACGAGGGCTGAGAGATCTGTCGTCTCGACGTCGAACCGGCGAGCGGTCGACGCGAGGAGAAGTGGTTCCAGCTGCTGCTTCGAGATGAGACCTCCTGCAAGATGAGGCAGAAGGCGAAGTAGCTAGTCAGCATAACTCTCAAGTTCTTCTGACGCAAGATAGGCGAACTAATGAGAGCCGAGTGGCCGACGAACTCACTCCGAATTCCTCCCTCTCCTCTCGTCGACCTCCTCCTCCTGCCTCTGTTCTCCACCCAACTCAAGGCGGCTGGACGAAGCTGCTCGATCCGATCTGGAGTCTCCATCTGGACGTGTCCCTTCCTTGCTGTAGATGGATTTCGTAGGAGATCGTTCGTTTCCTCCTTCGAGACGCGTCGTGTCGTCGTCGAGATCGAAGAATGACGAAGCCGTGGGTCGAGCTCGACGCTTCTGAAGGGACGGGACGCTCGAGAAAGGCTCTTGGCTCGATGTTTGGTGAGGTCTAAGGGATTATACCACGAAAGAAGGAAATAAAACTGAGGGTCAGTGTCGACGCGGCGATCCTATCAAACGGAAGTGGAGATCCCTACCTTCCCTCCCTGTTCTCGTACCCTGATCCTGATCTTCTCTCGTCAATGCCGATCACACCACTTCGAGAAACAAGGCAACGTGAGGACGGGAACGATCAGCTCTGTCTTGTCGGGGCGCGTCGTCAAGTGAGGTTCTCTTTCCTCCTTCCGTTTCTTTAAAACGTTGAAATAGACTCACTTCGAACCCAATCTACCCACCCCATCAGATCTAGCGGAGCCTCCAACCTGCGTCGAACCTGATTCATCTGCTTCCTGAGAGCGAGAAGACGACGGCCGAGAGGTCGACCCTTTGCGTTCCTCTCCCCTTTCCTGTGGCGAGTCCCACCCGCCTTGCTCTCGAGACGAATCGGTTTCGGAGCGTTCGAGATGGGAAGAGGAGTACGGGGAGTAGCTGGTGAGATGAGGAGTAGCAGGTTCGGGTCCCTGGGAAAGGAAAGAGCCAAAAAGGAGGGTGGGTGAGCTCGAGGGTGGGAGGAGCTCTGAACGTAAGCAAGGAGGATCAGAACTCACGACGATGGTGTTGTTTCGGAAGCAGTCATCGTCAGCGTCATAGTTGTTGGAGTAGAGGTGCTCCTTATCTGCCTCAAACTTCAGGAAGAAGAGGTTCGAGTCAGTGAGAGGACGGCAAAAGGGGAGGACGAGCAGCGAGCTCGAGCTCAACGTCTCGAGCCTCAGGAGATCGAGAGAAGCTCACCGCCATCGCAGGATGAGCATCTCGCTTCACATGGGATATCGCGCCGGATTGGCTTAGATCTCCTTGGCTTCTGTCCATCTTTGAGTGCAAGGAGAAGGGAGGAGGAGGAGGGGCAGAGAGTCGAAGGAAGGAACGGAGCAGAGGTCGTCGTGAGAGGGTGACGCGGACGAGAGAGAAGGAAGGGAAGTGTCAGCAAAGTTTCAGAGGTATTTTGGAAGTGGAATAAGAGAGCTAGTACCTTTCAAGAGTAATAGCTGAAGGAAAGGGGAGGTCTTGAGATGATGGTGTGGGAGAGGGAGGGAGGGCAGACAGCTCTTCGTTTCGCTCGACGCTCGCTCCTGACGCCGTAATTAAAAGTTTCTGACTACAGGTCAGACTTCATACCTGAACCTTTACCAGCGAGAACGAGGACCGAGTGACTACATAGAAGCGTTCTCGGCCTTCTAGATCTCGTTTCTGCTTTCCGTCTCCGAGCTCGATGGAAGATCGAAACCGAACGAGACGTCGAGAAACAAACGAAGTGGGATAAAAAGTTAAGGCTGTGGGTTGTAGCTAAGATGGTATGCATATCAAATAACGGCTGAGAGATGGGAAAAAGTGGGACGTGAGGAAGGCATGCGAAGGGAAACGAGACGCGTCGAGGGTCGAAGTGACCTGGGAGAAGAAGCGAAGAGTAACGATCAAGCGAAGAACGTAAAGCAGAGATGAAAAGACGAGAGGGTCGTAAAAACATGAAAGAGAGAGAGATGTGTCCAAGAAGAATCGAGATGACATGCGAGAAAAGAAGAAATCGAAACGAAAGAGAACCGACGTCGACGCGACGCGACACCCACCCTACTTCCCCCGCAACCTCGGATCCAATCTCATTCTCTCCTCCATCTTCTTCTTCCCAGCCTCCCTAGCCTCGAGCCTCCCCATCACCTCAGGATTCGTCAACATGAGTTGCTCTCGGGCTTGAGATCCGGGAGGGCAATTCGTCGAGAGATGGTCGAGGAGCTGCTCGTCCGAAGGAGCAGCACCGTTGCCGTTGGCGGATGCCGAAGGAAGAGAGGGAGCTTGTTGCTGAGGTGGGAAGGGGAGCTGAGGTTGGAGAGGCAACTGAGACTGAGGGAAGGAGGGAGGTTGAGTCAGGTGAGGGTAGCCGCGAAGAGGTCGCTGGTGTTGCTGTTGCTGCTGCTGCTGCTGTTGTTGTTGTTGTTGTTGTTGTTGTTGTTGGAGGAAGAGCTGCTGGCACTGGAAGTACTGCATCTGAGCAACGAAGGCCTGCTGCTGGAGGGAGAGAGGAGGGGGTGGAGGTGCGAAGGGGTTCGGCCTCATGTTGGGCTGCTGGAAGAACGACGGCCCGGGTGTGAGTTGAGGAGCAGCGTAGGAGATGAAACCTGTTTGAGGAGGTGCTGGAGAGAAGAAAAGGTTGCGAGTGGGAGCAGGAGGTGGTGGTGGCTGTACTTGAGTAGCGACGGATCCAGGACGTTGCTCGACCTGAACGAAGACAAGCAAGGAGAGAAGGTAGTCAGGGAAGTGGAAAGAAAACCCTCGAGCGTGAAGCTGGAGACTCACTGAACAAGCTTCGGGAGGACGATCCTCGACGACGCTGCTCTCTTGACTGACGTCGACGTCCTTCATCGAAACGGAAACTGAGTCGTGCTCGACCTCCTTCGTCTGATTCGAGCCAAGAAGCTCCTCCGAAGCTTGTTGTTCTCCGTCCAGCAGCTCCATCTGATGAGATATAAACGAAAGGAGACGCGTGGGAATCAGTCATGTCTCGAACACGCGACGAGAACGAAAAGACGAGAAGAGTTACTCACAGACGTCCCCGGAGCGGCCACCACTCCCTCCTCTCCGTCTGAATCATCGTAGTCACTGAGACCGGCGAAAGAGAAGGTCTGCCGAGTGGTTCGAGGAGCCTTCTGCTGAGTTGATGCCTCCTCCGTCGTCTTGTCGTCCTCCTTGACCTCCGTGGCTGGAGGGCTCCCGACGTGACGAGCATCGACGAGCATCCTATCCGGGTGCGAGGACGATCCAGAAGAAAGAGGAGAAGCTGATCGAGGTCGAGGACGAGCGGGAGATCTTGAATCTCGACGAGAAGAAGCCCTCCCCGATCTTCGACGATGATCTCGGTCGGAAGAGTGGGACCTCGATCGAGATCGTTCTCGATCCTCGTATCCTCTGGACGGAGGAGACCTGTCTCGACCTCTCGAGTCGGAGATTCGTCGTCGAACAGGGCTGAGCGACCTCTCGTCCCTCTCGTCTCGAGATCCGTCGCGTCCACGGAAGCGAGATCCATATCCAGACTCGTACGACGAGTCTCGTTGAAGCCTCCTGCAAAAGTGAAATCAAGAAGGAAGCAAGATCAGCCTCAGGTCCAGCTTTTAAAGGGGTACGAAAGAGCGGCGAACGAAGCAAACTCGAACTCACTCGGCCTCCCTCTCCATCTTCCTCCTCCGCTTCTTCTCCTTGTTCTTCTGCTCCACCTTCTCGATCCTCTCCTTCTCCTTCCTCCTGGAGGCGTACTTTGCTTCCTCCTCCTCCTCCAGGCGTTTCTTCTCCTCGGCGAGCTTCTTGCTCTTTCGAGCCGCTTCCTGCTCTTCCTCGTAGGCTTCGTCGTCTCCGAACATCCTCTGCACACTCTCGGAGCCAGTCAGACGACGAGATAGCTCGGGTGGACCGGTACCGGCCGAGGACGCAGGGGACGAGACGGCGAGGGAAGATCCGAGGGAGATGAAGAGCTTCTTCGGGGAGGTGGGTTGCTGCTGCTGTTGCGGCTGAGGGATGGTGATCGAGAGTCGAACCGGTGCTAGTTCTGGTGGATGCGATGATGTTGTGTTGTGGGAAGAGGGGTGGGGAGGAGGCTGATCCTCGAGAGAAGAAGAACTCGGATCCGGATGGAAGGTTGAGCTTGACGCGACGGGTGGTTGTGGTTGTGAGGGAGGCTCCGGTCGAAGGGCTGGTTCTGGGTAGGGAGGAGGAGAGTACGAGATGTTGGGGAAGTGATGAGAAAGCACGAGCAATTCGTCTGGCGTCGGCGGCTTGATGTCTTGAGTCCCTTCCCTCGTCGTCGATCTCCCTTCTTCTTCCCTCGAAGTCGATTGATCTTCGTTGTCCCTAGTCTCTTCGTCAACGACCTCTTCCTTCCCATGGTTCTCCTCCTCCACCTCCTCTTTCACCGACAAGCCTGCCACCCACATCTCTGCCCTCTCCTGTCCTCGTCGAGACGATTCTCCCTCTTTCTCCTCCTCTCTCGCCGCTCTCGCCGCGTCATGCTCCACGTAGCACTGTTCCCTCATTGCAGCCCACCATTCGATGGTCTGTTCAGGATCAGGGGCGTTGGAATAAGACGCTGGCGGCTCCGGCTTGACCTCGACCTTGACGACGCGTTCGGCTGCAACCTCCTGACGCTCGACCTGAACGGCTGGTTCCGAGGACGAAAGATCCAGTTGTGATTGACGATGCTGATGGTTGGTCGGATGCGAAGCGTCTGTATGGGCTCGAGGTGGAGAGGAGACGTGTCGAGTGGGTCGAGAGTAGGAGGAAGAAGATGATGCTGGTAGAGATCGTTCGACAGGTCTTGACGATGAGGAGGCTGTAGGTGCTTGGGTGGTGGATCGAGGTCCTGTTGGGATGGGTCGAGGCGGAGGGATCCGATCCTGACGTTCCTGCTGCAACGGTTGTCGGTTTCGAGGAGGAGGAGGCTGTTGCTGATGAGGAGGGAACTCTCGGTGTGAGAGATGAGGAGGAGTCGCTCGATCGGTTCCGAAGTCGGGTCGAAGAGGATTGTTCGGAATGGAGGCTCTTTCGTAGTCAGGGTAGAGTTGTTGACTGGAAAAGAAACGGGAAGAAATTAGCGAGGGGCGAACGGAAAGAGACAAAGACAGACGCGGTCGTGGAACTCACCCGTTGATTCTGGAGGACTGTACAGAATTCCTAAAAGATCCGTATATAGCGTTCGAGCTAGAGGGGTAAGGTACGTCTCGACTGCAGAGGGAAAGAAGAGAAAGTGGGTCAGATTTCGTGAAAGACGAACGCGTCGAATCCAATCCAACTCACTCTCGATCTCCCTGACTTCCTCGAGCGTCTGAGCGCTCTCTTCCTTTGCCCTTGTCCACAGATCGGCGAGAAGGGGAATTGGCGTCTCTGCTGGTTCAAAGAAAACGAGACGGAGTCAGTCCCAGTCTGGTTCTTTCCAGAGACGCAAAGTCAAGGCAGAGAGCTGCTCACCCTCCTCTGTCACCGTAACCTGAGTCCCTCCTGCGAACCTCCATATCCTCGGATTGGCCGTATCTGGACACCCAAGAGGAAGAATGACGAATAGCAGATCAGCTTCTATTCGACTCGTCCGGAGAACGAACGAGAACAGAAGACTTACCTCGAGCTCAACGACCTCGATCTCGATTCCTTCAGCCCGTCGTTCCTCTCTTCCTCCCTTCTCCTCCCGTCTCCGTAAGCTCCATGTTCGTAGGTACCGTTGCGGGAGTTGAAAGAGGAGGAAGCTCGAGAAGAAACTGCCGTTGGAGCTGGTCCCCATCCTCCGTTCTCGTCGTCCTCGTCCACTTGCGCGGTGTTGGATCTCGATCGAGGAGCTGGATCCTCGAAAACAGGAGAGTAAGATCTGACGACTGGGGGTTCGGGTTCAGGCTCCTGTCGAGAAGAGCGAACAAGGGAAGGAACGGGGGAGGGGAGAGGGGAGGGAGGCAGGAAGACAGGAGGTGAGCTCTCGATTTCTTCGAAGCTCGGAGAATGAGAAGGAGAGGAAGGCTCACGAGGATCAGGACGATATGATCATCAGGATCGTCTTCGTTATACACATGGATGTCCCAGTCGTTCTCGGCTTGGACCTGGAAGGAGGAAAAGGTCAGACGGAAGTGAGAGGGGAGCAAAGGGAGCGAGGCAGAGCTCACCTGTTCTTGCGTCGAAGCCTTCCTTCCTAGAGGCACGAGAGCTTGACCGTAGGGTCGAGGAGCCTTGGACTTTTGCACAGACCCATCTGCTCGTTTTCCGTACAACGTGTTTCGTCTCATCGCTGCCGCTCCAACAGAGAGAAGGTCGAGCAGAGAAGGGAGAAGGGCAAGACGAGAGCTTGAAGACGAGCTGTTGGAGGAGAGCGATAGCGACGTATATAGGGTTAGTGAGGACTCAGAGAAGGAGACTAGAAGTGCTATATACTCACTGTGAGAGGGGTGAAGTGCGATGAGATAAGTTGAGGGAGTGGTGGTCGGTGGAGGGGAAAGGAAGGAGGAGGAAAGGTGAGCTCGTCGAAAGCTCCGACTCTGCTCTCCTTCCTTCCTTTTTCCCACGGCTGTAGCCTCAAAATTTCTCGCTCTGCGATTGTGCTCGGTTCTAGGCAAGCTCTTTAGGCTGAGAGCTACTGGACATTTCGCTGGAGTCAAAATCTCCTCGTTTCGCCCTGATTCTTACCTTGTCGTCGCGAGAGTCGTTTAAAAGACAAGAAACGACTGGACGAAGAGAGAAGAGGACGACGCCAACGAGAGTTGAACGAGATTCTGACAAAGGTAAGCAAGATGTGAAGGTAGTGCGAGAGCTAGGACAAAAACATGCGAAAAGGAAGAACGCGTCGATGAAAACGAAAGCAAGTGCGAGGTACAGCGAAACGACGAAGCAGAGTAAGACGAGAAGTGTAAGACGACAGGCATAAGCAAATACAAGCAGTAGAAGACTAGTTGATAACACATGAAGAAACGATCGGGTGTGGAGAAGGAAAGCAAAGGAGATGATGGACGAGAAACGAGACGAGGGCGACGCGACCTCCCTCAGCAAACCCTACCGCCTTCCCACCCCCTACCAGCGTACGCTTCCGAAACGAGAGCTCTCCGTTACCGCCAGTTCTGCCTCTCTGCGCTCAAGCATGAAGGTCACTCCCGGATCCCGCCTCCTCAACTCTTCTCGAGCTGGTGTTCCCACTGGAAATTGAACCGAGAGGAGGGCGAGGAGTTGCTCATTGGAGTACCCAGTTTCCATGGGAGTAGGTTGAGGAGGCTGAGATGGTGGGAAAGGAGCTGGGGTTGGTAGGGCTGCGGCTTGAAGTTGAGGTGGCTGAGGCTGAGGAACGGGGAAGGGGAGGGGTCGAGGCTGAAGCTGGTGCTGAGGGGAAGGGTGAATAGGATGCTGCTGAGGTGAGAAGTGTACTGGAGGAGGGAGTTGTTGCTGCTGGATGAGTTGAATGGTTTGCTGGATGATCGCCTGTTGCTCAGGAGTGATGGAAAGAACAGGAGCGACGGCGTTCGATCCGTCGAGAGCGACCGCCGACGATCCTCCTGGAGTGGGCTGAGGAGCGGATTTCGAAGCGGAGGAAGCCAAGAAAGAAAAATCGACCTAGAAAAGGGAAAACGAGAACGAAAGAGACGAAAGATCAGCGAAAGGAACACGACGAGACCGAAAATCAACCGACAGAAGACCAAACGCTCACAGGGACTTCGACAGCGGCGACCTCGTCGCCCTCATCGTCCGAATCGTCCAAATCTCCAACTCCGACGCAGGTGTACGACTGACGAGAAGGTCGACCAGCGACCTTCTGCTCGACGGCGACGCGTCTCTCCTTCTCGACTCCGGCGGTTGAAACATCCTCGACAGACGCCTTCGTCGACGAGGAAGCCCTCTGGGTTTGAGCATCGTCGACGAGGTCCTTTTGGGGTTGTGACGAAGTCCATCGGGAAGGAGGTGAAGCCGACCTGGTTCGCCGACGCGTCGAAGAAGGGCCTGAGGGGATCGAGGGAAGTTCGATGTCTCGAGCTCGACGAGTCGTATCCCGTTGACCACCTCGAGGAGGAGAACTGATTCGGATCCTTCGAGGATGTGCTGGAGCGGGGTCTTGGAGTTGTTGAGAAAGAGGAGTGGGAGGATTGGGCTCCGGGACTCGTGGTCGACCACTCTGGCCTCTCTTCGCTGCTCGAGGAAGTTCATCCTTGTAGTCCTGCCACGGTTGCTGAGGTCTTAATGGGAGAACGTCGAGATCGAGTACGTCTACGCCAAACTGAAGAAGAAGGATTAGAAAGGAAAGAGAGTCAGCAAGGCTGCTCGAACCTCCTCTCCCAGAACGGCTGAAATTGCGAAGGTGAAAACTCACCTGCGACTCCCTTCCCAACTCCCCGTAACGAACGAGGATCTTGCTTCCGGCTCCAAAAGGGAGGTAGCTCTTGTACTTGTCGACTAGGTGACTGGCCCGACTGAGAGAACCGACTTGGAAAAAGACGGCACTTCGATTCGTAGGTCCTTTGGAGCAGCCTACGACGGATCCCTCTCGAAGCATCTCCAGGAAACGACGGTAGTCGGATTCTCCTTGGATTCCCAGGACGCAGAGATCCGAGAGAGCTCTCAAGTCGAACTTCTTGGAGTCGACGTCCCGGACGAACTTCCGACTCGACGACGCATCTTGGAACTGAACGATGAATGAAAACGCTCGAGAGCCTTCTGGCCAGATAGGGAAGGCTGATGAGATGAGTCCGTAGCGGATGAGGGAGAGATAGAGTCCAGCGGCCTGGAAGGGAAAGTAGAGGAGTGAAGGATCGAGGGTCAAGTCGAAGAGCTCGAGGCGAAAGAAGATTGAGGAAACGTAGGACTCACCGAGACGGATATCTTGGTGTAGACGCGAAGAACAGGACCCTGAGGCGAAGAAGGCTTCTTTCCGTCGGGCCAGGCGAGTCGGAGCCTCCTCGTGTCGATGACTATCTCGTTTGCAGTGGCGAAGGCTTGCTCGGCTGTCGAAGCGAAGAAAGAACGAAGGTGAGCGATCAGTAGTCTCGAAAGCCATCCCTGTCGAATCGGAGTTTCCAGACTAGCGATCAGAGACGTCGAGCGAGAAAGGCGAGTTTACTCACCATCGTCCTGAGTGTCGAAGAATACTGCCGACTCTGAAGATGACAATCGAACTCTGAGTAAAGGATAAGAAGCGAAGGATGAGCTGCAGTTTTTCATCCTCCGACGTCGAGAAAAATAGAGGAGGAACCCACTCTATGGGTCTTACGAGGGAGATGTTCTCCAGCATGAGTTCAATCTGCTCCCTTCCGACGCTTTCATCGAGGTCCACGATGAGAAGCTTGTAGTCGGTGGATGGAAGAAGTTTGTGATCCTTCCGAGCTGGAGCTCGAGGGAGAGGAGGTGGGGAAGGGACGCGCTCGATTCGATGCGATTTGTTGGGAGATCGACTGCGATCCTCGAGTCGTCTTCGAGGAGGAGACCTGCTTCGAGGTCGGGCAAGGATGGGACGACGAGGACTGAGCGACCTTTGATCTCGACGAGGTGGTGGCGAGTGTGGACGATGACGAGGAGGAGGAGGAGAAAAGTTTCGTTGGCGAGAGGGAGGTGAAGGGTCGCGTCGAAGGCGGGGAGGAGAGACAGGCCGTTGACGCGGAGGAGGCGAGAGAGCACGTCTACGATGAGGAGGAGGAGAGTCGATTCGTGTATCCCTCCTGAAAAGGACAAAATTTACAGGTTGGTGAGCGAAGGGCGAGAGCAGGAGGGAGGCGAGATACGAAGTGACTCACGATGCCTTCCATCTCGCAGCTTCCCTCTCATCACTCTCACGTCTTACATCCCCCAAGGACTTCTTCCTGACCCAGTGCGCCTTCCCTCCACTCCTCTCCCCTCCATCCTTCGGCTCCCCGTGTCGTCCTTCCTCGGCTCTTCCCCTTCCCGTCAAGCGTCTCATCTCGTCCTCTTCCTCGACTCTCCTTCTTCCCTCCACCGTTCTCCCTCGTCCCTCCAAATCACGAGGCTCGTCCCTCATAGCTCTACGATCGAAGAACTCAGGACTCCTTCCTCGAGATGTTCCTTTGGCTGGACGAGGGACAGTGGAGGTTGAAGGCGAAGGACATCGTCGAGATGGACGAGAAGCCGAAGCGAGGGAAGCGGTGACGGGTCTAGAGGAGATGGCGAGAGACGGCTGCTGAGGATGGTGGGAGGTAGAAAGAGGATTGGGCTGTTGGGCTACTGCTCGAGGAGGTTGCGAGGAGGCGGAGGGCGTTGACGATTCCGGTCGAGTCAACGGCTGCTCGTCTGGCTCGATCTTGATCCTTTCGTTCTCGTTGAAGAAGGACAAGGCCGAGGGTCGACTTCGAGTCGGTTGCTGAGTTGAAGTTGACGTCGACGGTCTTTGCGGTCTATCGACGGGTCCTGACCGACGAGCTGCTTCCTCCTGCTTCGACGCGACGGCGTCCGACAACGACGAACTTCCTGCGTCTCTCTCTCTCGAAGCTGACCCAACCTGCTGCTCTTTGTTCTTCGGATCGTGTCCGTCGGCGATTCTTCCTCCGTTCGTTCCGACCTCGAGAGCTCCTGGCCGTCTGCGAGCGTTGTCGAGCCGGATTTGTTGCATCACCTCTCGAAGCGACCCTGGCTCTGCCCTGGGAGGATCGAGCTGAGGATCTGGGTACTGCTGAGCTCCAACGATGGATCCAAGTTCCGGCGTTTGAGGGTGTGGGGGAAAGAGAGCTGCTGATGATGCTAAAGGAGGAGGGAAAGATGGTGCGAGCGAGCGACCTTGAGGAGGAGGAGACCTTCGCCGGTAGGTTGTCGATGGGGAGGTTGCGATGGTCGAGACTTGAGGAGAGTATTCTTGAGATGAGGTTCGAGGTCCGGTGGGAATGGGTCGAGATGGAGGTATGAAGGTTTGAGGAGGAGATCGCTCTTGGACGAGTTGACTTCGGGGACCTCTGGGTGGAGAAGTTATTCGAGAGAGGAGGGAGGGTGCTGAAGGAGATGGAGATGTTGGACGAGTCGGTCGATCGAAGTCTGGTTCGTAGAAGGCTGGAGCGATGAGTCTGGAGAAAGTGAAGAAAGAAGAAGGGAAAGAGGTCAGGATGTCGCTGGCTTCAGGGACCCTTGGGAGGTCAAACGAAGTAAGAGCTGAGAAGGGCGACTCACGGCTCTTTTGAGGACTGAGGAAGTCTCGAGTTCGATTCTGGCAGCGAGGAAGCAAGAGATCCGTATCTGCTGTCGATACTGGAAGAAGGAAGAGGGAGGAAGAGCTCAGGAAAAGGGTCGAAGGAGGTGGAGCTGGAGAAGAAGGAAACTCACGCTTTGGCTCTCCCTCTGATCTCGATAGGCCTAGGTCTCTCCGTCTCTCGCGGCGCCTGTGAAAGCGGCTGATCGAAGTTGGGCTTGTAGATGCGCTGGTTCGAAGAGCTGGAGGACGGACGAGCCATCGTTTGGAGGAGGTGAAGGTGAGGAAACGAAGGTCGAACCGATTCTTCCTCGACGTCGAGCTGGTGGTAGATGAGAAGGAGAGAAACGAGATCAGCAAGGTCGATACAATCAGGGTATGCGCAGAGCTGTACGACGTACCTTTTGAAGCTTGAAGAAGTTGTAGAGAGAAGGACGAGTGATGGTCGGGGGGGGGAGGAAGGAGAGTGAAGGTGAGCTCAAGAAATCTCCTCCTCTCCTCCCTCGCAACGACTCTATTGGTTCGTCCTCAAATCTGCTCGGAGTTTCACTTTCGAGATCGAGAGATGAGCCTCTCCAGAACCAACCGATGACTGGGAAAATCTACTTTACTTCGAATACAGCCCGGCTTGTGCCTTCTCTCCCCGCAGTGAGCTTGGACGTCGCTTGTTCCCCCTCAACCACTTCCCTCCCTTGTCCCTCCCTCCCTCCCTCCCTCCCTTCTCTTCTTTCTGTCCCACTCCTTTTGGCTATGCTCTCTTCTTGAACGAATCACACAATCCTTGCAACCTCTAGAATTCCATTTTGCTCGTGCTCTCTCTTTCTCGGCGCCCTTCCCTTCTTTGTGGGTCTCCCGGCCCTCGGCCACCCTCGCTCTCAGCTCCGTTTGCTGACCTCTTCGCCGTTTTCCTTTCTCTTTCAGAACCCATAGAAACTCCTAACCCACCATCACCAGCAGGGACACCTTCTTTACCTCCTCTCTCTCTCTCTCTCTCTCTCTCTACGATGACGGTCGAGCAGACTCTTCTGGCGGACATGTCCAAGGCAAGTCGTCCTCCCTTGCCCTCCCGCCTCCTCCTCCTCCTCCTTCGAGCTCTGTTTTGACCCGCTTCTTCCCTTTTGGTTCTCGTTTCTACCAGTCCATCACCGAACTCGAGGTCGCTCTCTCCATCCTTCGACCTGAACTTCGAGTTCGGGATCAACAGCTGTTGGGGATGGGCAAGAACGACAAGAAGAAGATGAAGAAGCAGAGGGAGAAGGAGGAGAAGCTCGAGCGCGAGCTCAACGGGCTAGGAAAGAATGGAAAGACTCCAAAGAAGCCTAGAACTAGTGAGTACTATACCTTCACAGTCTCATCTCTAGCTTCTCTGGAAAAGTCCCCAAGGAGAAAGGGATCAAACGACTCCCGTTCTCCCTCGACCTCGCACTGACATCACCTTGTCCCTCCCTCCCTTCTCCTCTTCTCCCTTCTTTCCCCACCCTTTTCTCCGCTCCTACCTCTTTCTCTCTGAGGATTCGCTTCGTCTCCAGCTCGTTCACACTCTCAACCTACCTCCCTTCGAGAGATCCAGCAGATCTCTTCGGAATCAGCTCCTCAACCTCCTCCTCAGGTCAACGGACACCTCTCGGTCCCTCCTCCCCTCGTCTTTGGACCCGCCGTTGGAATCGCCATGGCGCACACGAGTCTAGGAACGGACTCTCTACAGCATCTCAACACCGCCTCGAAGGAGAAGCATCATCACAAGGGTCTGCGAGCTATGTTCAGGAAGCGTGAGTCCTCTGTGGAAGAGCTGGGCGGCGCGTTTGGTGAGCTCGGGCTGACTCGACCTCTCCTTCTCCTCCCTCCCTCTCGAACAGCCTCACACTCCTCTGGTTCTACGCCTCACTCCTCCACTCCCTCTACACCAACCCTCTCAGCTACTCCAGACGTCCCTACCACTTCCACTTCTCGCAGTCAACGATCGCACTCCTCAACATCCAGTCGAACCGTCAAGGTCGCAGCTCCTCCTCCTCCTCCTCCTCAGATCTCCTCTCCCTTCCGACCTCCGAATCATCCCTCCAGTAGAGACGACTCCCCAGTCCTCGCTCAACTCAGCCTCAGCTTATTCAAGCTCCGAACACTTCACACATCGCTATCAGCTCTCCTGGACCCGAAAACACCAACGGGAGGCTCGACCATCGCCCTCCCGGCAGCCTCGTTGGAGGAGCACGGTCTCTCGTTCGGAGGCCCTAGTGGGAGCTCATCGAGGCTGGTCGTTCCCCAGCTGGCCTCAGAGGGCATCCACGAGGAGGACGAAGGAGACGAGCGGACGCCGAGGAGACCGAACCTTGGGAGGGGAGCGCACGAGAGGAGGGATTCAACGTCCTCACTCATCTCGAGCGTTCTCTCCGTCTGGTTTGACGCCGAGATGGTCCCTTACGAGTCGGACGGGTCGGACGAGGAGGACGAAGGACCTTCAGGATGGAGGGATCCTCTCGAAATCTTCGATTCGGACGAGGAGAACACGCTCTCATCGGGCTCGCCAGCTTCGACTCCCTCCTACTCTCCTCCCATGTCCACTCCCACCTTCTCGCTCCTCTCGGACACCATCACCACCTCCTCAGGCTCAGCATCCAACCCAAGTCTCGCATCTTCATCACCACCATCCCATCAGTCTCGCTTCTCTCAGTCCACTATCTCTCCTTCCAACTCGACACCCGACACCTCCTTCACCTCCGCTCGCACATCCCTCTCCCCCTCCGACGCGTCGACAGCTCAACCATGGACGCCAACAGGCCAACTCCATCCAGCATCCGAAGCTTCGACCTCCTCGTCATCCTCGCACGCAAGCAGCTGTAGTTCGACGAGCACTCCCATCCCTCAGGTCGAATGGAGGACGAAGCTTCCAGCCGTGACTCCGAAGGACGAAGGAAGTCTCCTGGGAGTGCTCAGGAAGAGTGTTGGGAAGGACATGAGTCAAATCACCATGCCTGTGACCTTCAATGAGCCTTTGTCGCTGCTACAGAGGTGAGCTCGAGTCTTCCCTTCCTCTTCTCGTCGCGTCGAGCTGACTCTCTTTTCGTTCAATCTCCCCTCTTCGTTCAACAGACTCGCAGAGGACGTCGAGTATACAGATCTTCTCACTCTTGGAACTCGGTCGTTCGATTCTATCGAGAGGATCGCTCACATCGCCGCCTTCGCTGTTTCGGGGTTCGCTGCCGCTAAGATGAGATCGTCGAGGAAACCTTTGTTCGTCTTCTCTTTCTCTGCCTCTTCTTCGGTCGATGCTGATCTACTTTTCTATCCTATTGAACCTCAGCAACCCCATGCTGGTACGTCTGTCTCGGCCTTGCGGTCCAGTCGAGACAAGGCTGAACTAACGCGTCTCTTCTCTTCTTGCTTTCCAGGGCGAAACCTTCGAACTCGTCCGACCTGGGGTTCGATTCGTCGCCGAGAAGACGTCTCATCACCCACCGATCATGGCTTCGCACGCTGATGGAGACGGCTGGGAGATGTGGCAGACTTCTGGAGCGAAGAATCGACTTGCTGGTTGGTTCCCCTCTTCTCTTCCTCTCGCTCGCCTCTCACGAGCTCACCGCCTTCTTGCCTTTCTTTTTCTTCACTCACAGGAATGTCCCTCGAGATCGTTCCCGTCGGTTCAACCTTCGTCAAGATCCTCAGCACCGGAGAAACGTTCACCTGGACGAAACCGTCGTCGTACGTTCGAAACCTCGTCGCTGGAACGAAATACGTCGAGATCATCGGGAAGATGGAGATCGTCAACCTCAACACTGGAGATGCTTGCGTTCTTACGTTCAAGGAAGCTTCGTGGGGTGGGTCAGGGAGGAACGCTGTTTCGTGAGTTCGACGTCTCCTTGCTTCGACTTCGTTCTCTCTCTCTCCCTTCCCATGACCAAAACGAGTCGCATCTTCCTTTTCTGACGAGGTCTTCTTCTATGGTTACCAGTGGAGTCGTCGTGAACAAGGCGGGGAAGAAGGCTGCTTGGATCGACGGAAAGTGGGATTCGAAGCTCGACGTGAGTCTCTTTCTTTCCTTCCCTCTCTCTTCCGCTCGTAACTGATCTTGACCCTTTATGATTTTCGACAGGTCCGCTACGGATCCGCCAACGATCCTCCTCACCCTCTCTGGAAAGCCAACGAGTGGCCAGCTCACGCTGAGAACTACTACGGGGTACGTCCAACGCCTCTTCTCCAGCTTCTCCCCTTCTTTCTTGCCTCGTCGTCACAGGTCCGACCCTCGATCTGACACCTTCGTTCTACCTCGTCGTTTTCGCATCGCAGTGGAACTTCTTCACCCTCTCGCTCAATCAACTCTCGCCAACCTTCTCGGTGAGTTTTCCCGAATCCTCAATCTCACGTCGCGTCTTCGCCCCTCCAAATCAAACCGTCAAAACATCAACAGATCCACAAACAACTGCGCTATCTCTTCCACCTCAACCAACCAAATCGAGGGCTGACTTCTTTCCCTCCTTCTTTTTTTTTTCGCATCTCCCCTCCGAAACCTCTCCTGTCCCGCCTCTCGCCAATCTCTACTACGAACGCATCCAGTCCCTGCTCCCAACGTCCGACTCCCGGTTCAACCCCTCGCAACGCTTCCTCGAGGAGGGAGACATCGAGTCCGCCGAAGCTTCGAAAGCGGTGCTGGAAGCGAAGCAGAGGAGCAGGAACAAGGCTCGAGAGGAGGCAGGGGAGAAGTGGACGCCGAGGTGGTTTGAGAAGGACGAGGAAGGGGAGGAGTGGGTGTTCAAGGACGAGTGCTACTGGAAGGCGAGGGAGAAGGAGGGAGGGTTTGAGGATTTGGATCTTTGGTAGTTCGGAGAGTGCTGAGTTGGGAGAAGTGTGCGGCTGAGGCTTGGTGGGGGATGGGAGGGCATCCGACCGTCGCGGACTCGACCTCGTCGCTCCTTGTTTTTCCTTTGATGACTTTTTTTTCTTTCTTTTGCCTGTGCCTTGCTTAATACCCTTTTTTTTCTTTCTGTAGTACCCTAGGAGATCTTCTTTCCTATTTTATCGCTCTGCCTGCTTGCGTAACAAGAAACCTGGGATCTTTCTATCTCAAGAGAACTCTGTCAATCGCGTCAGCCTCCCTCCCTCTCTCCTCCTCTGATCTGCTTTCAAAAAGGTGGAGGCTTCTCTCTCCCCCCAACCACATTCTCCCCTCCCTCCCCCTACGATCCTCCCTCTCCTTCTTTCTCCCCTTCGTAGATCTCTCTCCACTATGTCTTCTGATCTGTGAGTTCCCAAGTTTTTTTCTCTTGGAACGAGTAGAGAGTGAAGAGAGAGGAGGAGGAGAGGCGAAAGATGGTGGCTGACTGCTCTTCTTTTTTCGTTGCCCAATCTCTCCTTTGTTTCTCTCCTCCCTCCTTGCGATACTGGAAAATGAATCTAGTGCTGATATCGGACTCATCGGTCTCGCCGTTATGGTACGTTCAACTTCTGCTACATCGCTCCTTGCAGGGTGGGAGAAACGAGGGAGAGAACCGACCCAAGCTGACGTCCTCCGTTTCCCTTCCTTCCCTCCCTTGCCTTCTACAGGGCCAGAACTTGATTCTCAACATGGTGCGCATACAGTGCCGTCTCTACTCTACTACCATGCGTTGAAAGATTGAGAAGTTGGAGAGCTCTCGAGTACTGAACGCTCTCGGTTTGCGTCCCCACCCCGTTTGCCGTCCCATCTCTCCTCCAGAACGACAAGTCAGTTCTCTCTCCTCTCCTTCCCGCTCGCCTCTCTTTTTCGTTCTCTCTCTGACCTTCTCTCCTTCTTCTCTTCACTCTCAGGGGCTTCAAGGTTGTCGCTTACAACCGAACCACCTCCAAGGTTGACGCTTTCCTCGCCAACGAGGCAAAGGGTACGTCCCGCTCTCCTCCCTCCCTCCGTTCCGCTCCTCTGCCGCCCGCCCACGTTTCATTCGTTGTTTTTCTTTCCGAGCTGACTCTCTCCTTTCTTTCTGATGATCCATCTCCCAATCAGGAACCAACGTCGTTGGAGCTCACTCCATCAAGGAGCTCGTTTCCAAGCTCAAGACCCCCAGAAAGGGTTCGTCTCGTCCTCCTTCCCTCCCTCCCTTCCTCCCTTCCCCACCTCCCTCGTTTTCCCCACCCCTCCCTCCCCACCGCAACGACGCATCTTCTCCTATTCCATCCCGACATCTTCCTATACACACACACGCACCTCTTTCTCCTCGCGCATACACTCCTCTTCTCTTCAAGCTGACCTCTCCTTTCCCTCCCTTCGTCCCAATCAGTCGTCCTCCTCGTCCAGGCCGGAGCCGCTGTCGACTCGTTCATCGACCAGCTCTCCGCCGTCATGGAGAAGGGAGACATCATCATCGATGGTGGAAACTCTCACTACCCCGATTCCATTCGACGAACCGCTGAGCTCGAGGCGAAGGGTCTCCTCTTCGTTGGATCTGGAGTCTCTGGAGGAGAGGAGGGAGCCAGGTACGGTCCTTCCATGATGCCTGGAGGATCCGCTGCTGCCTGGCCCGAGATCAAGGAGATCTTCCGTACGTACGCCGTCTCTCTGCTGCTCTCTTTCGACCGCGGTTGAGGAAAACGACGAGGAGAATCAAGTTGAGTTTGGTTCGGAGCTGACTCCGACGTTTACCGTTTTTGCGTTCGCTGACTCTCACAGAGAAGACCGCCGCTCAGGTTCCTGGACCTAACGGAGACGAGCCCTGTTGTGATTGGGTTGGTGGAACCGGATCCGGACACTACGGTGAGTTTTTGGGACCTTCTCGGGGGAAAGGAGGAAAGGAAGGTCGAACGAAAGGAGAGCTGACTTCGTGTCGTTTCGTTCTGCTCTTTTCTCGCCTTTCAGTCAAGATGGTCAGTCTTTCTCCTGCTCTTGAGCTATCCTACTCTTCGCTGACATCTCACATCTCGTTTTCGTCGATATCAGGTTCACAACGGTGAGTTTCCTTCGTTCTTTTTTTCAGCATCCGACTGACGCCCGCTTTCTGTTTGTTCCTGCTCTTCTTCTTCTAGGTATTGAGTACGGAGACATGCAGCTCATCGCTGAGGCTTACGATATCCTCCAGGTTCGTCCATCTCGCTTTGCCACTCGAAACCTTGAAAAAGCGATGCTGACCTTCGTTCTTTCCTTCTTCACAGCGAGGTTCGTTCGACTCGTCTTGCTCTTGACATCAGCTTTCGAGCTCGCCGCTGACCTTCTCCTCTTCTTCATCGTCTCACAGGACTCGATCTCTCTCCTTCCGAGATCGCCGACATCTTCATCAAGTGGAACACCGGAGTCCTCGACTCTTTCCTCATCCAGAGTGAGTCGATCTCCTCGACCTCGACCTCGACCTCGCTCGAGCTCGTCCTTCCTCCGTCTCATACCTAACTTCCTCCTTCCCTCTCCTTTCCAGTCACCTCCGAGATCCTCAAGTACAACGACGACGATGGAGTCCCCATGGTCCAGAAGATCCTCGAGTTCGTCCCTTTCCCTCCCTCTCGTCCGTCTCCTCTCGAGCTCACACGCTGCTTTCTCTCTTCCCAACTCACAGCAAGGCCGGACAGAAGGGAACCGGAAAGTGGACTGCTATCAACGCTCTCGACCTCGGAACCCCCGTCACCCTCATCGGAGAGGCCGTCTTCGCTCGATGCCTTTCGGCCATCAAGGACGAGCGAACTCGAGCTTCCAAGGTCCTCCCCGGACCCGAGAAGGTCCCCTTCACTGGTGACAAGCAGCAGTTCATGTGAGTGATAGCCTGCGTTCTTTTGAAGAGGAAAATGAGAACGAGAACGAAGAAGGAAATGAGCTCGAGCTGACCTTCGTCCTTCTCTCCTTCACCTCTCCTCCAGCGACGATCTCGAGCAGGCTCTTTACGCTTCCAAGATCATCTCCTACGCTCAGGGTTACATGCTCATGAGGGAGGCCGCTAAGGAGGTTCGTACTCTCTCATCCCTTTCCTACGCTTTTGCTTGAGAGCTGATCCTTCGCTTTCGTTCCGCCGATCTTCCAGTACAAGTGGGAGCTCAACAACGCCGGTATCGCCGCCATGTGGCGAGGAGGATGCATCATCAAGTCTGTCTTCCTTGGTGACATCACCAAGGCTTTCCAGAAGACCCCCGATCTCGAGAACTTGCTCTTCGACGACTTGTGAGTTCAACCAAGCATCTTCTCTCGCCTCGTTCGAACCTCGAGCTGACGCCGGCATTCGTTCGTTTTCGTTCTCCTCAGCTTCAAGGCTGCCATCGCTAAGGCTCAGCCCGGATGGAGGCGAGTGGTCGCTCAGGCTACCATCTCCGGAACTCCTGTTCGTTTCTTCCCTTCCTTCCCCTGCTTCGAGACCAACTTCGACGTCGAGATTGACCTCGTTCTTCTCCCTCGTTTTCTAGATCCCCTGCACTGGAGCCGCCCTCTCCTTCTTCGACGGATACAGGTCCGAGACCGTCCCCGCTAACCTCCTCCAGGCCCAGCGAGACTACTTCGGTGGTGAGTCCCGCTTCGTTTTGGCTTTCTTTTCGACGCGTCGAGTCTCGTTTCATTGCCTGACTTTTTCCTCCCTTCGTTTCTTCGTTCTTCAGCCCACACCTTCAAGGTCCTTCCCGGAAAGGAGAACGCCCGATTGAAGGCTGGAGAGGATATCCACGTTAACTGGACTGGACGAGGTGGAAACATGTAAGTCGTTCTCGTCTCTTCTCCTTTCCTGCTCCGTTCCTTCTTTTCGCTGACCTCGCCTCTCTTCGTCCATTTTCGAAATGCAGCTCCGCCTCCACCTACAACGCTTAAAATCCGTTTCCCTCTCTTTCTCTAGCTCTCTCGAACGTCGCGTTGCTGTGACGGATGCCTTTTCGTTTTGCCTGCTGTCTCCTTTCTCTCTCTCTCTCTCTCTCTTTCTTAAACAAACCTTTTTGGCTCGATGATTTTTGAGTTTTATCTTCAAAGAATGGGTTCACTCTTTAGAGACTGTTCAGAAGGGAAAGAGGAAAGAGGGAGGAGAGAACAGCACGAGAGATTCGGTCCTCGTTTGCATGCAACAGTGAGGCTCGACGAACTTTTGAGCTTGGGATGTTAAGGCATGGTATCGAAAGCTACGAACGTAGAGTTTGGAGGAGAGTATCAAGAGGGAGCGGAAGGAGAATGCGGAGAGGCAAGGGGGTGTTGGTCGGGTGGGTGGGTCGACGCGTCGGTTTTGAAAAAGGACTCAGAAAGGAAGAAGTCAGCTCGAACAGGCCTCGAAAACCGAACCAAAGGTCAACCACCAAACTGAGGCTTCCTGAACTTAATAATCTTCATCGAGCTCGAGCTCTACTCGCGGTAGTATTTATGCTGATAAGATGAACCGGATCGGCGGATGAGACTCAAGGCACGGCGACGACGTCGTCGTTTTTGTTCGTTCGAAGTCATCACAAAATGGGTCGAGAAGCGAAGCAAACGGATGAGGTAGTAAAAAGGCAGAGGGATTGAGAGTCCAACAAAGCAAGCAAAAAGCCCAAAATGGAAGCAGGTGCACGAAGGGGAAGAGAGATCTATGGGACGCGACGAAAGGGAAAGGCAAGAACTGTCGACGAGGTCAGCCAGCGATCCCTTGGTTAGGCGAGTTAATGGATTGGGATACGAACGAACTCACAAGAAAACGCTATGATCAACCAGTAGAAGCCTCCCTCTCGGCGTCGTTGCAGCCCGAAAGTTCATCTCGGTGAGCTACGAGCTGCTTGTACGAGAAAGACCTCGCCCCACAGGCGTCGCAGATGAAGTTCCTTTCGAGGTAGGCTTTGAGTCTTGAGAGTTCGCTTTCGTAGAGGGAAGAGGCTAGCCGAAAGAATGGTAGGGGCGCACTGTCAGTCTCGAATCGGGCCCGCACCAGCAAGGATTTGTACGTACCTCCTTCTTCTACAACCGGGAGAGGAAAGCCTCCTGGATAACCTGGAGGTGACGAGACGGCAGTGGAAGTAGTAGAGCCTGAGGACGAAGATATCGAAGGTCGAGCTGGAAAAAAAGAAGGTCGGAGCGACGACGCGTCAGATTTGTTCGCTCGGAGGAACAGACAGAGGAGATTCCACGAAGTGAAACCAAGAGTGACACAACTTACGAAGATTTGCGAGGTCTTCCCGAGATCTGCATGAAGCGAGAACGGATAAGAAGAAGGAAGAATCAAGATCGGTTCAACGACGTGGATCGGGAGACGACGCGTCGAAGACTCACGACGAACAGCTGAGGATGCGGGGTGATAGAGATAACAAGGTCAATGTTCGGCTTCAAAATGAGGACCTGGAAGCTAGGAAGACTCACCCTCCAGAAGAAGAGCAGGCGATGGGAGCTGGAGGGACGTTGATGACGACCTGGACGAAACGAACGGAAAAAGAACGACGTCGCCCTTCGGTTCAGCTCCTCTCGCTTCTTTCGCCTTACGAAAGAGAAAGGTCGAGCTCACTTGGATTTCGAGGTTTCCAGGAGGCCTGAAAAAAAGGGAGCCATCAAAAAGAAACCGGGTCGGCTCTCGAAAAACGAACAGGGGAGGGAAAGGGAGGAAGTTGGAGCTCACGTCGTCGAAACGAAAGACAGGTGAGGTTTCTTCGCCCTCTTCTTCGACGGACGGGGTGTCGAGGAAGCCGTAACCAGATACGAAGTAGGATCCTGCAAGCAAGGAAGCAAGATGAGGTCAGTTAATAGACGCCTCCTTCAGATCTGCGACGGTGCTCGTAGGAGATAAGCGTGAGGAACGAGAAGGAGGGGGAAGGTTGACTCCTCCATTTTTCAACTCACTGAAGCACTCGCTTCCACCCAGACTCGATGATTCTAGATACCATCACAAGACAGAGACAGGTGTCAGCTATACGGCGGTAGAAGGAGGTTGACGTCGACACAAAACTAACCCAAGAAGTGGGAGGCAGAAAGGAAGGAGGGTTGACGTGGGAAACCGAGCTCGCGAAGCTGAAGGAGATGAAGAGCAGGCTGAGGGCTGCGACGCCGTAGTATGGTAGGGAAGGCAAGCGTCGTCCGAAGTAGAGGAAGAGAAGAAGGAGGATGTAGAGGAAGAGTTTAGACTTCGACCTCGACCGGGAAGGAGGAAGAGGCATCGTGAGAGAGTGAGAGTTGGAGGTGAGGAAGGTGTTTGCGGGGAGAGGGATTGCTAGGCTGATGAAGCTCCGTTAGCAGGTTAGTACCCTCCCAGAAGGGGGCGTTTCTGTGAGTAGAAAGAACTCTCTGATTGACTGGGAGCCAGTGGAAAATCTTCAGGGTCTAAAAGCAGAGCCCAGAAGGAAATCCAACGAAACGCGGACGAGTCGGGCATGCTCAAAAGTCAAACGCTCTCCATTCAAGCCTGATCAAAACTTCTCATTCGATCCTTCAGCCGAAGAGCTCGTCAGGAATATTCTCCTGTCTCCTTGAAGACGAAAACTCCAGCTCTGCGTCGCAAAAAGAACGAGGACGGGCAGGTACTGAACGATGTAGAGCGAAACGAGCCAGCCTGCAGCTGAAGGAAGAGTCGAGCAACGGCAAGAGGCCGGAAGATTCTTCCCTTCTACAGCTATTAAATCTAACTCTGAGTAGATCTCGGCGAGAAGAGTGAGGTGGAGCGGAAGGGAGGGGAAAACGCGACGCGTCGAGTTCCTCGCGACGAGCGAACCGAGCACTGTCGCCTTTCGTGTCTCGGGCCCACAAGATTGGGAACTTCAAAATTGACATGTAAGTATAGGCGTACTATCTCAGAGCGAAAGAGCTCAATCAAGCTCATTTCTCGAAAGATCGAGAGAGAAACATGTTGAGCTTCAGCTAGCGATCGCATCCGCTTTTCCGTTTTCTCTCCACCGAATTGAGTGAAAGACTGGGAAGCCGAAGAGCTCTCTAGCACCTACAGGTCCAGCTCTAGAGGGTGAGCTCTGACGCTGAAGCGAAGGAGAAGAGGAGAGGAGGGAGGGAAGAGAGAGTTGAGCTCACCCCCGAAGGCCCGTGGTCTCGAGCCTGATTCGTCATTTCTCCGAGCTTTTCTCAGACAGATTTTCGGAGGCTGTTAAAATTTAACGACCACTCTCAAAACTGTCTCGAGAGACGTCGGCGAAAAATTGTGCTTCGTGGTCGTGAAGGCGAGGCGAAAGGTGACCCCTCGATTTCGACCTTCGCTGCTCTTTCGCTTCTCACCTCCACCCATCTCTCCCATCTCTCCCAACTTCAACATGGTCCCTTCGCAGTCCCCCCACTTTCAGAAAGCTGTCGAGCTCGGTCATCTCCTCGGTCTGGACGGAGAGTCTCCTACCTACAAGGAGCTCATCCAGGAGCCTTCTCTCCTCATTCCTGCTCAGAACCTCGTGAGCTTTGCGTTTCTTCTCCTCCTTCCCATCCGTCTCCCTCGACCAACGCTAACCTGAAACGTGGTCTTTTGCTGAAGTTCAACCGAACCATGGAATCTGGTAATTCTAGTATGATGGAGGCTGGGCTCATGCCCGACGAAGTCTTCGTTCGTCCTTCTTTCCCTCTCCTTCGTCCTTTCTTGTCTTCGTCCCTTCGCTCATTCAGCTGCTACCTCCTTTAAAGATCACCTTCGCACAGCTGTACTTGCCCACTTTCCTCGACGCCTATCGATTCGCTCTCGCTTCCTTCGCTCAACAAACCTCCAAGCTGGACGAAGGCGCCTCCTCGGACAAGAGGCACGTCGACCTATATCACAGCCTGCTCCAGATCATCATCCCCAAGGGACCGTTTGGGAGAGACATCCGAGAGCATGATTCGGCTGTTGGCTTCGTTTCGGACGTCGTGGACTTCTATGCTGCTTCCATCGTCGCTTCGGTGAGTACAAGTCGAACGAGATTCTCGTCGTCTTCCGCTCCCGTCTCTCGCCCAACAAACACTGACCACGGCTTCTTTTCGGTGGTCCGCTTTTTTCTTCCTTGAACGCGAATGTGTCCCTCTCGAAGAACGACAGCGATATCGTCCTCCTTCCTGGCGTTATCAGCAGAGCCTTCCTCGCCATGGGCTCAAGTCGTGCCGATCGAATCATCGCCTCTATCTCCTCATCCTCCCTCGACATCCTCACCCAAAGGGACAAAGAGAACACAGCTACCAAAGAGCAGATGCGGTCCTTGTACAACGTCTTCATGCTCCAAGAGATTCTGTCCATCTTGAAGCGAACGAAAAGCGTCGACGCGCTCAGAAAGGAGTGGCCTTCGGTCGCAGGGCACGTTCCCTGGTTCTACTGTGAGCGTCTCAACTCCACCATCCAGCTGAGGGAAGAGTGCGTTGTGACTGGAGAGATGCCTTTCTGTGCGAAGGTTCGTTTCTTCGCGACTCCGAGGGCGTTTCTTTCTTCGAGCGACTCGGCTGACTCTCCGATCTCTATCACTTTTTCTTCGTTCGTTCACACAGTGCAAAACAGTCAGGTACTGCAGCAAGGGTGATTCGGACTTCTACTTTTGGCCTTCGCGTCTTCTCAACCGAGAGAAGCATCCGCTGATCTTCGGCGCGTCGCGTCCTTTCTTCCCCTTTCCCCACTTCAGCCCATCAAAAGGAGCATTGGAAGTGGCACAAGAAGTTCTGCTTCGAGCCTGCGTGGTGAAGGATTTCTCGGTGAGTTGCTTATAGCCTCATCAGCCGCCTCTGTGATCCTTTCGTCCAAAACTGATCGCTGACCTTCCTCTCGTCCCTCCTTCGTCCTCTCCTTCTCCCCTCCAGCTCCAGTTGCTACGTCGCAGCCACCCAATCGTTTTTGCACTATTCAGAACTACAGAATGTGTCGATAATCATGCCTTTTCAACTGACCTCCGACGCATCTCGACGCGCCTCGTCTCCTGTTTCATTTTCTCTCTCCCCGTTCACGTACGCCGAAGAAGAAGATCTTGATCGACAACTCCAAGAAGACGAGCTCAAGAAAGGTGTAAAGCAAGAAGGGCAAGAGAACAGAAAAAGGAAAACGGATCTACTGAGATACAAGCACGAGAGAGAAAGAAAGAGGAGTCCGAGTGAAACTAGAAGCGAGAAGGTGTGTAGAGTCCATTAGAGCCTAAAACATGTAGTTAAATAGTGCGAGAGCAAGAGCCGGAAAGTGATGGTGTATGCGAGGGGTGTATAAGTGTAGGTTGGGTGGGTGATACAAGAAGAAAGAAAGAAAAAGCGAAGCAAAAATGGGGACGAAGTACAAGAAACGGAGAAGGAGCGAGTGTGTAGGTTCGTAAGGTGAGGAGGAGAAGGGGAGACATAAAGTCCTAGGAGTGTTCGTGGATACTAGAGAAGAGAGAAATGCAAGGGAAGGGAAACCGGAAAGCTTCGTTCAACGCGTCGAACCTTCTCTCCACCCTTCGTTTACCTCCTCCCATGGACCGACCCACTCGCATGGCTCGACCTGCTGCTCGACGAAGCGTGATGCTGCTGCTGCTGGTACTGAGGCTGATGCTGGAGAGGAGGAGGAGCGTAGAACTGCTGCTGTTGCGGAGGAGGAACGAACCCGTTGGGGAAGTAGGGGTTGTAGAGTTGAGGTTGAGGAGGGATGAAGTTGCCGTAGGGTTGAGGGTATCCGTAAGGAACTTGCTGAGGCATGGGCACAACGTATCCTCCTCCTCCAGCGGCGAGCATGTTGAGGGAGTGAGGCGACGTGAACGAGGTCGGCATCATTTGAGGAGGAGGAGTTGAGGTTTGAGGGAGGTAGAGGGAGGATCGAGGTTGATGACGGGAGGACGGGTGTTGTTGTTGGTGAGAGTAGGAGGATAACTTGGAAGAGGATCCGTTGCTGAGAGCTGGGGAGGTGGAGGGAGTGAGACCTGAGTCTTGGAACGACGCGAAGGAGGGGCGTCTGGGAGGGAGACCGGCGATGTGAGGTCGAGGATCGATCCGAGAGACGGAGGAGACGGATGATCGAGGGGATGCGCTTTGAGGAGTGGAGGTAGCGGTGGTCGAGACGAGGGAAGGAGGTCGTTCGTGGTAGGAAGCGCTGTGTCGATCGTGGTAGCTGCCTCGAGGCGTTCCCAAATCGGCGGTGCTGACGGACCTCCTGTTCGAAGACGTTGTCGAAGCTGCCGACGACCGAACGTTCTCCTCTCGAAGCGTCCAGGAGCTCTCACTCCTCTTCGCCAGCTTCCTTGGAGGTGCTCCTGCGCTGCTGTCCCCCGAAGGAGTGCTCCCTCCCGACCCTCCCGAGCTCAAGTCCTCCCAGTTCCCGTGGTTCCCCTTCACCGTTCCCAACTTGGCCGACTCCCTCCTCAACCTCGAAGCAGCAACCTCCTGACGGTACCTCTCCTGTCTCTTCCTATCCTCCTCCTCGACTCGCAACCTCTCCTTCTCCTCCTCGAGCTCTCGAGCCTCCCTCGCCTTCACTTCAGCCTCTCTTCGAGCTCGATCCCTCTGCTCCTGGTCGACCGTATCGGGTGAGAATCGAAGGACTCGATCCTTCGAAGCTGATCGCATGGCGGAGACGAGTTTGGTTTGAGGAAGTGGAGGAGGAGGAAATTCGTCGGAGGGAAGGGTAGGACTGGTTCGAGCCGATCGCACGAAGGAAGCTCGTTGCTTGAGAACGGCGAGAGGGAGTTCGTCTTCGTCCTCTTCGTCGTCGAGAGCTGATTCGGGAATCGGGGAGGAAGTCGGAGGAGGAAAGGATTGGCGAGAGAGAGGGCTGAATCGTTTGATGCGAGGAGGAGGAGGAGGGGTGGGATCCGAGGTCGAAACAGCGCGTTGACTGTCCGAGTGAGGAGGAGGAGGAGGTGGAGGTGAAGCGGAGAGGAGGTTGGGATGTTGAGTTGGAGTGGCGGGTGAGGACTCGTTCGAGGACGACGAGAAGGGCGACGAAGGTGATTTGGAGGGGATGGGAGTAAGAGCGGAGGAAGAGGGAAGGACGATCTGAGAGGGAGCTCCAGCGGGAGTGAGGGTGACGTCCAGGAGTTTCGGTGGACCTTCAACGACGACCTCGTCCTCGACGATCGACATCTTCCCATCCGTAGGACTCCTCCTTCCATCTGTAGGGATCCCGTCAACCATCGAAGTCGGTCTCCATCCGGAAACGGCCAACGACAAGCCCAACGACGACTTCTTCCCCGTCGGACTTCCTCCCTTCGCTCTCGACAAGATCTCCTCAGCGAGAGCCTCCAACCCCACCGAGAACTCTAGCTCCATCACTCCCAATCCTCGAGCCGTGACCACGTTGGACGTCACGAAGCTGTCGGACGAGGCGTCGGGGAGGAAGACGTCCATTCGTTCCTCGAAGGTTGGACGAGCGATGAAGGCGAGGATTCCCGAACCTGCTGCTGGAGCTGCTGCTCGAAGAGCTGAGGACGAGATGTTGGCTGGAGGAGGAGAGTCGAGAGCAAGATCGGACGAGGAAGGACCGATGCTGGCGACGAAGTTGCCGTGGGAGTCTCGAACGAGGGAGACGGGACGCGTCCTGAAGAGTCTGTGAGAAAGTTCGAAGCGGGCGAAGACGAGGCATCAGTCTCGTTGCTACCAAGAGACTCGAAGGGAAGCGCACGAACCTGACGAGACTTTCCACTTCGTCTCTACTAGCCTTCCCACCCTTCTCCAACCTCCTCATCAACCCTCGCACTCCAAGCTCAACCTCCAGCCCTCTGACTCTCGACTTCTTCGACGACCCGACGACCAGCTTGTTCGTGCTCCCAGGAAACCTCCTTTCGCTTCCCTTCTTTTCAGGTGTAACGAAGATGGGGTGGGCTGCTGGTGGAGGTCGAACGAGGAGAGAGAGTTTCTGCGACGAGAGGAGATGGAGGGACTGGAGAGGAGTGAGAGTCGGAGGAGTTGGTCCCGATTGACGAGTCGGAGGAGCCGTGGGAGTAGTTGGAGATGCTGGAAGAGTGAGAGATGTTGGTGGAGGAGGGGAGGAGCGTCGAAAGGAGGAGGGAAAAGGGAAAGTTTGGAGAGGGGAGAGGAGTTGGGAGAGACGCGTCGGAGGAGGAGCAGGGACCGGTAGCGAATCCGAGGGGAGAGGGACTGGCGTCAGGCTTGGTGAAATTGGTAGCCGGAGAGTCGAAGAGGAAGACGAAGCGGGGGCCGAGGCAGCATCGTCTGTTTCCGAGGTGTCGTCCTCGTCTCGTGCAGCGTCGTCCTCGTCCTCGTCCGTATCGTTCTCGGCGTCTCGATTCCCTGTTGAGATGACCGCTTCCACCAGTCGATTCGACGGCCTCGACGTATCCTTGAGCACCAAGGGGGGAGCGAGCTTCCCGACTCCTCCATTGAAGCCTGAAGGCGACGCGGAGGGAGGAACGATGACCTTCGACCTCTCCTTCCCCTTGTCCTTCTTCGAGCCCAACCAACCCTTCAACACTCCAAACCCGTATCCCTTCTTGTCCTTCTTCGTCTTGACGAGTACCTCCTCTTCGTACGCCTCGACGGACGCCGACGACATGGCGAGATCCTCGTAGGCGACGGGAGGCGTGGCGAGACTGCTGGCTGTCGAGGCGAGGGTTGAGCTGGAGGTGGACGTTGAAGCTGAGCAGTGGGAGGAGGCGGAAGAAGCTGTGGTCATGGTTGAGGACTGGTAAAAGGAGGAAGGAGAGGAGCAGGAAGGAAGGAGGAAAGAAGACGCGAAGGAGCCGGCTTCAGTTTTCTGCTCATGTGAGGAGGGAAGAACGCGTTTCGAAACCTCTCTCAGGGGAGAGAGAGCAAAGGGAGAAGGCGATATGAACTCACCTCGGTGCCAGAGGAATCGCAAGACCCACTCCTCTGTCCTAGCATCCAAGCCTTCGATGGACGTCTGAGCTCTCCATCCTCCTCGAAAGCGTCGTCCTCCTCGACGAGACGCGGCGACGGGAGAAGAGACGTTCCTCGGGTTCCTTCTGCACTCCCGAGGGACTGGTCGACTTCCAAGCTCGAAGAACCGTTCCTACTGCTCGAGAGCTCTCCTGCTAAGACGTCCTGGTCGACCTCCTCCAGCTGGCCTTCGCTCGTTCGACGCGATCCCCAGGCGACTCCGAGCATCCCTGTGTTTTGCGACCGACCTCGATCTGCGAACGACGAGGCTGAGGGAGAGGCTGTAGGGCAAGCTTCGGTTTCGTAGGTCGGTGAGGAGAGGAGGAGGGATGCTGGAGGGGAGGAGGAGGAGGTTGCTGAGGATCGACGAAGCTGAGAGAGGGACTGGTGCGTTGGGAGAGGGACGGAGGGACCATTGGGCGACGGAGGAGCGAGGTGGGAAAACGACGACGGTTGAAGGAGAGGAGAGGTAGGTTTCGGTGAGGGTAGAGGTGAAGGGTGTAGGGAGAGGATGGTCGTCATTTCCGGATGGATTTGGGGTCTGGAAGAGGGAAGAGGCAAGACAAGGAAGATCGACGAACGTGAACGTGGGGTGAGCTTCCGGAAAGAGGGAGACGGTCCATTCAAGGGCTACTACAAGACTCACAGAAGAGCAAGCCGAACGAGACTAGGAGACGAGGATAGACGAGAGAATAGATATGAAGCTGTGGGTTGGACGAGAACGAAGGAATGACGAACGAGTCAATATTGGCTAGGACGACGAGGGTGGAAGGAGCCCTTCCTCCTCCTGAGGTTTCCCTCCCTTCCCCTCGGTCCTTTTGATGAAAATCGACTCACCAAACGAGAACCAACCGACTGAGTGGATACTAGAGAAGGGTTCCTATGGGTGAGTGCGAAGTGTGACTCTGGTGGAAGAGAAGCCTGTGAAAGACAAGGGAAAAACGCCAAAAGAGAGGGAGAGAGAGGTCAGCTCTGGTCTCGATCCCTTCCCTCGCTCCCTCCCTCCCTCGGCTGCACTCTCTCTGCTTGTATGTTTGTACTACGGACCTTCTTTTTGGATGTTCCCTTAGCTTGTAGGTTGAGGAAGGATTTCCCAAGTTGTTGGTCGCAGAAGGATGACGAAGGTCGAACAGAACCCTGCGCTTGAAAGGAAGGGGACGGAGGGGGAGCGAGGGCGGAAGGGAGGCGAGGAAAGTTGGTTCGCTTCAGGGATGAGACTCAAACTTTTGAGAAGGAACGATGCAAGAAGAAGAAAAGAGTTTGAGCTCAGATCCAAATGGAGCTTGAAGGATCGAACGAAAAAAGGGAAGAGGGGGGAGATGAAGTTGAAGGCGAACAGGAGAGGAAGGAGGGAAGCGAGACGAACCTTGCTTCCAGAGGGGGACCGACGCGAGGGGCTTGAGAGAGAGAGGATATACCTTCTTCTGAGAGAAATCTCAAGTGATTGTTGGTTCGGCGGGAAGGCCTATTAAAGGAACGAGAGAAGAAAGAGAGATAAGGACGCAGGTAAAAGGGATGAGAGAGAGTGCTTGTTGAGAAGAAAGTGCCCTTCGTCGGAACGAACCACCTCTCCCCTTGTTGATCGAGTCGAATGACTTCGACTTCGAGACCGGCCCCTTCCCTGTTCATGACGAACTTGGGAAAGTTTTCGTGGGTATCGAAGGGAGTAGGTTCACATGTATCTTTACCATCAGAGATGGCTGTAGAATTTTCAGCATCGGTTTCAACGAAGAGAGCCGACCTGTTCTCGACGCGTCGTCGTTGTTCGAACGGCTCGATGCCCGATGTTGGGAGCTAGGCTAGATGCTTGTTGTTGTGGAGCGCAGAAAACCAAAGAGAGGATCTTCTTTTGGGCTCGAACCTTCTCTTGAAGCATTAGTTCTTTCTCGGAAGGGCTCTGCTTCCGACACTCGTCTCACCTCGTTCAGTTTGCCAAGTTCAAGAGCAGGTCGAGATCCTGGATATGCTTATGAACGAAGAGTCCATACCTATAACAGCTTAATGTTCTCAATGTCAGGCTTGCTCGAGCGATGAGCAGAGAAGACAACGAGAGAAACCGACGCTCAAAAGGGAGAACGCCCTCTTCGACGACGCGACTTGGATCCTTCAAAATCCTCCTCACCTCTTGCAACCTGGGATAACAGGACAGAGCCCCCGACCTTGATGTTGTCCAGGTCCTGAAGGATCTACCAGCCAGCACGACCTCGTTCTCGCTGTTATCGCTTGTCCTCAGAGGAATGGGGGAATTTTGATTAACCTTTCGTTCGACGCGATCACCTCTCGTACGTCCCCGAAGCTCCCGACTCTCTTGGCCTTCTACCTCCCTCTCATTTGTACAGAGACTCTGCAGGAGATAAATCTCGTATACCTCCAACTCCTTTGCTGGAGAACGGAGATCACCATCGAGCCGCTCGGAGTCAGAGCAAAGCAAAAAAAAAAAAAAAAAACGACGAGCAACGGAACCGACGCGACGTGATCTCTTTTCCCTCTCTTCCCTCTCTTCCTCCTCTTCAGAACGAACCAAACGACCTCAAATCTTCCGAGATCTGCGGATCGATCCATGAAAGAGTTTCGCACGATCAACTATTCAGAGGAAAAGCACAGGTCCGGGCTTGAAGGGCGATGCTCTCTCGAAACGCCTCTTCGTTGAACCCCCTCCCTTCTTTTCGCTTCCCTGCTTTCTCCTTCTGACCTCCAACGACCAACAACCACACTTTGGAAAACCTTCCTTCCCTACCCTCCCTCCGCCGTCCCACTTCACTCACTCAAGCAACCCTCGTCTCTTGACCGACTCAGAAATCAGAGAAGGACTCCGACGATGAGCATCTCGATCCCCGAATCTTTCAGATTCATCTTCACCACTGGAAGCCCTACTGGGACCTTTCCTCCCGTCATCGAGGCATGCTCGACGATGAACTTCTCTTTCACGACTATAGCGAACATCGAGGAGTCGCCGTGAGTGGTCTTCTTTCTTTTAAAGGTGAAGGAGGGAGGGTTGAGCTCGACCTTTGCCCTGCCTCCCTTCCTCGCTTCACCTCCCGCCTTTCCAACTCTTTCGCTTTCTTCTTGGTCTCGATTGAACTGATAGCTGACCCAGATTTCTCCCCTTTGTTCACGATCAGAACGGCTCCCTACACTCCAGTCTTCTACGTCCAAGAACCAGGGAAGACTCCCTACTCCTTCGCCGGTCCCTCGATCCCCTCTTCCGAGAAGGGAACCATGCCGCTTCCTTTCAACAACTCCCAGGTGGGAACTCAAGTGAGCCTTTTCGCTTCTCCATTCCGAGATCTGCTTCGAGATGAGAGAGGGAATGTCGGAGAAGGAGAGACTTTTCATGCTCGACTCGGCAAACACTTCGACCTGACCTCCTTCTCTACCTTCTCTCGTCCTAGTTCGTCACTTGCATGTTCGCCGCCAACAATCAGACGGGAGGATGCCAGGTGAGCAAATCGTCTTTTCTCAGCTCTTGCGGTTTCAGGGGTCGGGAAAGAGGAGGAGGTCGGACTTCATGACACTGATCGTTGTTCTGTTTTTTTTGCTGCTTCTGATAAAAGAACGTCTATACCGTGACGCAGGTGAGTTTCCATTGGGAGAAGATCCTCTATCTTCTCGACCATCAGACCAACACCTCTTCGATTTTTGATTTTTTCCATCGCGTTTCAGGCCTCTCGAGATTGCCAGATCGACGGTCCTCCAGGAACGACGAACTGGCCTGCCGTAGGAGAGGAGGACATCCTTCCGATGTCGATGCAGTCTGCTGGTTCTACTGGAGTACTCACGGACGTCGGACAATTCAGCTCATGGCCCATGGGTGAGAACCTTACGTTTCCTTTTAGTCGGCGCGTCTAAATCGTCGAGCTGACTTTCTTGCGGGTTTCCTCTTTCTCTTTTGTCTTTTCAGGATGTAGCGATCTCGTTTTCAAGCCTGGAGGAAAACCTCCCTACCTTCTCACCATCGCAAACGCTTACATCCCTCCGAGGAACTACACGTTCGACTCGTCGGAGTTCTCGTGGAAGATCGATTTGGTGAGCTCGAGCTCGAGTCTCTCTGCTCCTTCGCGTTATGAACCGAGACTAATACTTCTTGTGATCTCCAGTCTCGAGCCTACCCTTTCTTCGTTTCGGTGTTTGACTCTACTGGACTCTCGTACACAGCTGGACCGTGAGTCTCGTCGTCGTTTTCGTTCTGAGGTCGCGTCGCCTTAATTCGCTCGATCTGACTTATCGCTCTTCCTGTCTTCTCCGTCTCCAGACTTCACGTCGGAGGAGGAGGCTCGACTAAATGCCTCGCTGGCTCTCTGGGAGGAGGAGGGACTTCGACTACTGTGACAGCCGGCGTCGCAGTCGGCGCTCTCATCCTCGGAGCTCTCGTTGCTTTCGGTGGTATGTGGGGATTCAACGCTTGGAGGAAGAAGGTGAGCCTCTACCCATGCATATCAGTCTTCCTTAGCTCGTCTCTCGAACTGACTTGCTCCTCTCTCGTCCCACAACAGCATCCCATCCCTCTCTTCTCGCCCGTCGAAGAAGCCGATTACGTCCCCACTCCCTACAGCCACTCCTACCTCGACCGAGCCGACTCCACCACGTCTCGACAAGGACAAGGAGCTCCCAATCGTCGTCCATCCCAGCACTCGAACTACGCTCAGCATTCGTCATACGGTCGACTGGGAGACGACGATTCAGAAGCTCGTTCGCCTCTCGCTGGCTCCGGCGTCTTCCAGGCAATCAGCACGCGTCGAGGATCAATGGGAGGGTACTCGGATCCTTACAACCCGAGGCAGTCGATTGCTGGGTCTTCGAGTAGTGGAGGGTGGAAGGACTCGAAGGGTGGGAGAGGGCAGCAGGGAGGAGGAGGGAAAGAGAGTGACGGGGAGATGGAGATGGGCAGGAGAGGAGGACGTGGAGAAGGAGGAGGAAGGGGAGAGAGTCAGAGTTTGATGGGTAGGAACGTCTTTGTGGTTCACCACGACGGTGGAGGAGCTCCAGTGACCGTCTTTACCGATGAAGGAACGGAGGTGAGCAACCTGTTAGACGCGTCTTGCCTGGATCTGCGACTTCAACTGATCCTTCTGCTCTCTCTTTCGTTACTCCTGTAGATTGTCGAGCTTCCTCCTTCCTACCGAAATGCAGGTCCAACAATCCCAGACTCTTCTCCCTCAAATTCTCGCCAGCCAACTCAACGACGACCCTCCGAAGCCAGCTCTCCTCCCGTACTCAACCAACCGCTCTCAGCCTCTCCTCAACAAGCTCCAACTCTCCTCCCCATCCCTTCCATCGCATCACAAACCGAAGGATCCTCTACGCGCCAGTCCGATCCTTTCATCACTCCTCCTGGAGGGAGAAGCGATCTTCCTCCCGTCCCTCTCGAAAGTCGCTCCCCTGGCTCCTCTTTCTCACCACCACCACCAGCCGCCGCTCCTCTTCCTGCAGGACCCAACCGAGCAGTCTCGAGACTCAGCTCTTCGGGCCCAGGTGCTAGTCGAGTTGGTGGACCGAGACCTTCGTCTTCGGGAGGGAGGAAGATCAGCGACCCTTCGACGTCGATACGGGAGTGAGGAGGAAGACTGCTCACGGACGCGTTTCGCTTCTATTTCTTTGCTTGGCCTTTGGTTTGAAACTTATACTGTACTCCTCCTAGACCGTGTTTCTGTTTCTGCGTCGTTTGTTTTTTGACTTATTTGGTCGGTTCGGATAGACCGCGACTTGTCGCGACGGTTTCGACTCTTGTTTTTCTCGCTCATGGACGTTTCTTTCGCACACCTCCAAGTCATATTGGTACTGGATGATTTCGATCTTGTTCTGTACGAAGGCAGGGAGGAGAGAAAAAGAGGAAAGGATGACAGTGAGTTCGACGAAACCGAGCCCCTGTCGTCTCGTTTCACCTGCCTTCTTTCCTTCCTTTCTTCCTCTCTCTTCTCCTAGAATCATCAAACCCTTCGCAGAGCCCAGCCAAGTTCCCTTCATGTCTCGGGTATCCATTCTCCAGACCTGAGTCTGTATCCAACCGGTTCCAGCAGCTCTCGAGCCCGTCGAGTCGCCCCTCAGGGACGTTTATTTGGTTGAGCCCCTCCCCTCTCTGAAAGCTCACACCTCCCTTCTCTCCTTAACGTCGACCTTCTCTCTCTCCGTAATGGCTTCCTCGTCCTCCTCCTACTCCTCTCGGCCTCTCCTCTCCGCACGAAGCTTTTCCGGACCACTCTCACCCAGCAAAGCCTCTCCTCGTTCTCCGCCCACGCCGTCGTCCAAGTTCAAGGTGTCGAATCGACTGAAACGACCTCATAAAGGCCTCCTCGTCCTTCTTCTCTGCTTCTTTGGGGTGGTGGTGGTCTCGTATGGGGTTTCGGAGGAAGGGAACGGTTGGTACTCTTGGAGATGGAAGACGAGGACGAAGGCGAGTGCTGGGCTGATCAAGGAGGGAGGAAGACGAGGGCAGAACGAGAGCTACACCGGTGAGTTCCCTTTCTTTTTGACAGCTTCTGCTGCTTTCGATTTCTAAATGGGGGCGCGTTCGGAGAGTTTAGCGACGCGTGCGAAACACAAGGCTGAAACTCGTCTTCCCTCTTCGATTGAACAGAGAACCTTCTACCGGACGTGAACTACCTCACCTCTTTCCATATGGCTGGTCTCAACAATCAAGTCCTCATTCAGTTCAACCTTCTCCACCTCACCCATCTTCTTCGAACGAACGGTCCCTCTCCAACCCCTTACACGCCCATCATCCCTCCATTCTTCCCTCACTTCCACCACCTCCGAGCAGGCCAAGGTCCCTCCCTCGCTCCTGTTCTTCGCTTCTCGCAGGTCTTCGATATCGATCGATTGGCAGAGGAAGTGGGCTGGGGCATAGTCGAGTGGAGCGAGCTGAAGGAGGGGTTCGAGGGAAAGGAGTACAGGGAAGATTACGCTGGGGTTGTACAGAGTGAATGGGCTACGGAGGAGGAGCGAAGAATAGCTTCGGAAGGGGTGAAGGTTCAAGATGTGAAGATCATGGGAGAAGGAGTGGAGCCTGAGACGTTGGGATGCTGGTCGATTTGGCAGACGTCGCACAAGGGAGGCGATTTGGGAATGAGAAACGCTCTTCAGTACTACAACTTGAGTAAATCCCATTCTGTTTTTCCTCCAGAAGAACTCTAAGTCCATTTTGAGCTGTCGTCTTATCCGTTCTTCCTTTCTTCCCCATCCACAGAGCCGACCTTCACCCCTCTCCCTCTCTCCCTCTTCGCTCCCACGGATCGCTCGCCTCGACATCTTCTCCTTCCCTCGACAGCCAACTTCCTCTCTCCTCCCGATAATCGACTACGACGAGACTATCTCTCGTTCGAGAGCGGAGAAGCAGAACAGATCGTCAAGTCGTGGGAGAAGAATCAAAGTCTCGTCGACGTCTTCGGAAAGCCCGGGTGGGTAGAGCCAAGTTCGAAACCTGGGGAGGTCACCTGCTTTGACAACCTCTACTTTGCTTCTGATAAGGGAGACGAAGTAAGAGAAGCGTTCGAGGGGAAGGGTGAGTCGCAGTGCATCGAGATCGAGACGCGTCGCGTCGTTGTTTCGATCAAACTGACCTGTTCTTCGCTCCCTCTTCCTTCTCCTCGTAGATTCTGGAGCCTGGTCATCAGTTGGACGGCATGCTCACTGGAACTCTGATCTCAAGAGGCTTTCGGTCGATATCCTTCGAGAGGTTCTCCAGCTTCCTCCTGGGAAGCTTGTCCCCAAAGTAAGTCGATTTGCGTCTTCTTTTCTTTGCTGTAAGACGCTCAATTGACGAGTCAGCCCTTTACCAGATTTTCACGATCCACATCCGACGAACAGACTTCCTCGACGCTTGCCCCGACTACGCAAAACCCTGGTTCGTGCGAAATCCAACTTTCGAACTCGACGCGTCCTTCGCTGACTCCGATCCTCTTCGCTCTTCTCAGCCTCGGTGTCTCCGACTTCGCCAACCACATCTCCAACATCCGTCAGGAGTTCATCGATGAAGGCCGTTCAGACTCGAAGAGCTGGCCCGTCGTCGTCACAACCGACGAACGGGATCCGAAGTGAGTCGACGCTTCTTTTGCCTCTTCCTCCTTCATCGAACTCCTTCTGAATCCTTCTTTACTCTTCTTTACTGCTACTGGAGGTACCTCGCCGAACTTACATCTCTCGGATGGACTCTCGTCGACCACGCTGCCCTGAGGAAGACTCACGGGATCTGGTTTCCAGCTCTCGTCGACAATGTCCTCCTTTCGTTGGGACAGGGATTCGTGGGAACTGCAACGAGTACTAGTAAGTCTCTATCCTTTTGATCTCCATCTCTTCGATCAATCAAACCTAACCCTCGTCTCTTCTTCCTCTGCCTTCGCCTCAGTGAGCATCCTCGCCGCCCGACGGGTCGAAGACTGGAACGGAGGCAAAGCTCAACTCGTTGGACTCATGGAAGGGTTCTTCGAGAGAGAGAAGAACCATTAGTCTAGTCTTTCTTTTACTATTAGCTTCTCCTTTTTCGGTGGTTTATCTAGCTTTCGGGCCTGTTTCTTGTTCCCACGTCGTTCGTCGTTCTCGATTCCTCTCTCACTTTCGTTCTTAGCTCGACTCTTGGTCTCGTTGTCGTTGTATTAGGTTAAGTTTAGCTCCGTCTTAGTAGTACGTATGAGATCTCACATCCTTTCTTCGTCCTTTCGAGATCGAAAGCAATCGCGACGACGCGTCGGTCTTTCTCCTCCTCTCTTCTGTCCTCCTGCACTCTGTCCTCAAAATCCTCTATAAACAAAAGTTCTAATACGTACTCTAGCTAATTTCTATTCCCCTTCAAACTCAGGAACCCCACCCTTTCCCTCCCACTCCCACTCCCTCGTCTCCCCTTGCCCTTCCAACCAACCCTCACTCGCCTCCCACAACCTCCTCAACTCCCCGTCCCCGAGATCAACCAACCTCTCCCAGTGACTCTTGTTCGCCCTCTCGAACCAACCCAAGTAAGCTACCACCAGGAAATCCGCGTAGCCTACTTTGTCGCCTTCGAAAAAAGGTCCTCGAGCTCGACCTTGACCTCCTCCTTCACTCGGAAGCAACGACTCCGGAATCCCTCTCAGCATGTTGATCAACGGATCAATTGCCTTTTCCAACTTTGCCCAATCCTTCTCCTCCCCGTTTTCCGACTGATCTCCCATGTCGCGAGGAGACACTCCTCCAAACGTCTTCGTCCTCGTCCTGACAAAGTAGTTCCTCCCTCGTTCGTCCAGCATGTCCGCCACGTAAGGAATCACCAGTCCATATCCAGCAGGAACGACTCCAGAAGCGAGGATGTGCTGGACGGCGAGAGCGAGAGCGTAGGAGGTTTGGCCAGAGGGGAAGATGGTTGGTTGAGGGAAGGTGTGTTCGAGATGGAGAGCGAGAGGCCACGAGTTGTTGAGCACCCCTTTTGGATTCTTGTTGGTGGTGGTGGCGGTAGAGAGGAGAGAAGAAGGGTGAGAGATGGCTGGCAGGGTGTAAGGAGCTGAGGTAGCTGATGAGGGGTGAGGAGGGAGGGAGAGGGAGAGGAGGAGAGGTCTGATATCCGGGTAAGAAATGTAGGATTGAGTATAGCCTGGAGCATCAGGGTTGGAGGCCGAAGGGAGGAGCTTGTAGTTGAGGATAAGACGGGTTTTAAGAGTGTTGGGAGACCAGGATTGACGAGGACCTGGAGGAAGGAAGCAAGGAGGTCGAGTCAGATCGAGAGGGCGGGCTGAAGGGCCGATGAGATTAGATACAGGGAGATAGAGAGATAAATAGAGAGACGAACCTTTCAAGGAGGAGGCTATATCGAAGAAGTGAAGCTTTTCAGACATCCTTGAGCTTTCCTTCAACCGATGGTAGGAGAGAGAGTGATGGTTGAGGAGCAAAAGAGAAAAGGGAGAGCGCCAAATCACGAGTCGATTCCGCGACCCTCTCCTTCCCCTCAACGTCAACAGTCCTCAACTTCTCCCTTTCTCGTATAAAGACAACACACAGCCCTACTCTCGACTCTGCCCTCGACCCACTCCTCTATCTACATTCAGAGAAACCAACTCTCTCTCTACCGGCACCAGCAACGAGAGAACGGAACGAACCACCCTCTCCTCCTCGCCTTCGCCGCTTTCCTCTTTCCCGGCCCCCCCAATCCTTTCTCTCCAGAGCGAGTAGAAACCACCTTACAACCTTGGTAAGTTAATCGTGCTTTGTATACTTATTTCTTGTCGTGCTTAGGGAGTAGACTGAGTAGGGAAACGGAGGGATCGAGCGTCTGAATCGTTTGGGATCAGTCAGCACACGTTCGACGTCGTCTGTTTGAACTCCTCTCGATTTCTATCCAAGATCAGTCAAGCTCACTCGAATCTTGTTCTTGTATTGCTTTCAGAGTTCACCTTCTCCAGACCAGAACCAACCCTCGCCTCGTCTTCAGCTCGACAAGCTTGAGCTCCATGGCAAGTTCACCTCCTTCCTTCCTCCTCTCCTCCTCCCTCCCTCTCTCCCTCCCCTTTCTTGCAGTTTCTCCGACTTTCCCGCCTTCTCATACTGACCCTCTTCTCTCTTTTTGGGGTCTACACGTTCGTTCAGATCGGCGCATGAACCCTCCTCCTCCTACTCCCACTCGTCCTTCTCCTTCCAAACGTCCCTCCGCCACCTCGACCTCAGCTTCAGCTTCACCTTCCTCCTCCTCCTTCTTCCCAGCCTTCTCTACCACAGCGTCCTCCTCTCCTCCTCGATCTCCTCTCTTCGACACCTTCCCACGTCCAAGATCGGTTCCTCCCTCCTCGCCTTCTCACTCGCCGAGAGGGTCAACCTCTCGACCTCGGAAACCGACGAGGATGGCCACCTACGACGAACCCTCCCCTCGAACCTCGAAATCGAGGAATCCTTCGTCTTCCTCTGAGCATCACCACCATCATCACGCTCAAGAGGAGGATGGAGACTGGACGGGAGGAGTGTTTAGGTTGGGAGATCATCCAGGGAGGATGAGCAGGACGTCCTCGTCGAAAGGGAAGGAGAGAGCTCGAGAATGGGTTGGAGAGCCTGAGGTTATGGTTCTGGGAGGAGGAGCTTTGGGAGGATTGGAAGCTGAGGAGTTGGAAGCCACCTTAGGAGGAAGGAGAAGGTCGAGATTCAGCGTTTCGTCGCCGTTTTCGCCTTCGGAGGACACGTTGGTGGGAGCAGGGGAGGGATCGAACTCGCCGACGTCCTTCTCCTTCATACCTCGGAGACCTAGCGCTTCTCCTGCGAAAAGGATTTATCCCTCATCAACCTCAGCCTCTCACCTCGCATCCCAGCGTCCCAAATCACCAAGGACGACGTCTTCAACGTCAGGATCGACGACGGCAACTCTCCTCCCATCTCCCAACCTCCCCTCCTCCTCCTCAGCCTTCAAACTTCCTCCTCCTACCGCGACCAACTCCTCCTCCTCGAAGGGAGATACGTTCTCTACCTCCTCAGCTCACTTCGTACCTCGTCGGAAGGTCCGATGCAACTCCATCTCCATCCCATCCTACTCGGCAACGTTCGATCCCTCTCACCTCCCATCGCGTCTCGGCGCCGCTTCCTCGCCAACCTCCCAACACCCTCCACCAACAGCAGGCACCTCCTCCTCCGAACCACCGCCGGTCTACCTCCCTCACTACTCCCTCGACTCCAAGTTCTCCCTCCCATCGTGCTCGGATCCTCTCGACCTCGAGTCCCTCATCGGAGGAATCGAGAACCTCGGTCCTTCCCTTCAACGGTCGCTGGGAGAAGTCATGAAGAAGACGGGAGCTGGTTCGAGAGGAGACGGTGCATCGAAGTCGTCTGGCCTCCTTCTCGACGACAACGGTGCGCCGAGCCCGTCGTCGAAGGGAACAGGGAGGAAGGTCAGCTTGGGTTTGGGCCTGTTCAAGGAGTCGTCAACGAGCTCGAAGGAGAAGGAGAGAAGAGAGAAGGAGAAGGTCAAGGAGATGGAAAGGGAACGAGTAGCAGGAGGAATGGGACCGGGGTCAGTCTTCTCGTCGGACGACGGAGGAGAGAGGTCGAGGTCGAGAGGCGCGACGGTCGGTCTTCAAGACATCTCGGAGGGAATTTCGCCAGAACAGCTACAACGGAACCTCCCCTCGACTTCCTCCTCCTCCTCCAACGGAATTCTTTCTCCCAAGAGTCCTCCCAAGCCTCTATCTCGACGTCCATCCCATCGGAGACCAACTATCACGTCGTCGACTCCCAAACTCCCTCCATCTTCCTCGGTCGTCCTCGGTCCTCCAGCCTCAACCTCAGCTTTCACCTCCCCAGCACTTCCATCATCTCCCCTCTCCTTCTCTCGCCCACTCCTCTCAGCCTCAGAGGACTCGACTTGCGTCCTCATCAGTCCTCTCTCCTCCCTTCCTCCGACGCCAGCCCTCCTCTCCGACGCGTCCGAAACTCGTCCCTCTCTTCACCAATTCCCCTCTTCCAGGCCTTCCTCTCAAACCTTCCCTATCCCTTCTTCGTCAGAGGAGGAAGAGGACGACTGGACCTCGTCGTACGGATCGTCCTTCGAATCGAGCACCGGAGACGAAGACGACTCGTCGAGCGGAGGCGACCTCCTCAGTTCCTACCTCGGAGGCCAGTCGGCTGGAACACCTCCAAGAGCGATGATGAACGCTGGGCACCACGGAGAGGAGTACGATGGAAGTGGTGGGGAGGAGCAGGACGGGGAGGAGTGGGATAACGACGACGACGACAGTCATCTCCCAACGGTTCCTCTCATGCCGTTCAGGAATCAGGTCGGAGGTCATTCGGCGATCTACAAGTTCACGAAGAGGGCTGTTTGCAAAGTGAGTTTCCCATAATCTTCTTCGCCTTACTCGATGCAGTTCTGATTCGTTTCGTTTCTCTTTCCTCTACAGCCTCTCGTCTCTCGAGAGAACATCTTCTACGAAGCAGTAGAGCACGAAGCTCCAGAACTCCTCGGATTCATCCCTCGATACCTCGGAGTCATGCTCGTCAACTACCGTCGTCGGCCAGTCACCTCCAGTACTCCCATCGAGGAAGAATCAGCGACCGTCTCTCCCATCGAGGACGACAACTCCACGTCCTTCCCTTCACCTCCCTCCTCGGCGACCCACACCCTCCGAGCTCCTCTTCGAGCCCGTCCTCCTCTTCACAAGTCCCTTTCGGCTAGCGTCGTTGGAAGTCCACCCATCTCGGACGAGGAGGTTCCGGAGGTCGCGTTGGATTGGAATCGACACGTCGTCCCGGAGTGGATGTTGAGGAACGGGAAGGGAAGCGGAGGAGGAGGAGTTGGTTCTAGGAAGAGCGACGACGAGAGGAGCATCATCAGTCGAGGACGCACGAGGATCAAGCCCGCTGGATTCTCGCCGGTCGAGCCTGGAACTCGGGAAGGAAGCGCTAGTTTCGAAAACGAATCGCTCGGACGACTTTTCTCGAATCGACGACACCCAACCTCTCCCTCCCCCGATCCTCCTGGTCTTCACGGATCCTCGCCTCTCACCCACGCTCTCGTCGGTCCATCTCCCATCCCTCGAGTCCCTGTCTCATCTCCCGCTCCCTCCTTCGCACCTCTCTCCCAATCGCCTCAAAATACGACTCCCACTCCAGCCTCCTCTCCTCTTCAACACGCAACCTCCTTCCCTTCCCTCGCCACCTTCGCCCAACAAGCTTCCCAACCTCATCTTCGAGACTACCCTTCCCATCAGGAGCACATCCTCGCCCGAAACTACTCCTCGACGTCCGCAAACGCTGCTCCAGCTGTCGGAGGAACAGGCTCGACGACGGTCAACACGAAGCTTCGAGACTACGTCTTCGGAACGATCGCCAGGAGGTGGCACAAGGAACGAGCGAGCCTCTTTGCAAAGGGAGCTCGGTCGGGAACAGGAGAGGATACAGCAGACGACGAGTCGGACGATACGAGGTCGATGAAGGATTCCTCGACGGGAAGGAAGTCGAGAGCGGGAAGCCACCAGTCGAACTCGTCTTGGGCAGGACCCTCGTCAGGGGAAAAGAAGGAGTCTCCTCTTCAACATCTCTTCGAACCTACTCCCCATCACGAATCGGAGATCGTCGCCAAGAACCACTTCGACTCGACCATCACTCCCTCGACTCCTCCTCCTCCTCCCGGAACTCCCTCGCTCGCCAGTCCTCCTCGAGTTGACGGCCATCTTCGTCGGATCCACAGCGAGAACGTTATCCGTTCAGGACTCTCCCCTTCGCCCGCAAAGTCGAAGGCTCTCCCACCGCCGTCGAACGCGTCGCCTCCGCTGAGGACGGTTCGAGCAGGCTCCGAGGACGCTCAGGCCATCTTCGCCATGGACGACGACGAGGACTTCCGAGGAGGTCCAGATGAGGATCGAGAACGCTCAGACGTCGCAGGTCCCATGAACTCTCCTCGTCGACCAGGATCAGCAGCCCTCGTCGAGCAACAGTCTCCATCTTCGCCTCGATTCAATCGCTTCCCTCCGTCCTCCACCTCGTCGCCAACGAACGGAATGTCCTCCCCTTTACCTCAGGATCCCAACCGACTTTCTCTTCCTCCGTCGTCCCCTGGAGGAGGAGGTCATATCACTCCTTCGGGAGAGGATGGGTCGGTGACGAGACAGGCGTACTTCATTCTGATGGAGGACTTGACGGGGAGGTTGAAGAAGCCGTGTGTGTTGGATTTGAAGATGGGAACGAGACAGTACGGGTACGATGCGACTCCTCTCAAGGCGATGAGTCAGAGGAAGAAGTGCGACAACACGACGAGTCGAGATCTGGGTGTGAGGATTTGTGGTATGCAGGTGAGTCGTGGTTTCCTTCGTCGCGTATCAACTTGTGTTTCTGTTTCGTTCTTCGAAGCTGACTCTCTCTTCCTTCTCCTCCCTTTCCTTCCTTTCTTCGCCCCAGGTGTGGGACTCAGCCGCCGACGAATTCATCTCCCAGAACAAGCAAACCGGTCGAAAGATCAAGGTCTCCGAGTTCAACAACGTCCTCGGATCATTCATCTCGGACGGAGACCGCCTCCTCGTTCACCACATCCCCAACATCCTTCGCAAACTCTGGAGACTCGCTTCAATCCTTCACAAACTCCCAGGGTTCAGGTTCTACGGATGCTCGCTCCTCTTCATCTACGACGGAGATCCAGAAACCCAAGACCAGCTCAGGATCGCAAGCGAGGACAACCTTCCTCTTCCTTCGACGAGGACGGCGACGATCAACACGAAGACCATCTCCTCGTCTGGACTCGCTCAGTCTACGTCGGCAGCCGGGATCGATTCGCCTTCGGCTTCGAAAACTCTCATCGACGGAGCAGGGTCGATGGGACGATCCTCTCCTCTCCTCCAATCTCAGCACCAACACCACCACCATCACCACCAAGAAGTCCCCGAACCTACCCGTCGTCGAAGAGACTCGGAAACCTTCCCCGAACGTCGTTCCCGCTCAGCAGACGCGTCGGAACTTCGTCCAGCTTCCTCCAACTCGGCAGGTCGACCACATCCTCGTCACGGTCATCACCCTTCCAACTCGACCTCTGCCACCAACCCTTCCAACCCCACTGCCAACGCCAACGGTACCTCTTCCTCCCACCCTTCCAAAACCTCAACCAATAACAGCGGAGAAATCAAGATCCGAATCGTCGATTTCGCTCACACCACGACGGGAAAGGACTTCCTCCCTCTCGACCCTTCCCTCGACGCGTCCCCTGAATCCCTTGGAAAGGGCTACGACGCTCCTTACGATCAAGCGACGGGGAAGGCTCTCGCGAGGTTCCCACCCGTTCATCCTGGGAAACCCGACGAGGGGTTCATCTTTGGGATCAGGAAGCTCTGCGAGGCGTTCGTGTCGATTTGGGAGAAGGAGAGGCTGGCGAGGAGGAAGTTGCTTGCGACGGCGAGTGCTGGAGGAGGTGGAGAGACGTTGTTGGGTGGACCGAGGATGGTGCAGCTGCCGAGGTTGGATCTGGGAGAGGGGGAGAAGGTTTGGAGGAGGGTGATGGAGGGGAAGGGGTGGGAAGAGGAGGGGTATCTGTCGACGTAGACGAGGTTTTTGTCTTCGATCTTTTCTTTTCCTTCGTCTCGCTTCGCTTGCTCTCATTGTTTTCGTTTTCGTTATCATCTACACATCCTTTCGAACAGCTTTTTAGCCTTCTCTCGTAGTTTTCTTTCCCTGCTCTTTCTCCTTCACGAACACCGACTCTTCTCTGATCTCGACCCATGCCCTTTCTCTTTCCCTTTGCCCTATAGCCTACTTGCTCCCTTACCGCTTCTTGATATTTTTGGGTTCTTTCTTTGCTTCGTTCTCTCGTTCATCTCTACTGATACAGTATGCCTCTCTCTCGACCTTCCTCTTTAGGGCGATGCTAGACGCGTCCAGGTGAACGAAAGGTCGTCAAAAGAGGCATCAACAATCGCTGGTGGTCGTTATGAAAGAGTCATTCTACGTCTCAGCTGGGCGTTCCCTCCTGGAGGAACCCAACTCGACTCGCCTGTTGTGGAAACGAAGGAACAAGAAACGGAAAGGGTCAGAAACGTCGGCTTCGACTGGCCTGAAAAAGAAAAAGACGGCGATGAACGAGAAAGGAACGTACTGCAAGAGTGAGAGAGTTTACCAAGTAGGTGAGAAGCAGAACTGCTTGTGCCACTTCCAGTGCTCCTTCTGATGAGCTGAAACGAGGAGAAGACGAGCAAAAAAGTCGGGACGCGACGAGTGGAAAGGGAGGTCGGCTTTTCGTCGTCGTTCCGCCTCTACTGTGAGCTCGACCGACATCTCAGACAAGAAAACGGGTATAAATACGTAGACGTACCCTTGGAGCAGTAACGAACACATTTGCACTGAGGGAACGGAGACGGAAACCAGAAGAAAAGGTCAGGACGCGTCGAACGAAGGGGCGGGAAAACGAGAGCGTGTCCAGCAAAGACTCACGACCGAGCAGTACATCATCTTCTCTCCTTCTATGCACTTCTCCTTTAGCTTGATTTGAGAGTTCAATCTCTCGCACTCATGCCAGGGGATGTGAGGAAGGAATTGATTCTCCAATCGATCTCGAATCACGTTGAACGGCTCCTTTCGCTCGAGGATCTCGATGATGCTCTCGAGCTTCGCAGCTTTCATCTCAGCCGCAACGGAGCCGATAGCTTCTAGCTCTGCAGCTCTCTTGACGATGATGTCGAGGGAGGAGGGGGCGCACGAAAAGAGCTGTTCGATGCGTGAGAAGGGGACGTTTGCAGGATCCGCGGGGAAGATGGACCGAAGGATGAAGCCTGGGATACTGTCTGTTGAAAAGAAGGGCGAGAGTTCCTGAAGCGTGCAATCGTCAGAACGAGAACGGCTGGTCAGGTCCAAGAAAACGAGATGCGTGAGTTGAATTCTTTGACTCACCATGTCCTCAACCGAAAAGGCGGCAAACGAAGCAGCGAGAAAGTCCACCATGTCCGAGATGAAGTGAAGGGCTGAATCCTGCTCCCTCAGATAGCGACTGAACGGAGCTTTGGGAGCAAGGAGGACGAGGAGGTTCGGAAAGATGGAGACCTCCTGAGCGTCGACGGATCGCTCCGTCTGATTTTGAGACGCCGGGGAGAGGACGACGAGGGTGTAAAGGTAGGCGTCCATGAAGGTTGGAAGAAACAGCTGAGCAAATTGAGCCTACAGAGGGAACAGAGGGAGGGACGTGAGCGCTGCGAGGCAGTGGGAGCGGCGAAACGAGAAGTGGGAGGACGCACCATGAAAGCGTCAGGCGTGTGCCTGATGAGTCCTGCTTTGGCATCAGAGAGGACGATTTGGTTGAACTTGAGCATAGATATGAGGGGAGGTCGAAGTCAGCCTCGAACCGACGGAGAGGAAGGAAGGGGAAGCTCACGAGGTTCTGAGCGGGAATGAGGAGAGAAGGCTCCTGGATGAGCTCCTTGTAGGTAGGAGACTCTCCATCCAGACCGAGGAGATGACCGAGCTCGACAGCTTTCTGAAAGTGGGGGGACTGCGAAGGGACCATGTTGAAGTTGGGAGAGATGGGAGAGACGGTGGAGGTGAGAAGCGAAAGAGCAGCGAAGGTCGAAATCGAGGGGTCACCTTTTTCCTCGCCTTCACGACCACGAAGCACAATTTTTCGCCGACGTCTCTCGAGACAGTTTTGAGAGTGGTCGTTAAATTTTAACAACCTCCGAAAATCTGTCTGAGAAAACCTCGGAGAAATGAGGAATCAGGCTCGAGACTACGGATTTTGGGGTGAGCTCAACCCTCTGCCCTTCCTCCCTCCTCTCCTCTTCTCTTCTTCAGCTTCAACGGCCACCACGCCTTCACATCCTTTTCATGTCTACTGCCGCTCCCTCTTCCTCAGCAGCAGCATCTCGTCTAATCAGTCTTGTCTCAAAACCTCGCTCCTTGATCCCCATCACCCTCTTTCTCTTCTTCCTCTTCACCACCGCCATCGTTCATCCCTCCTCGCCAGTCTCCATTCGAGCAGCTCAACTCCCCTACGTCTCGCCCTATCAAGGATATCCTCCGAGTCTACCGGAGAAGCTAGCCTCTTCAGGTTGGAGCAATAGGACTGAGGGAGGAGCGAGCTGGCAGGGCAGAAGGAAAGCGAACGCGGTGAGCTCAGATTCCTCGCAGTTTCGTCGGTAATTCGAGGAGCTCGCAGAGCGCTGATATGCTGCCTTCAACTTCTGTACATTGTCGGACAGACCTTCGTGATGCTAGCAAGAAACTCTGATCTCTGGGTGAGCTTTCAAACCTTTCAGGGAAGAGCAGATGAGCGGTCAGAACGCAGCTCGAGCTGACCTCCTCCTCCTCTCCCCATGTTTCGTCCTCGTTCTTGCAGGAGGTGAGCTTGATCGACTTCTTTCCTACCCCAGGACGTTGTGAGAAGGCTACCGAGGTCATGGGCTGACCCTCTTTTCCATCGCATTGCTTTCTGGCCGTTGCAGGTCCTCATACCAATGCAGGTGATCAGCTTCGACTCTCCTTCCCGCCCTTGCGAACTCCTGATGGGCTGATCTGGCCTCTTTCAACTGCAGAACATGGAGGATAGGTGTACGTGAACTCTCTCGTGTCCTCTGAGAATGCTCTGGCTGACCACATCTTCCTTCAACCAGTCAACTGGTGGGCGGGCGTGAGTTTTTTCTCGGTGCGTTTCCGCCGACTCGCCCGAGCTGATCTTGAATGATTGTTGACATTCCGACAGTACAACTGGGTGTTCCTGAATGACGAACCTTTCACCGAGGAGTTTAAGAAGTGAGTTTCGTTGCGTGCTCTGTCTTTTTTGACGAAAGCAAACCTGACTCGACTCGAACGTCGCGTCCTCTTCGACTGCTTCTCGTATTTCCAGGCAAACTCAAGCCATCGCCTCGACGACGTGCGAGTATGGACTCATCGATCCTGAGATTTGGAATCAGCCTGTATGGTGAGTAGAGCGTCGAACTGAAGGAAGGAAGCGTCGTCGACGAACAGATCTGACCGACGCGTTTTGCTTTCGGGGATCATTTCGCACCTAGGATCGACGAGGAACGGGCTAAGAAAGGAAGAGAGAAGCTGGTATCGGAAGTGAGTCTGTCACTTCTTCGTCGGTTTGGACGGGTCCGCCGGGTTCGCAGGGTTGGGCGGACAGAAAGTCCGGGTCGTCGAGTGCCTGACCGTTTCCTCTGCCTTCTTTTTCTAGAACATGTAAGCTCGAGCTCGTCTTCGAAAGAAGCCCGAATTTGACTGAAACTGAACTCTTTGATTCGATTTCCCCCTCAGCATCTACGGGGATTCAGTTCCTTATCGAAACAGTTCGTCCTGTTTCCTCATCCTCTCTTTTGCTTCGCTCGTCCAATATCTCTCCTGAGACTGACTTAGTCGCCTTGCTGCCTTTCTTCTCACAGTGTGCAGATTCCAGAGTGGAGGATTCTACAGGCATCGTCGGTCCCTCCTACTCCAAAGTCGTTCCATCTCGTCCCTCCTTCACTGACGCGTCGACCCTCCTTCCTTTCCGCTAGCTTTGATGATGAAGTACCGGATGTACTGGCGGATCGAACCATCGGTCCGTTTCTTTTGTGACATCAAATACGATCCTTTCCTGGTGATGGAGGACGAGAAGAAGGTCTACGGTGAGTCAAGCGTCGCGGTCGAAACACGAGAGCTCGGAGCTGACTTCTTCCGTTTCATTCTACTCAGGCTTCACTCTTTCGATGTTCGAGTTCACCGAGACGATAGAGACTCTGTGGAAGACCACACTCGAGTTCATGAAGCTTCACCCGGAACATGTCGCTCCTGACAACTCGATGGGATTCTTGAGCGACGACAAGGGAGGAGATTACAATCACTGCCACTTCTGGTCGAACTTTGAGATCGGAGATCTGTAAGTCGTCTCTTACCTCATCAGTCCAAACCTCCAGTAGACAGGGAACGTCAAGTAGGGACCACCATTCGAGGTTGCGGCTGATTCTCGACCGTCCTTCTTTTCCACTCAGTGACTTCTGGAGAGGGCAAGCCTACTCGGACTACTTCGACTTCCTGGATCAAAAAGGAGGGTTCTACTACGAAGTTCGTCCAACCTTCACGATCCGTCTTTGACTGCTTCACTTGCTGACTTCCTCGCCTTCTCCTTTAGCGATGGGGAGATGCTCCCGTTCACTCGCTCGGTGTTGGACTGTTTGCTCCCAAAGACTCTATCAAGTTCTTCGTGCGTCCTTTCTCATCGCGGCTCATTCGTTTTTTCGGGACATAGACTGACTCGGTCTTCGTTTCTTTTCCCTCAGAGCGACATCGTGAGCTCTTCCCGTCCTCTCGCTTCTCCTTCAAATGAACTCACTGACCTCTCACCCCGTCTCTTGCAGGGATATTACCATGCTCCTTACACCCACTGCCCTGTAGGGGAAGCTCACGTTGCGAACCGCTGCTCTGTGAGTCAACTCTCAGATGAGTCGAGTCTTCCTTCGATCGCTCGACTGACTCCTTCGTTTTCTCGACTCATCAGTGTCAAGAGTCCGAGAACTTCGACCATAAGTGGTAAGTCTACCTCTTTTGCTTCCATTCTAGTCTCGTACCTTCACCTCGTCCCCTCAGCGAAACGAGAGAGGGCGCGCCCGGTCGTCGAGTCGACCTTCGAGGCCTCCCTTTCTTCGTCCCTTCCTCTCAGGTCTTACACAAGCTGATCATCCTTTAATTTCAAGGTTCTCGTGTACTAAAAAGTGGAAGGATATCCATCCAGGGAAGACTTGGTATGGTAGCGGACCAGAGGCTTGATCGAGTCGGTAGAAGAAGAGCGAGGCGGACGGAGGGATGAGATAGGGTCATGGACGCTAAGCTTTACTTTTTGACGATCTCACGACGTTGAATGACGATGCTTTAGGGATGTGAGAACGAGAGGTCTGAAGACGATCGACGCGTTCGATTCGACGCGTCTCGACTTTCGACCTCAGTTCAAGAATGCTTTCGCCGCAAAATCCACACGTGCGAGAGTCGTGAATCGTGAATAGGTCTAGAAGTAAACACATAAGATGATACGAAATACAGCAGCTGCAACCAGCAACGTCTGAACGAATCAACAAAACAAAGCAAACGAAACGAAACGAAACGAAGCCAGACTCGTCAGACTCCTCGGAATCCAAACCAGTACATATTCTCCGACCAAATCAACCCAGGAGAAAAGACATCAAAGTGCTCTCTCCCTGAAGCCCACGGATTCTTCTCCTCGTCCCAGAGCCGTTCGATCCTATCCCCTCCCATCCTCCAGATCGCCGACGCGTCCGCGTTCGCCTCCATTTCGTTGAGCGAGGTGAAGACGACGGGAACCCTCCTCTCGAGAAGAGCAAGAACGGTAGGTTTCCAGCTCGAAGGTCTTTCCGAGATTCCCGAGTTGAAAGCGAGGACGAGATCTGGAGGATCGGGAAGGAAGTCGGGCGATGCGAGCCAGTCGTGGTAGGTCGTTGAGCTTTGAAGAGGAAAAGGGAGTGTGTCAGTCGGTCAGTAGACTAGTGCGCGCGGAAGGAGAGAAGGCGAAGAAACGAAATGAAAAGAAAAGAAGGGAAGAAAGAGAAGAAGCTCACTCGTAGAACTTTACTTCTCGTCCTCTCAGCTCCTGGACGCAATGTTGACAAGGGTACCTCTGCGTTTCCGAAGCTCCATCAGTCCACGGCGACACCCCCAAATTCGTCCCCACCATGACCACCTGCAGGAACGAGACTCCAGGCAAGAGATGGTTGATCTCCTCGTACACGGCAGCCTTGATCTCGAAGTGCTTTTCAGCGCCGACGAGATGAACGAGCAGGCGCGAGCGGTCGTTTCGGTTCGAGAACTTGGGGAGGAGTCCGAGTCGGGCTAGGGAGGCGACGATGGTGAGAGGGATAGAGAGGGAGTGCATGGCCATGGTTCGTTGCTGTGCTGGTTCGACGGCTGGAGGGAAGGGGAGGGAGTCGAAGTAAGAGTTCCAGTTGAGAGGAAGAGGGGTTTCGTCGCGGATGAGTCGAGGAGGAAGGTACACGGCGATGTGATCTGAAGGGTTGTTGACTTCATAGTCTCTGAGGGAATCGAGAGGAGATGTGTAGAAGAGTCAGAAAGAGTCGCAACGGGGCGAAATCGGAAGAAAAGGAACAGAGGAAGAAGCAAGGAAAGGATGAGAGAAAACGAACCGAATGAACCGCTCGTCGTCTGCGATCTGCTTCAGCTTCGAGCACAACCCGGACGTCCTATGTTCTACGGCAGCTCTCCCGCACTCCTTCCTGGAACAGAAGCGATAAACGCAGTCTGTACATCTTCTCAACCTCCCTCCTTCGACGTCCGACTGAGCAAGGGCGCAATGCGAGCAACGAGGGATGTTGAGGGCGAGTCCTGTCGAAATCCTGCCCATTCGCGGTCCCAAGAACGTGCATAGAGGTCTCATGAGTTTGGTGGACATGCTCTCCATGAGTCTGGTGAGGTCGGAGGGTTTGGGAGGGATGGAGGTGAGGACGGGATGGTCGAAGGCAGAGGCGAGAGGGATGCCTTCCAAACAGGCTGTTATGGCGATGCAGATGTGTCGATGAACCTTGTAGTCGAGCTTCTGGCATTCCTTGCTGCAGTAGGAGACTCTGAGTACCAAAGCGGGAGGGAAGAGGAGCTGAAGTCAGTCGGGAAGAAGGGAAGGAGAGAGAGGGAGGAGGGAGGAGGGAGGAAGAGGGCTGAATCTCGAGCTCACCTTTTGCAGCGAACGCAAGCCGACGGATCCCTATCGCCCTTCCGTTCGCTACAAAAGAAGCAAGTAATTCCGAGATACTGCTCGATGGTCTTGAACTGATCCTCCGGTCGAAGGGCCATACGAGAGGGCGAGGAGGAGGGTGAACGTTGCGGGAAGGAAGGAAGGAAAAGGTCGAGCTCACTTTCAACCTCTCCTCCCTTCTTCCCTCCCAACGGCCAGCATCCTAGACAACGAGTTGCACGAAGACCATCGGTTTCGACTTCCTACATCCTTTCATCATACTCCCATCGAACCCAGAACCTCAGCTATTCCCAAATTCTCCCTCGGCGACTCCCAAACCTCGTCGCAATGAGCTGTCCTTCTTCTGCTCCTCCCTCCCTCCTCCTCCCCATCTCCCCCGCCCTCAAAGCTGCTTCCCTCAGTTCGGAATCACCACAACCGAATAAAACCTCTACTCAACCCCTCCCTCTCCTACCTACCGAGCTCAAGCGAGAGATCCTCCGCTTCTGCGATCCCTCGACGCTCGCAAAGACCTCGCTCGTCAGCTTGGCCTTCCTTCAACTCTCCTCCCCGATCCTCTACCTCGACATCGAAGTCGTAGGTGTTCCCTCTGCTTTGAAATTGTTCTGCGAGAGGGTGAGTGATTCAAACTGTTCGAGCGCACGAAAGGGCGAAGCTGATCGAGGCGCCGTTCCTCTCTGTCTTCGTCGTCCAAAGGACCCTCTCCTTCACCAACCTCACCTCGAACCCTACCTCTCCCTTCATCAACTACGATCTTTCACCTTCCTCAACGACGAATACAACCACCTCCTCTACGACTCCATCCTTCACAAAACTCGCATCGCCTCTCCATCAGGCGCCATCTCCGTCGAGATGCTGTCCATCGGAGTCGCGTCCTACGACCTCTTCGACGACCATCTGTGGGAGCAGCTCTTCCCGCTCTTTGATCCTCAAGCGGTGGTGTGCTTCGGGAGCTCTGTCGGCCAAACGTACGGGACAGCGGAGGTCAAACTCTCTCACGCAACGTGGCCCTCGATTCAAACTCTCACCCTTCGAAACTGCATCATAACATCTCCCTTCAACCACGTCCCTTTCCTCTTGGGCCCCTTGATCGAGGAGCATCGAGTCACTCTCTACTTGGACATGTCGGAGGCTCGAGAATGGCCTTATCTCGAGGAAATCGCTCTCCTCGAGTTGGAGGGAAGCGCCCGGGCGACGCCGCTGCTGGACCTCCTCGGAGTGAAGGAAGTGGTGCTTCGAGTTCGTTCGGTGGAGAAGAAGGAGAGGATGGAAAACGAGATATTCAGTGGGAAGAGTCTCGATGTGGTGAAGAAGTGGAAGTCGCGTCTCAGGTTCGAAGTGGTCGAGGACGACGAGAAGGTGAGCTTTCCTTCGTTTGGTCTCGCTGTTTTTTTTTTCCCCTTTCGAGCAGCTGCTGACTCTCTCTCGATCACCCTCCAGCCTCTCACGTCCGCCGAAGTTTGATCTATCCCCCATCGTTCGTTTTCTTTATCGCTGCCTTCGCGTCGGCGACCTCTCCCTCTCCCTGACGCGTTCTCCTTCCCTTTCCTTCTTCGTCTCCCTTCCAGATTTTTTCACCATCTTCATAACTCAAACCCTACATCATTACGGATCCTCGCAATCCGCGCTTCCCTTCGCTGCGCATCTACACCACTCCGTCGCTCCTCGTTTCGTTTTTCGCTTTTTTCTTTCCTCCCCTTCTTTAGTCAGTCGTCCCTCCCCCTTCTTTCTCCAGTCTAGTCCTTGAACCTCTCAATTACCGCTTCAGATACGATAGTACCTTCCTTCGAATCCTCGTCTCTGACACTTCTCTCCCTAAGGACAAGTTTCGTTGAAAAGATCAGCTCTGCTCCGCCCTTTCCTCCCCTACCTTCAGCATCATCGAGAAGATCATCCTCATCGCGTCAAAACCTCTACCCCGTCCTCCCCGATCAAAAGCTGATGCTCGAACTGAGCACTCCGACTCCCGCTCTGTTCCCCAACCCCCAAAAAGAGACGCGTCGAAAAAAGTCAGCTCAGCTCTCCTCCCTCCTCCCCACCCCCTCTCCTTCGTTCGACGCATCGCTCCCTCACCTTCGTAACCACCGTCCACTTATCCTCCCACATCTCTCCCATCCCCGCGGTCTCGCTGACCTGTTCCACGCTCGGTTCGATCGTGAAGCAGTCCCCTGCCTCCATGACTTCGCGTCCGTCGGGGAGACCGATGGAGGCTGCGTTGGTGGAGGAGGGTTGGAGGCAGTGGAGGATCCAAGGGGGGTGGTGGAAGACCGTTGAGATTCCGTGGCTGCGGGAGGGAGGGAGAGACGAGAGAGAGGGTGGGAGAGGGTTAGAATGGAGAGAAGGAAGGAGGAAGAGGGCCAGGGATAGGATGGAGACGGACCCGGAGAAGAGGTCGGATACCTGGTGGGGAGGAGGAGGGGAAGAATGGCGGGAGGGGGTCAGGGAGAGAGAGAGGGAGAGGGAGAGGGAGAGGGAGAGGGGAAGAGTGAAGAGGAGAGAGAGGGAAAAGGAGAGCGGGAGACGAACGATGTATCCATAACGATCTGTTACTTCCCTGTAAAATGAAGAAACGGAAGTGTTAGAGTCAACGATCCGTTTGATGCTCGATGGAAGGAGGGAAGACAGGCAGAAACGACAAAGAGTCCAAGAGAAGAAAAGCGACCGACGCGTCCAAACTCACTCAATCACCCTCCCAATCTCATTGAACGGCACTCCAGGTCCACAGATCCTGATAGCCGCTTCCAAAGCTTCTTCCGTTACTTCGCAGAGCTCGATGGCTTCTTCGTCCTGTTGAAACGAACACACCGAAAGGGCGGGAGAGGAAAGAGAGACGCGTCGAGCGAGTCAGCCCTCGGAACTGAGCGAACGAAACGAAGACGGGCTGAGCAACAGGAGGAGACGTACAGCTTCGGGAAGCAAAAAAGTACGAGAGGTATCCCCGTGGTATCCGTTGAGGAACACGGTGACGTCGATGTTGATGAGATCGGTTGGGTCGAGAGGACGGCTGGATGGAACGAGAGGACGACGTGAACGAGAGTGTGAGCTTTTGGACAAGCACGAACAAACGAGAGGAGCGAGAGCTCACTCGTCTGGTATACCATGAGCTATGACCTGTGTAGCCAGCCAAGCAGAGTCAGCATCGTGCTAGGTCTCTCTCGAGCAAGAACAACGAGGAAAGAAGAAGATCGGGAACCCGTCGAGACTCACGTTATTGATACTCGTACAGACACTTTTTGGGAACTTGGAGTACCCCAGCGGCGAAGGATAAGCTCCTCTCCCAACGATCATCTCATGCAGAAGACGATCTATCTCTGCTGTGGTTACTCCAGGCTGTATACCAAAAAAAAAGGGACGACGACTTTATGAGCTTCGACCTTCTCCTTCCCTCTCTTGTCTTCGTTCCCAAACTGACCTTGACCAACCTCCCCGCCTCTTTCAAAACTTCACTAGCAAGCTTAGCGGCTTCCCTGACTCCCTTTTCCTCTTTGCCTCCAAAGACGATCTTGCCTCCTTTTGGGTTGGGTTCCGGCGAAGGGACGATGGGCTGAGCGTTCGACGACGACGAGTGAAGGGACCAGAAGTTGGGAGGAACGTAGTGAGGGATCGCGATCGAGGAGGGGACTGGATGAGGAGCTGGGAAGGAAGACGGGGGGAGAGTGAAGCGGGAAGGGTAGAGAACGTGGTAGCGTCCGAATTGGGAGATCGGAACCGTTGAAGACGAGGAGGAGAGGAGGGAGGAGGAGGAGGAAGGGAGGAGGGAGAGAGGAGAAGGTCGCATTCGGGTTTGTTGCTCGAAAGAACTTCGGTTTAGTATGATCCTATAGAAGAGTCGGTTGACCTTCCAGTCTTTGATGATTTTTTGTGTCGAGGTTGATGGTGGTTTGGTTTGGACTCGTCACTTTTGGGCCAGAAAAAGGTGAGCTCGTGTTTGAGCTTTCAACGCCTTCCTTCTTCTTTTCCCTCTCTTTGCCTTTGCACACCTCTCGCACCCTAGGCTGAGGAGAGAGAGAGAGAGAGCGAGCGAGGAATCAAACTTGAACCACATCAGAGCTACTCTCTTCGATATAGACCACGCTTTCAGCCCATCCCATCCCAATCCTCGGCCTCCACTCCTTGCTCCTCCTCCTCCTCTGCTCCTCTTCTTTTTTCCATCTCTCTCTCACTCTTGGAATGGTCGACTCAGCGCCTTCTACGACTTCCTCCTCTCCTCGGATCCCAGCTCTCTCGGATTTGACGCTCTCCTCCCCGAACCCTTCCCCTTCGCTCTCAACCTACTCGTCCTTTCTCGACCCCTTCCATCCTCCTCCTCGTCGTTCAACCTCCTCGGACCCTTCCTCCAACCCACCCGAGTTCGAATTCGGTCAAGCCGTCTTTGAACGAAGAAGAGCAGCATGGAAGCAAACCAGAGCTCCAGCCATCCCAGAACCAGCAGAACTACCCTCAGACGGAGGAGGAGGAGGAGGGAGCATGCAGAGGTTGGAGGATTTGTTGAGCGGACCCAGAGGATCAGACGTAGGCGAGGAAGCCTGGAGATCGGGTCTCGAAGGAGTGCATAGAGGCTTGCTGGGAGGTAGAAGTGAGTACTAGAGTGTAACAAATCTGTGGTAGGAAAAGGGCCTGAGAGCTGAAGAGAGATCTGTTTCTTTCCCAGGACTCGTAAAGAGGATGAAGCTCGGACTCGTCATAAAGGTGAGCTCTCTCTCGCTCTCGCTCTTTTCTTCAAACAGGACTTGAAAACACGTGTGAGATACGTATCTCACTAGAAGCGTTTGCTAAACATACCGTTGTTTCCTTTCCCTTTTTTTTTCTCTTTCAGGTCTTGAGAGCAGGTTGGATCCGAGGTGCGTTTTCTCGTCTCGTCTCGTCGCGACCCGCTCTTGCTTTCCCCTCTCCTCGATCTGACCCTCCTCTCCTCCCTTTCTTCCTCACAGACGGTACCTGGCCCGCCTCTCTCCCTCCCGTCCCTCCTTCGCCACCTTACCTCTCCTCGGACCTTCCTCCTTCTCACGCTCAAGACTCCACCACCACCACCACCTCCTCCACCCCCTCCGGCTACCACCAACCTTTCGCCGTCCCTTCCTCCTCCACCACTCCCACCAACAACAACCCACCCCAGTCCCCTCCGACCTCCATCGTCCTCCCTCCTCCGCCCACGAGGTTCCAATCCACCGGATCAGCAACGTCTACACCGAGTCAGACGACGACCACGCCAGGGACGGATCTTTCGACGCCTGGGTTCGAAGACGTTCCCGCTTCGCCTTTGACGCCCGTGGCGGAAGGAGAGGTGGAAGCTGAGGCGACGGCTGAGGCAGAGAAGAAGGCGAAGGAGGAGGAGGACGGGACGGCAACAGAGCATCAGGAGGAGCAGGGGCAGGTTGGGTTGGGCATCTAAAGCGAGGACGACGCGTTCAAGGTCGGGAGGGTCGTCGTCTCCGACTCTCCCTCTCTCTCAAGTTCTTGCAGTCTTTCACAAGCTCGCTCTCGGATTTCCGGATTTCGGTTTTTGGGGTTTCACTTACGATCCTCTCACGCTACGCTACACTACCCTACACTAGCCCTCATCTTTCATCTAGATTCGTCGCGCCTCCTTCGTTCGTTCTTCGTCCATCCACGTTTTTTTTGGGGGGGGGGTTTCTTCCGCTCTTCGTCCCTCCTCACGCACTCTTAGCATCTCCTCCAACACTCTCGAAACCTACACACACACCGTCATCAGCACACTCTATACAATCTCCCTTGTAGCAACTCTCCCTCGACTTCCTCGACTCTCGTTTCGCTGTATCGCTTAGCGCTCTCTCTCTCTCTCTCTCTTTTGGTTTTTGGTTTTTCGGTTTCAGCGGAATCGGATGGGAATCCTTGAAGCTCTATCTTTGGTCTTTCCTTTGCGAGCTGGCTGGGGTTGGGGGCGGGGAGAGGGAAAGGGAAAGAGAGAGACGGGAGGGAGAGACGCGTCGAGTGGAAAAGAGAACGTTCGAAGGTTGGGAGACAGACGAAGAGAGCGGAAAAAGAGAGAGTTTGATAACTTCATGGATTGAGTTGCGGGGCGCGAAGAATGGATCTCTGAGGGAGCCAAGGAGGTGAAGAAGAGGAGGAAAGGAGGGGAAAGACGAGTCGACGTGATTGCCATTGAAGACGAAAACCGAAGACGAGGCGAAGGACAGTATGTGCGATGCGAGATGGGCGTTCGAGCAGGAGCAGGAGTGGGGGGTTGTGCGCCTTGGGAGGTGTGTAGGTGACGGAAGGAGTGGGAGGAGCGAGGTCTGAGAGGGTAAAAGGAAAGAAAAGAAAGAAAGAGACGTGTCAGTCGACGCGACGGTAAGAGAGCGGCGGAAAGGAGCAACAGACGAACGAGGTTCCTCAGGACTAGATGGGAGCAGGAACCTAGAGGAGCCAGATAGGGACGAAGATACGTCAGTATTTGTTTTAGAAGGCAACGGCGAGCAAAGCTGAACGCTGGAAGAGACCTCACCTCGTCGTCGCGTCCAACCACTTCGAACTTCAGACGGGACTGCCACCCGTCGAACGTCTCGAATCCAACTTCGTCGACCAGTTTTACCTTCATCCTCTCTAGCTGAGCACGAGAGCTGCCACAGATCACAACCTCCTTCACCCCCGGACGATCCACCAGCCGTGTTCCCCAAAACCCGTACACCTCCTTGACAGCGTCTTCCTCAAAGAGAGAACTCGACTGCCCTCCACTCCTGGACGACAGGTCAAATACTACGATGACTCCCGGTCCGGTAGACAACGCCTGTTCGATCTCTAGCGTGAACGCGGTGAAGGAGTACGCGACGACGCAGTTTCGGAGTCGAAGGAGTCGAAGGGAGGAGGCCCAACTGAAGGAACGGAGGTCGACCTCTGGGAGAAGGTGCGTGGATCGAGAAAGCATAATGCCTGAGAAGGTGACCTCAACGGGGTCGAAAAGGGTGATCAGCCTAGACCAAGGGCCGAGGAGGCAATGGGTCGAGCGTTGAGCTCCTCGGATTCGGAGGGAGAGAGTTGCGACGTGGAGACGTCCGAGGAAACGATCCTGGGAGAACCTCGACGGTGTCCAAGGACCCTTTTGATCTGCCTCGGCGTTGGAGAGGGTGCAGTGTCGGATCTGATGGAGAGAGAGGTTGGGTTCGAGGTGAGGTTGATGGAGGAGAGGGTTCTGAGGATGTCGGAGAGAAGGATGGAAGAAGGCAAGGTTCAGCTTCACGTTTCGAACCTGATCTCAGAAAGTAGGGAGGACACTCACGCGTGTACAGAAGAGCTTCGACATGGCTTCAAATCCTACAACCTTGATGTCGTGGTAGAGGATCGGGGAGGAGAGTTGAAGGAAGGCCAAGCTCACGAGCGAGGTCTTTGCGAGCGTCGAGGGATCGCAGAAGGTGAGGATCTCTCGCTTGAGTTCGGTAGGCAGGAGAGGGAGGAGTCGAGTAGAGGTTTTATTCGGTTGTGGTGATTCCGAACTGAGAGAAGGAGCCTTGACGAGGGCGGAGGAGATGGGGAGGAGGAGGGAGGGAGGATCAGAGGAAGGAGGGTTCATTCCGTCGAGGTTTAGGAGTCGCCGAGGGAGAACTTGGGAATAGATGAGGTTCTGGGTTCGATGGGAGTACAAAGAAAGGATGTAGGAAGTCGAAATCGATGGTCTTCGTGCAACTCGTTGTCTAGGAAGCTGGCCGTTGGGAGGGAAGAAGGGAGGAGCTTCCAAAGTGAGCTCGACCTTTTCCTTCCTTCCTTCCCGCAACGTTCATCCCTCCTCCTCGCCCTCTCGTATGGCCCTTCGACCGGAGGATCAGTTCAAGACCATCGAGCAGTATCTCGGAATAACTTGCTTCTTCTGTAGCGAACGGAAGGGCGATAGGGATCCGTCGGCTTGCGTTCGCTGCAAAAGGTGAGCTCGAGATTCAGCCCTCTTCCTCCCTCCTCCCTCTCTCTCCCTCCCTCTCTCTCTTTCCCTTCTTCCCGACTGACTTCAGCTTTTCTTCCCTCCCGCTTTGGTACTCAGAGTCTCCTACTGCAGCAAGGAATGCCAGAAGCTCGACTACAAGGTTCATCGACACATCTGCATCGCCATAACAGCCTGTTTGGAAGGCATCCCTCTCTCCTCTGCCCTCGACCATCCCGTCCTCACCTCCATCCCTCCCAAACCCTCCGATCTCACCAGACTCATGGAGAGCATGTCCACCAAACTCATGAGACCTCTATGCACGTTCTTGGGAACTCGAATGGGCAGGATTTCAACAGGACTCGCCCTCAACATCCCTCGTTGCTCGCATTGTGCCCTCGCTCAGTCGGACGTCGAAGGAGGGAGGTTGAGAAGATGTACAGACTGCGTTTATCGCTTCTGCTCTAGGAAGGAGTGCGGGAGAGCTGCCGTAGAGCATAGGACGTCCGGGTTGTGCTCGAAGCTGCAGCAGATCGCAGACGACGAGCGGTTCATTCGGTTCGTTTTCTCTCACCCTTTTCTTGTCCTCTTCCTCTGTTCCTTTCCTTCCCACTTCGCCCCGTTGCGACTCTTTCTGACTCTTCTAGACACCTCCTCTCGATTCCCACAGCGACTACGAAGTCAACAACCCTTCAGATCACATCGCCGTGTACCTTCCTCCTCGACTCATCCGCGACGAAACCCCTCTCCCTCTCGACTGGAACTCTTACTTCGACTCCCTCCCCTTCCCTCCAGCCGTCGAACCAGCACAGCAACGAACCATGGCCATGCACTCCCTCTCTATTCCTCTCACCATCGTCGCCTCCCTAGCCCGACTCGGACTCCTCCCCAAGTTCTCGAACCGAAACGACCGCTCGCGCCTGCTCGTTCATCTCGTTGGCGCTGAAAAGCACTTCGAGATCCAGGCTGCCGTGTACGAGGAGATCAACCATCTCTTGCCTGGCGTCTCGTTCCTGCAGGTGGTCATGGTGGGGAAGAATTTGGGGGTGTCGCCGTGGAGTGATGGAGCTTCGGAAACGCAGAAGTTCCCATGTCAATTTTGCGTCCAGGAGATGAGAGGACGAGAAGTAAAGTTCTACGAGTGAGCTTCATCTCTTTCTTCCCTTCTTTTCTTTTATTTTTCTTTGCCTTCTCTCTTTCCGCGCGCACTAGTCTACTGACCGACTGACACACTCCCTTTTCCTCTTCCAAAGCTCAACGACCTACCACGACTGGCTCGCATCGCCCGACTTCCTTCCCGATCCTCCAGATCTCGTCCTCGCTTTCAACTCGGGAATCTCGGAAAGACCTTCGAGCTGGAAACCTACCGTTCTTGCTCTTCTCGAGAGGAGGGTTCCCGTCGTCTTCACCTCGCTCAACGAAATGGAGGCGAACGCGGACGCGTCGGCGATCTGGAGGATGGGAGGGGATAGGATCGAACGGCTCTGGGACGAGGAGAAGAATCCGTGGGCTTCAGGGAGAGAGCACTTTGATGTCTTTTCTCCTGGGTTGATTTGGTCGGAGAACATGTACTGGTTTGGATTCCGAGGAGTCTGACGAGTTTGGCTTCGTTTCGTTTGCTTGGTTTTAATCTGGTTCGTTTCGGACGTTATTTGTTGAGGCTGCTGTATTTCGTATCATCTTATGTGTTTGCTTGTAGACCTATTCACGTCTCACGACTCTCGCACGTGTGGATTTTGCGGCGAAAGCATTCTTGAACTGAGGTCGAAAGTCGAGACGCGTCGAATCGAACGCGTCGATCGTCTTCAGACCTCTCGTTCTCGAGTCCCTACAACACAAAAGCTGACAAACAAGATCATCCTCGAATCAGTCTCATCTACTCTAATCTAACTCCCAGGCGCAACAGCAACCTTCCCATCCTTCTCCGCCTTCTCCACCACCACCTCCGTCTCCCTCTTCATCTCCTCCAACTCCCTCTCCCTCCTTTCTTTCTCCTCCTTCAGAGCCTTCCTCTCCTTCAGCGTCCCCTTCTTAAACACCATCCCGTCCCACTTCTCTCCCTTCCCACCATCCTCTCCAGGCATCACGACTCCCAACTCAGCTCTCAGATCGTCCATCCCCTGCTCCCACCTCCTCTCCCAGTAAACTCCGATCAACGGCTTGGTCTTCCTTCCAGCCTCCGCCGCCCAGGGAAGGTACTTGGTGACGAGGGTGGAGCGTTGAGCTGGGGTGAGGGTGTTGAAGGGGGAGAAGATGGTTAAGGAGGAGAGGAAGGGCATGGGGAGACCGGTTTGGGTGCGTTGAGCTTCGAAGAGTTTGAGAGCGAGCTCGGGAAGGAGGGTGGAAGGGAGGTTGAAAAGCGTGTGAGAGAAGTCGTGGGTTTCACTAAAAACGTATCAGAGCGAAAGGGGAGAAGCGAGGTCAGTCGGGAAGAGAGAGAGGAGATGAGAGAGGAGACGAAGAAGGACGGGAGGGGAAGAAGGAAACGTCGAGCTCACCGATACCTCTGCAAAACGTACGCCAGCTCGGGATCGTCTACGTGCTGAACTGGTAATCTCGTATCCGGAGACGTGTGGGTCCTCTCCAGCCAGTCGCAATACGATCTTCCTACGGTTCCATCAGGGAGGGAGCGAAGATGGTCGAGGTCGATGATCTCTGAATGGATTCGAGGTCGATCTCGGAGGATGGCTCTTCCTTCTGGCGTTGAGAACATCGTGTCTCGAAGGCGAGGGAGGAAGGGTGTCGAGGTTGTTTCAGAGAGAGCTGCGATCATATCTAAACGACGAGAAAAAGGAAAGAAGGGTCAGCCCAAAGAAGAGGCGAGAAGAACTCGAGGAGGAGGACGACGACGAGACTCAAGCGCTCGATTCTCTGGACTGACCTGCTCTTCTTGGATTTAAGAGCGCTGCTCCTGCGCTTCCCAAAGTGAGAACTACCTTCTCAATAGGCGTGAGAGGGATGTGACCTGGGTAGCGAGGCGGCATATCCGAGATGGAACGATGGGAGGAGGCGAAGGAGGAGGAAGATGAAGAAGGAGGAGGGAGAAGAAGAGAAGCTCCCAGTCGAGAGGAGGAAGCCAGAGGGAGTAGAGGTGTAAGGACGGGTCGCATAGCTGGAGGTAGATGTAAAGACAGATGCAATCTCTGTATCGAGTGAGTGAGGGTTGGGAGGTAGAGAGAGGAAGGAAGGAGTTGAAGCTCATTTCGACTCGCCGTCATTCAGTCGAACCACCCCCTCCCTTTCCCTTCCCTCTAACTCCCTCCCCGTCAAATTTGACCAACCTCGGAACCAACTCATCTCGTTCTCCTCTCCGATCTCTTATCTAATCTGGAGTAGATGCCTGACATTGCCATCATCGGAGGTGAGTTTTCCTCTCCCCGATCTCTCCCTTCGCCCCCCAACCTTCGCGAGCTCAACCTTCCTTCCCTTCCTCTTGTTTCCTCTCTCTCCTTCTTAGGTGGACCAGCAGGTCTAACCGCTCTCAAAACTCTCACAGAGAACGGATTCGACCCTATCCTCTTCGAGGCCGAAGACGAGATTGGAGGGACTTTCAGGTGCTTAGATTTCTCTCCATGAAGACCGCTCCCCAACCGAGCTCACCTCCTCCTTCCTTCTCCTCTTCCCTCTCCCTCGCAGATATCGGTCCTACGAGAACGCTGAACTCGTCTCGTCTAAACAACGTATGCTCTACCTCTCTATCTTCTCGTCTCCGATCTCCCATCTGATCCCTTCCTCTCTACAGTTACGTCCTTCTCCGACTATCGATTCCCTCTCGACCAACCCGACCACATCTCCCTCAAGGAGTACTGCGACTACCTCGGCCGATACATAGACAACTTTGGACTTCGCTCGAGAGTCAATACTGGAGCTCGAGTCATCAGCGTCAAGAGGAAGAAGTCAGAGGAGGGCAAGGGTCATGTCGTCGAGATCAGGAGGAAAGGCAGCTCGGGTTCGTTCAGCTAATCGATCCGTCGCCCTTCTGAGTCTTCCCCTCTACTTCTCGACTGACTCCCTCTTCCTTCCTCTTGGACTGTTTCCAGAGACCGAAACTTTCGAAGTTCTCTATCTCTGTATATGCACAGGTCTGCATGTTCTGCCTCAGATTCCTACCATCCCAGGGATTCAGGTTCGTCCCAACTTTCAACATCTTCTCGCCCTTCGCACGTTCTCACCAGCTCCTTTCTGACCTTCATCGCCTTATCTCTACTCCTCGTCGCTCGGCCTGCCTCCTCAGCACATCTCCTCCCACCCCGAGAAGCAAGTGATCCACTCGTCGTCCTACAAGACACAAGATCAGTTCACCAACAAACGCGTCTTGATCATCGGGACTGGAGAGACCGGGATGGATTTAGGCTACGCTGCTGTGAAGGCTGGAGCGAAGGAGGTCTACATGTGCACAAGAGGAGGGTGAGTAATCTCGAAGTCTCTGGGATTCAATGGGGGAGCTAGGCGGGTGCGAAGAAACGAAGAGAGAGCTGACCTTCTTTCTTTCCTCGACGCGTTGCTTTTTTCGGCTCGATGCAGGTTTCTCTCGTTCCCTAAAGCTCTGAATCACTTCTCGTTCCTGGGAGTAACTTTCGACAGTCCTCATCCGTTACCTATCGATACGCTGATCACCGTGAGTCGTCGTCTCTTCTCACCCCGATCCTCCTTCGACTTCCTCCCTCGCTGACGCTCTCGTTTTTTTCTTCCCAGAATCTCTTCGAGTCGAGCTACGTTCATCGATGGGTCGCCGAGTCTCGGCTACGATGGTCAGTCACGCCTACGACCAAGAATAGCAGGCTCTGACTGGCTCGAGAAACTGACGCGTCCGCTCCGTCGTCTCTCCTTTCCTCCTCAGGTTCGTCTCCGACTTCGTGATCAAGCGAGTCCTCTGGGTCCTTACCGGTACTCAAGCAGGATGCAACCAATGGGTCGGAGAACTTCCTCCTGAGCGATTAGGACGAGTGAGGCTCGCGTCTCTTTCCCTCTTTCTCTTCTCTTGTCGTTCTCTCGTTCGTCTAACCTCCTCCTCGCCCTTCTCGTCTCCTTCTTTCAACCCCAGGCCTACGTCTTCCTCAACAAATCACAGAAAGCCATGACCTTCATCAACCGACCCTACTTCCACCGCTCTCGCTTCCTCTCCTTCCTCTCCTCCTACTCCGATCCGATCGAAGACCAAGAAACGCCCGGTCACATCGACATCATGCCCGCTCCGACAGGAGTGGATTCGAACGGGAGGATGAAGTTCGATTGGGAGGCGACCAAGATGAGAGGTGGGAGTTGGCCGAAGGTGGCGAAGAGGATGGAGTTTAGGAAGGTTGAGCCGGAGTGAGTTTTTGAGACGCGAGGGAGGGAGGAAAGAGAGGACCCTCGTGGGCTGACTATAACTATATCTCTCGTTCTTTTCGGTTCTGACAGTCTGGTGGTACTGGCGACGGGGTACAAGCAGGAGGTGAGTTGATCGAACGAGAATGGTTGGAGCACGACGCGTCGAGGAGTGATGCTGATCCCCTTCTCTCTTTCTTTCCTTCTTCCTTCTTCGATCAGTTCGACAACTGGCTCGGATCGGAGTACCCTCGACCTTGGGACGCTACCCTTCGAGATATCGTCAAGCCAGGAGAGGAGGACGTTGCGTTCCTTGGATTCGTTCGACCGGGAGTTGGTGAGTCGTCTCTTCCTCTCCTCTGGGCCCTCTTTTCTGCCCTGACTTCTTCTCCCCTTCCATCATCTGCGTCTATGCTACAGGTGCCATTCCTCCCATCGCCGAGCAACAGTCGATGTGGTGGACGATGCTGCTGAAGAAGAGAATGGAAGCTCCCGTCTCGAATCCGAACTATTACTTGTTGTCCGCCCCTACGGCGCGAATCAAGGTCAGTTTCCTTCTCGTTTTGCCCCCAATATCAGTCACTGACTGTTTATCTATCCTTCTCGCAGTACGGAGTCGACCACAGGTTCGTTCCCTTCTCCCTCGTGCTTCTTCCCTCTTCGTCGAAGCTGACTCTCCCTTCCCTCCTCCTTCAGCACCTACATGTCGACCCTCGCCAAAGACATGGGCTCATCGCCTTCTCTACTGAAGCTTTGGTGGTACCACGGATGGTTCGTGGTCCTCGTCTACTGGTGAGTCTCTCTACTCTCTTCGTCCCTCGTTCGAATCTTCGGCGCGTCGAGTCAACGAGCTCACCGCCTCCTCTTCTCTCGCCCCATCAAGCTTCTCTGCCGCTTTCACTACCAACTACCGTCTCATAGGACCCTTCGCCTTCCCCGAGGCTGCTACCATTGTCAAGACTGTTCGTCTCGTCTCTTCTTTTCTCCTTCTCGCCTCCCTCCCTGACCTCTTTCTCCTTCCTCGTTATCACCTCATCTCTCCTTTCTCCTTCTCGCCCCCTTCCCTCACCTCGGCTCCTTCTTTATCGCGTCCGCGTCTTTCAGGAAATCTGGGAAACCGTTACTCGACGTGGTCTCCTCGGAAACGTGATCATGGGCGTCATTCCGATGATCTTCTACGCGTACATCAACGTCGTTGCGTACTTCGCGGAGTTGGCGTGGATCCTAGCAGGAAAGCCTGTCTTCGTCGAGAAGCAGGTGATGGGAAGGTTGAGGAGACGGAGGAGAAAGAGCAGCATCGGGAGGAGAGGAGTGACGATCAGTGGGATCACCGGGAGGAAGATGAATGGGAAGGTGGTGGAGATGGGGAAGGAGAAAAATATGTGAGGGAGCCGAGACGGGGAGGGAGGGAGAGGAAGGCAGAGGAAGGGAGAGGGAGCGAGAGGGAGGGACGCGACGACGGTTTCGATTTGGACTCTTGTTTCCTGGTTGGTTTGGTTTGTTCTTGTTTTACGATGCGACATGCCCTTGCTCTTGCAAATCAAAGAAGATCGTAACCATTATTGTCCAAGCAAAACGAAACTAAACCAGCGAGGGGAAGTCTACGGATCCACTGTTGTATCGAGTTCGACCTCTTCCTTCTTTCCCTCCTTTGTCTTCACCTTCTCTCCCAACCCCCAAGCCTTCCTCCACTCCACGTCGACTACATAGCTACTAAAAGTACTCTTCGGTGTCCCCAATACCCTCCTCCCACCCGAAGCTATCAGGCCGTCGAGGAACGGGACGAAGAACTTCCAAAGCTTCACCCCGTCGTCTCGATTTCTCAACCCTTTCAGCACCTCCACGGCCGGAAGGGTAGGTAGATCGTCGAGGAAGAAGACGCAGGGGAAGGCGTGGAGGAAGGGAGCAAGTGCTGGGTGAGTGAGAGGGGAGCGATCGTCCGTGGAGATGTAGAGAGGTGTGTTGAGGAGGAGGAGGGCGGGATCGGTGTGCGGAGGTCGACGGCAGTGGATGGATGAGGGTGATGGGAAAGGCGAGGTGACTGGAAGGAGAGGAGGGATGTTGGTTTCCTCGTCTGAGGAAGGAAAATATTCGTTGAGGATGGGGAGAGGTGGATAGGGCTGGATGGGAGTTTTGGTTCTGTCCGAGTCGGGAGTGAGTTTGGGTCCGATACCGTCCCAGAAGGTTCCATCCGGTGGTGTAGGAGGAGCGAGGACGAGTTCTCGATAGCGTCGCTCCTTCGTCCAGGTTTGGCGATCGAGTTTCTCGACGAGAGGGAGAGGGATGGAGAGGTGGGTGACCAGGAGAGCGAAGAAGGATTTGCGAGAGTTTCGAGCAGCGTCCCTGCAGAAAAGAACGAAAGACGAGTCAGATAAGACGTCCCTGGTAGAATAAAAAGGGTCTTAAAACGCACCAGCCGAAGATCCTGCACGACACAGAGGGGAAGCAGAAAAAAGGAGATCAGCCTCGTGCGCTCGAGGACGCGTCGTTCTCCAAACGAAAACGATTCGACTCACCTTTCGTTCAATCTCAGATGCAAGCCCAAATACCCGTTCCCATCCTTCCCTCGTTTCTTTCCGCCCTCCAACACCTTCCTGCCAGCCTGAACAGCAGAACTCAACGCTCCAAACTTCAACGCGACGTCCCTCTTCAGCCCGCTCTCCATCTTGACGTCCTTCTCCCCAGCTCCTCCCAGCACCAGCCTCTTCGACCCAAACAAACTCCCAAACCAAATAACTCGATCCTCCAGAGGTGCGAGATCCGTATCGATGTTGAGTCGAGTTCTGAACGGCTTCTGGGCTGCGAGTTCTGGGTCTTGAAGGGAGGAGAGGTGAATCTCGTAGTCGTATCGATGGGGAGTCCAGAACCTCTTGATGTCGGTCGACTTGACGCCCAGCTCCTCTTCCAGCCAGTCCGCGTCGAGACTCCACCATTCGAGGTAGTTGATTCCACGCTTTCGAGCGGACTTGAGGTCGACCATCATCTCCCAGCTGACGAGCGAACGAGACTCGTATCCTTCGCAGTCCTTCGTGATGGGAGTTTCTCCAGACGCGATGAGGGTTGGGCATATCTCCGAAAGACGAGATCGATCCGATACGATCTTCTTGAGCTGGTTGTAGTGTTGTTTTGGATCTCGTTTGGGGACTGCCGTTCCGAGGAAGAGGGGAGGGAGGAGCAAGGTTCGGTTGAGGTGATGGGAGAGAAGGAGGGCGTTTGTGAGAGCGATTCTTTGATTGTGGTAGCTAAGAGGGACAGAAGAGTAACGAGAAGAAAGGAAAGGCCAAGAGTCAGCGTACTGGGGGTGGGAGGTGATGGGCAGGAGGGAAAAAGGAAGGAGGGAGAGGTCGAGCTCACCCTGAGTGAGGGAGGAACGCCAGATACTTCTCGTCCCGAGGACGAGCAGGATGAGGATCGTAACCCGGTCTGGGATCTACAAAGGTGATCTCTACTCCTGATCCAACGCTTCCACCCTTGAGAGCCTTCTCGACTTGCTCGTTCTTTGCGTTCGGGAACGGAGGGAGCTTGGGACGTTTAGGTCGACCTTCCAACGATGCCTCCATCTCCTCCTCCAACCCTCCTGCCGCTCCTTCTCGAAACCCGGACAGCAGTCTCAGACCAACTATGATCCCCAGCAGTAGCCCGAGAGAGAGTCCAACGAGACGGAAGAGTCTCTTCCTAGCGTGTTTATGGGAGGAGAGGAAAGCGGTGGGAGTTCGTTTGGGAGAGATGCTGGAAGAAGATTTGAAAGGAAGCATCCATGGAAACGAAGGGAGAGCTCCGAAGAGTCTGGTGGCGTGAAGGATGGAGGTCTGAAGGCACTGGGAGGAATGGGCCTGGAGTGAGATGCTGGTCGTTGGAAGGAAGGGAGGAGCTCAATTCGTTCGAGCTCACCCTCTCTCCTCTCCCTTCCCTCTCCTCCCCTCCCTCCTTCGAAGCCTCTCCGAAGACTCGGCATCTCCTAAAGCGTAACAGTCAAAAACGTGCATGGAGTATCGAAAGAGGTATCGAAAGAAAGCTAAGTAAACAACGAAACGAAAACAAAGATCGAACAGTTCAATCCTCCCTCCTTTCATTCTTCGAGCTCGATGTACCTAATTCCAGCAGCGACGAGCTTCTTCTCCCATCTAGGAACGAAGTTCGAGTTTCGAAGAAGAGAGGAAGGACAATTGGGAAGGAGAACTTCGAGCTCACACTTCTTTCCCTCCTCTCTGACCGTCACGCTCTCCCACGAGAAAACTTCGCGAGCGACTTTCTTTCGGTCTCTAGCTCGAGATGATAGACTCCTCTTCGTCTGCAAAACAGAAACTTTCGAATCGCTGCTCCCGATGCCCTCCCTCTACACAAACGGCTGGCCAACTGCTCCCCTCCCTTCCCTCCCCCTCTCGCCCTTCCCTCTCTCCCTCCTTCAGCCAACTTCAGCTCGCTTTGATCCCGCCGTTCTTTTAGTGGTCATCTACATATAGGGGCTTGTTTGGTGCTTAGCTTCGTTTCCAGGGGAAGAACAGGCAGGGGCCGATTCTCGGCTTCACTTTGATGAACGACGACCTTAGCTCGTCTTCCCCTTTCTCACTCACCAAACATCTCTCAACGACGCAAGAATCACCCGATCTGACCTCCCTACGTTGGCTCTGATCTGTAATCTCTCCTTTCGTACTCGCCAGGACCCTCCTCCTTCGTCCTTCGTCGTCGCGTCTCAGTCGACTTCTCCATCACCTTCCCTCCCTCCTCGCCTTCAACCCATGCGAGGACGTCTTATCTCGGAGAAGGACGGCAGCATGGGGATGGGCCATGCGAACCCTTCGTCTTTCTAGATTGAAATGCTGACAGGAAAAGGCTTCCTTCCTTCCATCCGACTTCGACTCTCTTTTCCCTTCCTGCTCGTTCTCTTCCCTCCTCCTTCCTCTCTTCCTCCAGATACCTTAAAGTGTAGCAAGCCCCCTACCCATATCCATACACTCCTTACCCAATACTCGTTACAATCAACAACCTACTCAACTCAAACCAATCGACATGCGATTCCTCTCTTCCCTCGTCGTCGTCGCCTTGACCCTCCTTGTCTCAGCCAAGGATCTGGTTCCTAGCGGTGGTCCTTCTGAGATCATTCCCGGGTCTTACATCGTTCAGCTCAAAGAAGGAGCTGTCCTCGGTCGACGATCCGATCTTGTCAGCTTCCCCAACCGTTCCTCTCTTTTTTGCTCGCGTGTGCTGACTCTCCCTCTCCTCTACGTCTCTCGCAGGGCTCTCACGCTCATTTCGAAGCTCACATGAAGCGAGAGAATCTCGCATCCAAGATTGGTACCAAGTTCGACTCTCCCGGAGTCTTCACGGGTGCCGTTCTCTCAAGCGTCTCTGAAGATGTGCGTCGTGAAGGTCTCTCTCGCGATCTTCTTTCTCACTGACCCCCTATTTCTCTCTCTTCTCATATACAGGAACTCGCCAAGGTGGTTGCCTCCGAAGAAGTCCTCGCCGTCTTCCCAAACCGTCTCGTCGCCGCTCCCACTCCCTTCTCGGGGGTCTCGCGATTCGGACCCCATGCCACCTGTGACAACCCTACGGACTCGTTGTGGGCAGCAAGTTCACTCTCCAGCTCAGCTTCTTCTCTTTCTAACTCTGGTCCTTTTCTGCTTAGCTCTACCCATCAAATGACTGGCGTCGACAAGGTGAGTTCGGACGCGTCGATCTTTTCTCATTCGCTCGCCTCGCTGACCACTACTTCTGTTTCGCAGCTTCACAAGAAGGGAATCTATGGAAGAGGTACTAAAGTTGCTGTCATCGACACCGGAATCGACTGGCATCACCCAGCGCTTGGGAACGGATGCTAGTGAGTGCTCGAACGAGGTCTCGACGCTCTCCTTCGAAACTGACGCGTCCTTCTCCTTTCCTTCTTCTTTCCTAAATTAAGTGGCCGTGGATGCAAGGTCGCCAAGGGATATGATTTCGTGAGAAGAGGATCATTCGTCTCTCCGACGAGTTTCGAGATCAACGACTGATGCGTTTTTCCTTCCCTTCCTCTTCCACTTTACTCTCCTTCGCTGACCACCTTAGGTCGGGGATGATTTCACTGGAACTGGTGCTCTCGTTCCCGATGAGGATCCGATGTTCGCAGCTTCTTTCAGCTTTCTTCTTCCGCTTCACCGTTGACTTCGACTGACCTCTCTTCCCTGTTTTTGGTTATCAGGGACTGCGCTGGTCACGGTACTCACGTCGCTGGAATCATCGGAGCCGATTCCAACCCTCTAAACTTCGTGGGTTGTTCTCGTCTTCTCGTCTCCGACGGAAGGAGCCAGAGCTGACTTCGACGCGTCTCTCCCTTCAAACGCTTCCTCTCTCCCAGACTGGAGTCGCTCCTCAAGCTACTCTTTTCGCACACAGGGTGTTCGGATGTGAGGGATCAACTCAGAGTTCCATCATCATCGAAGCTATGCTTCTTGCTCACAAGGACGTAAGTCGCTTCGAAGAGAGTTCGTATTTTGCGCCCCCGCTCACTCGCTTCTCCTTCTTTCGTTTTTCGAAGGGTGCCGATGTCATCTCGATCTCTATCGGAGGAGGTGCTGCTTGGACGGAGGATGCTGAGGCCGTTGTTGCAAGCCGACTGGTCGATGCTGGAGTCGTTATTGTGCGTCGAACTCGACTTGTTTTCGTCGATCGTCGCTCGAGGCTAACTCTCCTCGTTCCTTTCTCCCGTTTCAGAGCGTCTCTGGAGGAAACTCGGGAGATGCAGGTCTGTGGTACACTTCAGCTCCTCAGCTTGGGTTGGGAGTCATCGCTGTCTCTTCCGTCAACAAGTCAGTTTTCCCCGTCATCTCGTCCTCTTCTTCTCTCTTCTCTCTTTGCTTATTCTGACTCGTCTTATTCTTTCTCTCTTGCTTACAGCGTCATAACTCCCTCTAAAGGTGCCATCCTTTCTAGTGGAGAAGGCCCAATCTTCCTCAAGGGAGACATCGACTCGCCAGGAGTCGAGTTCCCAATCTTCGTCTCGTCTCTCGATACCTCCGTCGCCGGTGACGCTTGTGTCCCTTACCCAGCTGGTACGGATCTCACCGGAAGGTACGTTCAGCTCTCAGCAGGTACAGCAGCTCCTTCGTACGCAGTGTGATTCAATAATCGCCGTTTTGTTTTGTTCAGGGTCGCTCTTGTTCGAAGGGGAGGATGCACCTTCTCAGTGAAGGCGCAGAACGTTTTGGAGTGAGCTTCGCTCCTCGTTCCTTTCGTTTTGGATCGACTTTATCTCCTTGTTTCTTCCAAAGCGCGTCGAGCTGACCGGAACCAATGCAACCTTCGTTCGTTTCTCTCCAGCGCTAGAGCCGCGATCCTTCTTCTTTACAACGTTCGTCCCACTCGTGGCGAGAATATCTGGCATCCGCTGAATTTTCTCCTTCGCTCGTATAGAACGTCCCTGGAGAGACGGGTGCGCCTCCCTCTTCGCCTTTCTCTCTTTCCGTCCTCCGTCGCTGACTCGCCCTCCTTCTCTTCCTCCTCAGTCGGAGCCGACATCGGAACAGTTCCCATCCAGCATGCCATGATTACCGATGTTGATGGACTCGCTATCATCGCTGCCCTCGTCGCAAACCCTGCCGTTACGATCAGTCAGTTCAGATCAAGGATCCAGATCGACCTTCCGTCGCTGACCCGACTCCCTCGTTTTTCAGGCTTCCCCGACTTCTACTACAACTCACCCAACCTCAACACTGGAGGCCTCGTCTCCGACTTTACGTCTTACGGTCTCACTGCTGATTCCTAGTAAGTTCCACCAATTCTTCGGCCTTCGTTCAAACGACGCGTCTCGTTCTGACTGGCCTTCGTCCTTTCGTCTTCTCCCAGTGTGAAACCTCAAATTGGAGCTCCTGGGGGAGCCATTCTTGTGAGTAACATTTTTGGTTTGATGTTCTACGCTAGCATGTTTCTCAAACTCGACCTATCTCGTTCTGAGCTGACTCCTTCTCTTCGCGTCGTCGTTTGCAGTCCACTTACCCCGTCGCCAAAGGATCTTACGCGGTTTTAGATGGAACTTCCATGGCTGTAAGTTTACTGTTCTCTTGTGAAAGAGTGACGATTCGGACAGAGCTCAACAGTTCGACCCCTTCTTTTCCCTTCTTCAGGCCCCCTTCGTTTCCGGAGTTGTTTCCCTCTTCATCGCTACCAACGGACACGTCAATCCTCACACTATTCAAGCAATCCTTCAGAGCACTTCTCGACCCATCGCTACCTCGGTCGGAGGAACTGAACTCAATACCGTCGCTCAGCAGGGAGCCGGACTCGTCGACGCGTTCACCGCCGTCTTGGGAAGCAAAACTGTCATCACGCCTTCCGAGATTGCCCTCAATGATACCGAGCATGCTCTCACATCGGTTACCATCAAAATCTCCAACGCCGGATCGAAGTCGAAGACGTTTTCGCTCAGAAACATGCCCGCTCAGGCTGCCTTGACCTTCGGAGCCGTGAGTCGCGTCCCACCACCGTATACTCTTCTATTGGCCCTTGCTGATTGCATGTTCTCCTCTCGTTTTGCTCCCCCAGAACGGACACCAGGTCAACCGAGACGTTCCCCTTCTTTCCGGAGCCGCGTCCATCGCGTTCTCCTCGACCTCCGTCAAGGTTTCCGGAAGAGGATCCGCCAAAGTCGTTCTCACCTTCACCCCTCCCACCAGCCTTGATCCTTCCACCGTTCCTGTCTACTCCGTGAGCTGCTTTCGCTTCTCTTTTAACGTTTGAAAACTCACTCTTATGACCTTTCTCCCTCCCGTTCTTTCCAGGGATACGTCGTCGTGGAGTCTACCGACGAGCGATACGTAGTCCCTTACGCTGGTACAGCTGCCAATCTGAGGACCGACTATCCCATCATCGACAAGTGAGTCGGTTCAAGACGTAGCCCGAACGAAACGATCGAAAACTGATCAGCCTGGCGACTCTTTCTCTTCCAGCGTTGACTCTCCTTCTCTCGTTACCGGAGCTGGATCTTTCATCTCTGCTCCTCAAAACCTCAGCTTCATTGGAGGCGCTGAGCAGCTTTCGATCTACTACGTGTGAGTAGTCGCGTCTGGATTCACCTCGGGAAGGGCTCTCGTCTGACGCGTCTTGCTTTCTCTTCTTCCCTTGCTTTCTCTTCAGCCTTCTCGGCTCATCTCGCGAAGTCCTCATCGACCTGGTCCCAGCCAATACTACCTTCACTCCTACCATCGCAAAGAGACACTTCACCGAGAAGAAGATGCACAGAATCAGTCAAAGGCGAAACTCTGTCGTCCCGACTCTCGTCGGGCACCTCTCGAGCGTGAGTCTTCGTCCTCTCTTCGATTATCCAGCTTCTCTGACAGCACTTGTTGCCTCTGCAGGAGGAATATGCTTACCGAAACGATCCTCTCGGAACAACCAACAACTGTAAGCCGGTTCGCACGATCTTTTCCTCCCTCTCTCTCCTCTGATCATCGCTTCCTTCGTCTTGTCCTTCCCTCTCCCCCAGACAACTACTTCTCGATCTCGAACGCCGAAACTGGTTTTTTCTTCAGCAACGGAACCAAAGTCCCGAACGGGTCCTACAAGGTTCTACTCAGGGGTCTTCGATTCTACGCCAACGACGAATACGGTGAGTCGCCCTCTCGTTCTTCTTTCTTCAACCCAACACTGATCCGCTTCCTTCCTCCTTTCCCCTATCAGACTCTTGGCTTTCGCCCGTCATCACCGTCAACCAAGCTTAGATCGTTCTTTCTTGCTCCTGCTGGACGCGCTTCGTCGCCTCGTCTCTTTCTCTCCGCTGGGATAGCTCGTTGGTTTCTTCGTTCATCTCGTAGCGTAGCTTCCCGCCTTTCATTTGTAACCGATCTACTTAAGTAACTCTTTCATTGATCTGGGACGATCCCAGATGGAACGAAGACAAGCTGGGGAAGGGTGCGAGACCGTCCAACCGCAGACGCGTCGAAGAATGAACAATCAGGACTGAGAGCCTGCTAACTTACCCTACAGAGTCTACAGATCAAATGAGAGGTGTAACTTTGATTCAGAACAGCTCGTGAGACTAGTAGAGGCGAAAAATGTATCTCGGGTAAGGATTTGGACGCATGCGAGGACGGTCCTCGTCTCGACCGACTCTGACTTCACCCCTTGAAATCTATTGATAGGGAGCTTACCGTCACCGGAGACTTGTTCGTACCCAAATAATAGGCAGTAAAACACATAGGCGTAATTCCAGATTAGGCATAGCTGTACTGTAGCGCCCGCAAAAACAGGGGTGATTCCAAGCGACGCGTTCCGTCTTTCCCTCGTCTCGAAATCCAGCTTCGTTCCTTTGTATCTCTCCGTCTCTTCGGCGTTGAAGGTTCAATCTGGTATATAGAGGACCTTCTGTATCCATTCCTTTCAGCATATCCAAGTTCTCCCATCCTTTCTCGAGTTTTTCCCGCCGTCCGTCTTCGCTCAACACGTCCGTCCAACCCCTATGACAATGGCTCAACAAGACAGCATAGCACCAAGAACGAGTCTCATCAGACCTATTGAAACGGTCTCTCAGTAAATATTAGAGCCGTGAGGTCGAAGTCGAAGCTCAAAAGGTAAAGAAGGGCGCGACGCGACGTAGCGTGTTTTCGCTGAGACCTTGTGCTTTCGCTGGTCCCGGAAGAGGCAAGCAGGTTAAACGTACTGCTGATGCTCGAGCAGGCGGATGAGTTTGCGAAAGGGATGGCTGGGGCGGCGGCAGGAGGAGTGGCGAGGATGTATGCTTCGACGCAGATTTAAGGGGGGCCAGGGGGTTCGCTTTCCGCCCGCAACTCTTCTTTCGCTGCTTACAAGTTGCCAAACGACGTGATAGAAAAGAGAGATACGGAGAGAAACAGCTACTAGATAGCGACCAAGAACACCGGAACGAGGATCGAAAAGGGAAAAGAAAGCAACGAAAACAACAACTCCCGACCTCCTCAATCCTCCTCAGACGACGCCGAGTCCTGATCCTGATCCTGATCCTGATCCTCCTCTTCCCTCAACTTCGAGGGACCAACACCGGCTCCAGCACCTCCTCCTCCCGCTCCGAACTTGAGCATAACCTTCCTCGGCTCTCCATCGGTGACGGACGCAGAAGCAGGCGTCGAAGTTCCGGTTCCGACAGCACTGGGAACGGCGCTGAATCCCACGACGCTGCTTCCTCCTCCTGGGGTCGAATCGGCTCCTGGAAGTCCCGATCCAGCGATGTGCGAAGCCCAGAGGACCGGAAGGTTCTGCTCGAGGACGTTGGCGTCTTGGTAGACCCAGGATCCTGCCTCGTTGAAGATCTGATGAAAGGAGACGGACGTCAGCACGAGAGACAGAAAGAGGCCTCGAGGGAGAGTGATAGGAGATTGGGACTCACTCGAGCGTTGGTGAAGATGAGTTGCTATCAAGAGGAAAAGAAGACGGCGTCAGCTACCGAAGAAGAAGAGGGAGGAGCAGAGCGAGGGAGACTCACGAAATCCGAGTAAGCGTGATTGACGTCCTTGTACTGGTTCTTCTGGATCTTGTTCCTGATAGCGTTAAACCAGATAGGCTTCTTGACCATGAGATGGTAGGAGGGATACTCCTAAAAGGCATAGGAAGGAAACGACGAAGGTCAGGTCGACTGAAAGACGAAGGCTCGAGGACAAGAGGAGAACTCGCCTTCTTCGAAACAGTCGTCATGAAAGCGGCAGCGTGAGGTTGGTCCATGGTAACGTTGTGAAGACCGATGAGCCCATCGAAGACAGCCATGAGAGCGGACTAGATAGAAGGACGGCGGGGAAGGGAGGAGAGAATCAAAATCAGCGAAGGAAGGAAAGGAAGGGAGGACGCGACGAGTTCAGAACGCACCTTCATGTGCTGCTTGTCGTATCCTCCGGCGGCGACCTTGCGACGTTTCTGCTGGAAAAAGACGGTGTCAGTTCCATGTCCGAAGCAAGGAAGGGTGGAGAGGTGTCGAACTCACTGAGTCTCGAGCATCGTCGTCGTCGTCTGCGACGGAGGGAGTAACGGAAGCTGAAGGACGTCCTCGCTTCCTGTTCCCGACCGAGTCGTCGTCCTCGTCGTCGTCGACGATCTTCTTTGGTCGTCCTCGCTTGGGGGCACCCTTGACACCTCGAGCCTGCTTCTTGGAGACGTAGGGGTCGTCCGATTCGTCGTCCTCGTCGGCGGCAGCTGCCTCGTCTTCCGAGGACTGAACCTGAGACGACTTGTTGGACTTCCGTGTTGCTCGTTGACGTTTCCTCTCGGCAGCTTCCTCCTCGTTCTGATCCTCGTCGTTCTCGAGTTGCTGTTGAAGAGAAAAGAGACGACGATCAGGGAACGAAAGAGAAGAACGGATCAAAAGAGGCGCGACGACTCACGTTCAAGAACTGCTCCTCCGTCAACCCATCGTCGTAAATGACAGCAGCCTTGACTCGCTGACCTCGACCCTCGTCCTCCTCCTTCTCGGTAGAAACGATCACGACGTCTCGTCTGTTGAGGAGAAAAAAACGAGAGGAAAAGTAAGGACGCGTTTCGATGACGGACGGACGAAGTCGCAGAAGACACCTCGACTCACCGGTAGACCTCGGGAACCTCCTCGTCTGTCATGAGTCGCTCAGGATGAGGGCCAGTTCCTCCTTGGGCCTTCCATAGAGCTTTGGCGTCCTTCTCTCGTTGAATATCCATCGCCTGGAAGATCGGCATCTCGTGGTCTCCTCGAGCGAGCAGCTCGTTGATCTCCTCGTCTCCCATCTCTCCGTTGTCGTCCTCGTCTCCTTCCTCGACCTCGGCTTCGAGAAGAGATCGCTGTGAAAGGCAAGGGGCAACAAGGACAAGGTCAGCGTCGAGATCCGACGAAGAGGTCGAAACGAGAGCGAAAGTCGAGAGAAGGGAAAGTAAGACGAACGAGAAGAGCTTCTTGCTCGGCAGCAGAAGACTGGTAGAAAAGGAGGATGTTCGGGTCAGTTTGGCTTCGAACGAAAAGGAGAAATGGACAGAGAGACGACCCGATCTCACCTTGTTGTCGAACTTTCCGGCTTGGATGACCTTCCCGTCGATGGCGAGCTTTCCCTGAGCAGTAGCGAGGATATCCTCCTCGATCGACTTATTCGTGACGAGCCTGAAAATCTTGACTACTTTCTTCTGACCGATTCGATGAGCTCTGGAGGTCGAGGAAAGGGAGGAAGCTCGTCAGCCAACTGCGTCTCGTCCTCAATTGCTTCTCGTCCAGACACGATGAGAAGAAGCAAGAGGAAGAAGACGAACCGATCCTGGGCTTGAAGATCAGCGTGAGGGTTCCAATCGGAGTCGTAGCTGCGTAAGAAAACGAGGAAAAAGAAGAAGAAAGAAAGGATGGCGACGCGTCAGTTCCTTCGTTCTGTTCTCGAGTTCGGATTCGAAGCGATGCGAGATTTGAGACTCACATGATGACGGTGTCTGCAGTCTGCAAGTTGAGACCGAGACCTCCAGCCCGAGTGGAAAGGATGAAGATCTTGTAGGGAGAGTCGGGAGCGTTGAACTTGGTGATGAGATCCGTTCGGTCGTCCGCCTTTGTGGATCCGTCCAGTCGAAGGAGGCAGTCTCCATAACCTCGGTAGATGAGGTAGTCCTCGAAGATGTGCATGATGTTGACCATTTGAAAGAACATGAGGACCTGAGAGCAGAGAAGGCGAGGAAGGGAGAGAGAGGGAGGGTCAGTCGTGAGTTCGAGCTGCTCGAGGCTGCGAGTCGAAGCGAAGCTCGGAGACGACACTCACTCGATGATCGGTGGCAAAAAGCTTAGGAAGAATCCTGTCGAGAAGCTCGAACTTTCCTGAACTCCTCCAGAGTCGATCGTCGGAGACCTTGAGCGGGTTGACCTGAGCCTCGATAGCCTCGATAACGAAGGGGTGATTGCAGATCTTCCTGAGCTGCATGACGGTGTTGTTGAGACCCTTGACGATGTTGCTCTTTCTGCAAAGCGAGAAGAAGGTGAAGGTGAAGAGGAAGACGCGAGTCAGCGATGGGAGGTGAGTCGTTGGACCGCGTCGAGACCGAGACTCACCCAGTCTTGTCGAGACCTTCGCTCTGAAGGAAACCGTGCTTCCTGTAAGTGGTGTAGATCCTCTGCTGGAGAGCGCTCATCTTGCACTTGATGACCTTCTCGACCTTGTCCGGGAGTTCCGATTCGACGTCCTTCTTGAGTCGTCGAAGGAGGAAAGGTCGAAGCACCTTGTGAAGACGACGGATGATGAGAAGCTGCTCCTCCTCGTTGATTCCCATCTTGTCGGACGCTCCCGAGTTGGCGAACGGTGTGTTGAACCACTCATCGAAGGACTTGACCGAGTTGAAGATCTTGGGAAGGACGAAGTTGAGCAGAGCCCAAAGCTCGGGAAGGTTGTTCTGTGAGAGGAGACGAGGAGACGGGTAAGTCTCCAGAAGCTTGGACTGGTCGAGTGATAGAGAGCAAGCTAAACTCACCTGGAGAGGAGTTCCAGTCAGAATGAGACGGTATCGAGCGGTGTAGTAGAGGGAGAGAGTCTGGGAGAGCTTCGACTCGGCGTTCTTCATTCGATGTCCCTCGTCTGTTTACGGACGTAGAGTCAGCCAGCTATCGAATCGATGAGGAAGACAGATAATCGACTTACCAATAATCATATGCACCCACTTGATCTTCCCGAGAAGAGCCTTCTCACGAATGATGTACTCGAACGTCGTGATGAGGACCTGGAAGTTTCCTGACTTGATCTTGACGGCAGCGTCTCGACGAGCTTGAGGAGTTCCCTGCGAGAGTGAAGAGAAGAAAGAAGAGAGTGAGTAACGAAGTCGAAGAGAAGGAAGGGGGAAAGGTCGAGGTTTGGTCGAGGGAAGGGGAAGGGAAAGGGGAAGAAAGGGACGTCGGACGTACCTTGTAGATGACCGTCGAAACGGAAGGAGCCCACTTCTCGAACTCGAGCGTCCAGTTGGTGATCGTAGAAAGGGGAACGATGACGAGGTAGGGTCCGTGCTGCTTCTTGGACTCGATGAGGAAGGTGATGAGGGAGAGGGTTTGAATCGTCTTTCCCAGACCCTGCGAGAGCGAGACGAGCAAGAAGGAGAGACCGTCAGCTTCTGACGAGCAAAGGAACGGAAGTGAAGAGAGGAAGCTTTACCATCTCTGTAGGAAGGGAAGAGCGGAGGAAGGAAACGTCAGTTCGACGCGTTCGACGAGAGAGAAGGGAGGAGACGCGAAGAACGAACCGTCGGCCAAGATACCGTTCAACCTGTTGTTGTACAAGCTGACCATCCACTGGAGACCCTTGAGCTGGTACTCCTTCAACGTTCCTCCGACGAGGATGCTGGGTTGCTTGGTGATCTTCTCGGTGATTCGATGCGAGACGGCGTAGTAGGAGACCTTGTTCGGATCCTCCCCTGGTTCGGCTTCCTCCTTCTTGCCTCCGAACATCGTCTCGTCGGCTTCTCCCTTCTCGGTTTCGAAAGGTACGGCGTGATGATCTCGGTGGACATCGTCGTTCTGCTGAGCTACGACGGCTTGAGCGAGGGAGTCGAGGTACGAGTCGGTCTGACGAATGAGGTGGGTGATTCGAGTGTCCTTCGCAGTGTCGATGAGCTTGAGATAGGCCTCCTCGTCGTCGTTCTTGAGGGCTCGGAGACGCTCTTTGGAGATCCTCTCTACTCGCTTCTGCTCCTCCTTCTCGGTCGTCGAGTGGAAGCTGAGGACCATCTTGCCCATCTTCTTCTGCCTCTCGTTGGCGGCCGATCCCGCTCGAAGGAGTTCCTTGCCGTGGTTGCAGATCATGGAGACGTAGTCGAGCTGCTTCTGCTTGACCTTCTTGTCCCTCTCGGCTCGTTGCTTCCTCTCGAGGGCCTCCGTCTGACGAGCGTCTCGGATGGCGATCTTCTTGGTTCGACGGAACTGATTTCGATCCGTGGACAGCGACGACGACGAGTTGAGCGACCGAACGAGATCCTCCCTGAACTGTTTCTGCTTCTCGAGGAGTCCGAGAGCCTTGAGTTCGATGAGAGCTCGGATCCGGGCCTTAGCGTTGGGATCCTCGGACTGGATGAGACCGTTGACGGGTTCGGGTCCTGCTCCTTGACCGAGCGTCGAAGGGAGTTGTTCGAGTTCCTCGATCCTCCACTTGATCCTCGTCTCGACGAATCGGTTCCGTTCCTCGAGGAGAGCGTAGGGGTCCATTCCGGTCGGCATGAGGGAGGGGACGAGGAGCTTCTGCTGCTTGGAGGCGGTGAAGGGAACGACGGGAGCGGGTCGCTTGAGGAGGGTGAGAGGATGGGTGTAGGAGTTGTAGGGGTGGATTCCAGACTCCTTGTCGTTCTCCATAGCGTAAGGGAGAGGTCCTTCGGGTTCCTTGTCCTCGGTCGAAGGTCCAGCTGTCGATTCGGTCTTGAGGTCTCCGTTGGCGGCGACTCCGTTCGTCGACGACTCTGCTGCTCCTCCCTCCGCTACGGCTGCCTTCTCCCTAGACTCAGCTGCTCCAGCCACATCGACAGCTGCCTCTGCGAGCTTCTTTTCCAAGCCTTCGCTGAGGTTGTTGTTGGTCGCCTCTCCAGGAGCGTCGGACGAGGTCGAGGTCTCCTTGTCGAGTCCGAAGAGGGTCGCCGCGGTTTGGAGGTGAGCAGGGAGAGGGAGGTTTCGGTTGAGGAGTTTCCAAGAGTGGATCTGGGTTCGGAGTTGAGCGATCTGGTCTGGACTGAGGGAAGGGATCTGTTGACCGGAGGAGTTGGAAAGGGAGGAAGGGTTGGTGGGAGGTGTTGGGACGGATCCGTTGGCGGCACCTTGGTTCGATTTCCGCTGCTGATTTTGGAGGAAGACGAGTTTGCTGGTGGAAGAAGAAAGAAGAGGAGGATTCCGCAGTCAGTATACATAGAGAGAGATCGAGCTTCTGAACCAGGTTCGCTGCTCTCGGAAAGCAACGAAAGAAGGAGGAGCCGGAGGAGGAGGAAGGAGAACGAAGGAGGGAAAGACTCACTTCCACTCTTGAGCTTTTCCAAACATCTTGACGACGTTCATGAGGGAAGCTGCTTCCTGGGAGTTGTGCTCGTTCAAGTTCTGAGCTCGAAGGGATTGAATTCGCTGGATGGCATCCATAGAAGAGGGTAGGAGGAGGAGGAGAAGGAGGAGGAGAGGTCAGCTCACTCGAACGGGACGTGTGGGTTCCTTCGCTCCTTCTTTCGCTTCCAATCCTGCTGCAGAGTAGTAATAGAAACTCACGCCTACGATGGACTTGAACTTGTCCTTTGTCATGCTCTGAGCCATCTCTAGATTCAAGCCCATGGGTAGGGGAGGAAGGTTGGGTTGACCGAGATTGTTGAAGATGCTTTGGGATCCCGACCCTTGCTGCTGTTGCTGTTGTTGCTGTTGCTGCTGCTGCTGAAGGTAGAGCTGCTGCTGCTGCTGTTGAGAGGGATCGAAGTTGTTGTAGGGATTCGATTGGGGAGGTTGGGAGGAAGAGGAGGAGGAGGATGGAGGGTTGAAAGCGTTAGGATCCATGGTTGGAAGGAGGGAAGGAGGACGAGCCCTCTCTAGGGAGTTGAAGGAAGGAGGGGAGTCGAGAAGCGTTGGTTTCTATACGGAAAAAGGGTCGAGGAGGGGGAGAGGGACTTCTAGAGGGGAAGGAGAAAGGGAAAAAGGAAGTCGCGTCGGAGTGGATGGAAGGGAAGGAGGAACTCGAGCTCGCTTGAAAGAGGAGAAAGGGCAGGCGTCGACAAAGAGGCGGGACCAAAGTTGAGTATTTTTTCTTTCGTGGATTTTCAAGGTCGCAAGGCGTCATACTAGAACGTAGGTCTCCTCAGTCGCAAATGTTCACAGCGCGTGAAAAATGTCAGGGAAAGAGGAGGACGAGCATGAGAGCCGGAAAGGATGCGGGAGCTCGACGCTCACACCGCCCTTCCTCCCTTCTCTCTCTCCTCCCCTCAAAAGATTTTTTCGCGTGCAGCAGCACAGTAATCTTATATGCTACCTCAAAGCCTCTTCTATCTAGAAACAAGCATCGGGATCAAGAGCGGCGTGGCCGTCGATCAGCCCGTCGTTTCTTTCTTCGCTCTTCGTTCTCTCTTCCCTTCCCCTGACTCCTGTCGCTCTTTTTCACGCAGCGTACAGGTACGTGCGATCCCTTAACTTTGAAGGAAATCAGCAAAAGTGTCAGAAGAGGGGAAGACCCTGGACGGCGAGCCGAAAGATCGAACTTTCCATCGATGGAAACGAGACGCGTCGTGCTCGTGCTCGTCTGGTTCTCGCTCCGCTTCTCCTCGAATCTTATTGCATGTAGTTCAGTAGTGCACATCAGCTCAGCTGATACCCGCATCTATCGATTGCTTCTGCCTTTCCTTTCTGCTTCTGGCTCGTTTCCAGCCCTCGCTCTCCCTCTGCTCTCTCTCCCCTTTTGCCCTCTTCCTGTCTCTCGCTCGTTCGCTCAATCTCTAGAGTTTGAGAGTTGAAAAGAAAATTGTTATACAACCCGAAGACGTACGAATCGTAGAACGACCTTGCTTATGCGAGATCGAACAGAAAACGAAACCACGAAAACGCGACGGATCCCCTCCCCTCTCCTCGACCCAAAACGAACCGGACGAGCGAGTCTACCCAAAGAGACCGAGAACTAAAGACTGAGATGAAAGACCTTCACAAGATGAGCTTAGAAGATGATCTTGGAGTCCTGCAGAGGCGAGAAAACAAGGAAGGAAGGGACGAAAGGTTCAGCTCGAAGCTCGACGAAGGGAGCTCGTCCTTCGGTCGACAAACCCAAACGTGGGACTAATCACTCACCAGCTCTCCAACCTCCTTAACAAGCTCGTCCCATCCCTCCTTCCAATCCTTGCCCTCCTCCTTCTCGGCGGGCTTTCCGTCGACGGGTGCCTTGCGCTTTCGAGCGGCCTCGCAGATGAGAACGCACGAGGTAGCTCGCTTGGTTCCGGAAGCCTGTCCGAGCTCCTCCCTGCACACGCAAAAACGAACCGAGGAGAGAGAAAGGGTCAGGACGGAATTTGAGGAAGGGAGGAAAGAAGAAGAAGACGTGAGGACGGGCAGAGGTTGGGCTGAAATGCGAGATGGGAGGGGGAAAGCGGAGACGCGTGTAAGAAGGTCGACTCACTTGGCAAGGATCCAAACGTAAGGAACGGCGGACTCCTCAGCGAGGACGGGGAGATGGGAGAGGATGTCGATGGGGGTGATGTTGGAGGCGAGGAGAAGCAGTCCCTTCTCTCCTTTACGGAGGGCCTTGACGACCTCCTTGACTCCTCGCTTGAGCTGACGAGCCTTGGAAGCTGGAGGGTTGGTGAACGAGTGGAGGCGAGGTGAGAGGGTAGGGTAGGGTAGGTAGAGTAGGTCGAAGAGGGGGAGGATGGGGAGGGAGAAGGAAGGAGAGAAGAGTCAGTTTGAGATTTCATTCGAGCTCGAGAAGGTTGGGTCTGGTTGAGCTCTTCCTTCCCCACGCACGCCCCCAAACTCTACACGTCGCACTACCAGCCTATGCCCAACCACCATATATCCTCAGGCGCCCAGCCATCTCGAACCCAACGAGCGAAGAAGGAAACGGAAGAGGAAGCGAAGGGGGAAAAGAAGCGAGAGCTCACCCTTCTTGACGGTCTTGAACAACTTCTTGGAGAGCTTCTTCCCAGCGAGAGGAGCAGCGATGGGAGCGATGGCCTCGAGGGGAACGTGGAACTCGTCCTTCTTTTCCTTCTTGTCCTCCTTCTCCTCAGCAGCGACCTCGGCGACAACAGCAGAAGCGTCCGCCATCGAGACGTCTCCAGCCTCCTCAGCGACCTTGGACTTCTTCTCCTTCTTGGACTTCTTGGGAGTGGGCTGTACAGGGAAACAAGCAGGAGTTGCAGAGAAGAGTAAGGTTAGTCGCTATACTTTAAAGACGAGTCTAGGAGGCCAGGACGGCTTCGTTCTCGTCGGATTGAGTTTCGATGAAGGGAGGGAAGGAAGGACGAGAAGAACGAACCTCCTCGACGGCAGCGGCCTCCTCTCCAGCGACTATCGACTTCCTCTTCTTCTTGGTCTTCTTATCGTCTTCGGCGGACATAGTAGGAGAGGGTGTAAGGGAAGGGGGAGGGGAGGGGGAGAAGGGAAGGAAGGCTTTGGTGGTCGTTGAAGTTGACCTTTGAGAGGAAAGGTTTCAACTCTCTAAGAAAAAAAAGAACGCAGTCATGCTGAGATCCCGCTTTTTCTACTAAGGGCTCGAAAGCGTGAACCTCAGAGGGCTCAGGGAAACACTCGAAGACGTCGTCAAAAAAAATGATCTCAAAAAACTGAAGCGGGACGAAGGGAGAGAGGTGTCTTTCCTCTCCTCAAGTTGGTTTGGCTCCTTCTTTCCTCCCCACCCACCATGATCCCCAAACTTCCTCCCTTCCCTCGGATGCCCTCTATACCACCCCTCAGTCAACCTTCTACCAGATCTAAACTCCTCGATGAAGATTTCGTCAACGAATCGTGAGCCTCTCGTCTCCTTCCCTCTTTCGCCCGCCCTCCCTCCTCTCGAGCTCATCAATCTCCTTCCTTCCGATTCCTCTCTCTCTCTCTCTCCTCCGTACAGTCACATTCTCGCCTTCGCTAAAGCTTTAGCCGCACCAGATCTTTCAGCAGAATCCTCCCATATCACTTCACCCACGACGGAGATGGCTCCGATACTAGGAGGAGAGTCAGAAGGAGGAGGAGGGAACGAGAACGAGCCGGTTGAGAAGCTCAGAGCCGTGTCGGATTTCGCTCCTATACATACGAGGGTCAAGAGGTTAGTACCTTTATCATCTCTAGATGGGATAGAAGCGGAGGTTGAGAGGTTGGAGCGAAAAGAGAGAGCTCAACGATGACGTGACGTGGGGAGAGCAAGAAGGAAGGAGGGAGAGGGAGGGCTCGAGCTCGCAACTTCAATCCCCCCCATCCCTCCTTCCTGCTTCAACTTTCAAGTTGTGTGCCTTGAAAGACGAGTAAGCTGACCTTGGACTCTATTTGTTAAAACCCAGACGTAAAAAGAAGGAAAAGGAGGTCAGGGAAGGGTGGTCCTACCATGTTCGTTTCAGTTTCGCTTCCCGCTCGTCTCCGAGTTTCTTTTCCTTTCACAAGCTCACCTTCAATTCTGGGCACGCCACAGCTTGCGAGGTATCCACTGCTGGTAAGTCTCCTACACCTCCTTTATCACTTGCTTGCCGACCAAAGGGCGTCAAAGGGCTGAACCGTCGTTGTTTGTTTGACCTTCTCGTTCTCCGCTCCTTCAGCTCATCCTCCTCGCGATCATCTTTGGAGAGTTCTCGTTCTACGTCGCTACGAGGCAGGTTGTGAACGTGTTGGAGTTCTTACTAGCTTGTGAGTCAATCTTCTCTCCTCTCATATGCTTTTCTCAAGCTGACTTTCCACGCTGTCGCTTTTACAGGGACGGGACATAAGTTCGTCTCGATCTCTCGTTCAGCCCAACAAGCCTCCCTCTCTCTGACCTTTTTGCCTTTTCGTTTCGGTTGTGCAGACGCGTCCTTCGAGCCAAGCTGAGAAATGCTAAAACGTACGAGGACTGGAAGGAAGCCGCGATTGAGATGGACGAGTTCCTCGGGTTCGATCTTTGGAAGACGGTGAGCTCGACCTTTCCCTTCCCTCCTTCTCCCTCCTTCCCTCTGGCCGCCCTTGCAGCTTAGATTACTGATTTACATCCCCTTCGCACAGGTGGACGAGGACTCTCATTACGATTGGTCCCTGTAGGTCCCTCCTCTCGTTTCGTCTCGTAGCAGCTCCGAAGCTGCTCCGTCGAAGAGAAGGACGCGTCGATCTCACTCCCCACTCCCCACCCACCTCCCCTCTACCCTTTCCCCCTACTTCTTCTTCTTGCTCTTTTCTTTGTTTCTATCCTCAGAGTCCGCAAAGTCCGCCGATCCCTCGCCTCTCTTCGTGCAGCAGGAGACGTCCGAGGAGTGATTGGAGTTCTCGACGTGTGTTTGCGACCGAGTTTCGCTGGAGTCGAGGGAGTGAGGCTATATTCCGAGACCTTTTATGGAACGAAGGATCTCGTGGAAGGTGAGTTTGAGCTTTGAACTAGGATCTCGCAGGGTGAGAGAGGACGGAGAGGAAGGAGAGCTGACCTCGACCTCCGTTCGTTTCTCTGTTTATTTCTGTCGATCAGGCTACATCGACGAAGTTTCCCTCGCCCTTCAGTTCGTCCGTGAGAGCCCGGAGGCTACCTTGGAAGAGAAGAAGAAGTTCTTCAAGAGTGCCAACAAGGTCCGTTCGAAACCCACGGCAGCTAGCTCGACGCGTCGGACCGAACTGACTCTTTTTCTTCGGTCGACCCCTCTCAGAACTTTGGTTCTTCCGCCCTCTGTCTCAGTGGTGGAGCGTCCTTCGGATATTACCACACCGGAGTCGTTCTCGCTTTCTTGAACGCTGGACTGCTGCCGAGAGTAGTGACGGGAACGAGTGCCGGGGCTTTGATCGCTGCGTGAGTCGAATCTACCCTCTTTCGACGCAAGATGAGACGCTAACACTCGCTTGGTTACTATAGTCTCATCACGACTCGAACGGACGACGAGCTGAGGGAGCTCCTCGTTCCTGAGCTTGCTGATCGGATCACCGCGTGCGAGGAACCGTGAGTCCTGATTCTCCTTAGCTTCTTCGAGCGCAACGAATGGCTGACGAGCTTCGCGCGTCTCTCCCAGTCTTCAAATCTGGCTCAAACGATTCTGGAAGACTGGAGCTCGATTCGATACCATCCTCTGGGCTCGAAAGGTCCGTTTTCGACCTTCCCGTCGCGTCGCTTTCCGCTGACGTTTCTTTTTGACGTTCCTCAGGCAACCTTCTTCACCCACGGCTCTCTCACCTTCCGAGAAGCCTACGAACGAACTGGAAGAGTCCTCAATGTCTCGGTCATTCCTCACGATCGTCACTCGCCTACGAAACTTTTGAATGTGAGTTCGGAGCCTCTTCTACTCTCCTCGAACGAGGCTAACTCTTTCTGATTTTCATTTTACGCTCAGTACCTCACTGCTCCTGACTGCTTGATCTGGACCGCTATCATCGCCTCAGCAGCCGTCCCTGGGATCCTTAATCCCGTCGTCCTCATGAACAAGACCAAGTCGGGCGACATCGTGCCTTGGAACTGGGGGACGAGGTTTAAGGATGGTAGTCTGAGGTTCGTTCTCTTATTCTTCGTCTCGCATTTCCTCTTCTTTCTCGTATCCTCACGCCTTTGCCTCCTTCGTTCGTCGGTCGCCACAGAGTCGACATCCCTCTCCAATCCCTCCATCTCCTCTTCAACGTCAACCACTCGATCGTCTCCCAAGTCAACCCTCACGTCCACCTCTTCTTCTTCGCTCCCAAAGGAAGTGCAGGTCGACCCGTGGCTCACCGCAAGGGCAAAGGGTGGCGTGGAGGGTTCCTTCTCTCCGCGATGGAGCAGTACCTGAAACTGGAGTTGACGAAGAACTTCAAGGTGATCAGGGACCTCGAGCTGATGCCTACGATGCTGGGACAAGGTACGTTGCGATTATATATCTGCCGTAGGTTACAACGGAAAGGAGAGCGAGCTGACGTCTCTCTTCTGCGAACAGACTGGTCGTCGGTCTTCCTTCAACGGTTCGATGGATCCGTCACGATCTGGCCGAGGACGAGAGTCCAGGATTGGTTCAGGCTGCTTACGGATCCGGACAGGAAGGAGTTGAAGAGGATGCTGAGGGTGGGAGAAGTTGCTACGTTCCCAAAGGTTAGTCTCGACCTCTTCGCCTACTTCTTCCGTTTCTCCTTGACCGAGCTCGACCTGACTCGCTCTCCTCCTTCCCTTTTCCCTTCTTAGCTTCACATGATCTCGAATCGTGATCGAATCGAGCGAGAGGTAAGCTCTTGCGTGATTTTACTCGAGGGAAAGAGAGAAAAGAAGGCGAGGCTGATCATCTCTCTCCTTTTTTCGACGCGTCCAGGTCCTCAAAGGTCGACAAGAAGTCCGAGCTGCCCTCTCTCGAGAACGAACCTCAACCGATACCCCTGCTTCTCAACCCAACGGTCCTCCCGATACCTCCAACCAGCCTCCACGACCCTCCCTTCCCATCGAAAGCGACGCAGAGCTCGGATTCCGACGCGACTCGGCGAAATTCATCTCGGACAAGAAGGCAGGTCTCCACGGACACCACAGCGGTCGGAAACATGGCTTCACCGACGCTGCCGTCGGCTTGGGATCGAGTGGACCTAGCTCGGGAGAGAGGGAGAGGAGGTCGAAGGTCGGAGGATCAGGAGGTCGCTCGACGAACGGTTCAGGAAGCGGGAACGGATTGAGGAAACGAAACGGAAAACAAGCAGACTCGAACTCTATCCCTCATCCTCACCACCACCCTCTTCACCACACCGCCGAGAGCACGGATACGAGCGATCAGGAACACAGTCAGGATCAATCGTCGTCCAACGAAGCAGCAGCAGCAGCCAAAGCAGCCAACGCCAACGGTCGTCGGTCCTTTTCCCCGATTCAGTCATTCTCGACTCTCGGATCATCCTTCAATCGAATCCGAACTCAATCCTTTCCGACGTTCCAAATCCCCTGGACCTCGTCGTCCCCGTCCACGTCGCCTCGCATAGGAGGAGGATCCTCCCTCGCTGGACCTTCGTCGGCGTCCATTCGCAGCTCCAAGTCAAGGAGCGGAAGGAGCATGCAGAGGAGGAAATCTGGCTCCAGCTCGAGTAGCGAGGACGAGGATGAACTGAGGGAGTGGGGGAGGAACAAGTCAAGAGGAGGGAGTACCTACAGCGGTGGCGGTAGAAGGAGTAGTAGTAGTGAAGGCGGCGGAGGAGATCGAACGGCCGAGAGCGAGGAGAGGTTTGCGAGGGGCCTGGGGGGAGGAGGGACGTCGCAGATGATTGCCGATTTGGAGGAGGACGGAGGAGACTTGTCGCCGATCGAGAACGAGGAGGAGGAGCTCGGGAGGAATGCAGAGGTTGGGGAAAAGGAGGCCGAGGGGGAAGAGAGGCTGGGTCAGGATGAGTGAAGGGAGGAGAGGAGGTAGCTTTCGGGGGTTGGGACGCGACGGAACACGACGAAACGACCTTTTCTTTCTCTGTTTGTTTGATGGTTTCTGTTTTTCTTTGCTTTTCTATATATTTACTCTGATCGGAATCGTTCTTGCTTTTTGAAGGGTCGGAGGCGAGCGGGTCTTGTTCGTCTCATCTCTCTTTCTCGACGCGTCGTCGAATCGACGAAGCCGGGCTCTATCCTTCGCAGAGTTTGGTCGCACCGACAAAGGAAGGGTTTAACACAAAGAGAAACCCCTATCGAATCAGAGGCAATAGCAGCGGAGACAGCATGGGTCATGATCGTGAAAGAAGACAAGGAAAAGATAAAGGAGGACGAATCGTGAAGCGATACAAAATCAGGCGAGCGAGGCGGAACGAAGCAGTAGACTATCGCATGGCCTTCCCAATCTCCGACTCCCATCCCTTAGCCCTCTCGAATCCGTTCTCCGAGTTCTGGTAATCGGAGCTGAAGAAAGCGGAACAAGAGTCAGCTTCTCTCTCCCTCTTCGGCGACGCGAAAGGGATCGTTCTCCCAAGGCACCCATCCCCGTTTTGGCCAGCAAAAATGAGGTACTCACAAAGCCTGAATGACATCCTCCCTCGAAGTAAGAACGAAAGGACCGTGCTGAACGACCGCCTGAGAAAGAGGCTCTCCGGCGATGAGGACGAAGCGCGTCTCTCCATCAGAAGCAGAAGTGAGCTGGACTCCCTCCTCGGAGGACTTGGAGGAGAGAACGACGGTGGTGGAGGGAGGGTAGGCTTGTTTCGAGTCACCGACGAGGAGGGAGCCGGTGAGGGTGTAGACCTGGAGGAGAAGGAAGTCAGTAAGTCAGGTAAGCGACGAGGTAGAATCGAGAAAAGAGAACCGAGTCGACTCACGAAGGCAGTCCATCCTTTGGGAAGAGGCTGGAAAGCGGTAGCACCGTTCTTCTTGAGCTTGAAGTCGTAGTAGTAAGCTCCCTGAGGAAGAGGAAGATCGAAGTCAGGATCGGTTCGACGAGACGAGACTTGAACGAGACAGTGGAAACGACGTACACCTCTCGATCGAACCTTGCCCTGAAGATAGTGAGTAGATAGTGAAAGGAGCATCAGTACTCGGTTTGATTCGACGAGCGTCGAAACGGGACGAGGGAAGGAATGAAAAGGAGAGACGAACGGTGACACCATGGGACTCGCCGGAGATGACTCGGATCTCGATGTCCTCAGAAGGGTAAGCGGTCGAGATCTTGAGAGTGGAGAGTGAGGTGAAAGTGAAAGTGAAAGAGGGAAAAGGACGTCAGTTGATGGTCGTAAAGCGTGGAGACGCGTCGAGTCCAGAGGAAAAACGAGCATACTGACCTCGGTCGACTTCAACTCCTGGTACAAAGGTTCACTCATCTTCTCAGCTTTAGGAAGATCGATCCACAGTTGAAGTCCAGTAGGATTGGGTCCTCCAGGAGTGTGAACGGGCATCTGAGAGGAAAGAAGGAACGAAAGAAGAGAAGGGAGAAAAGTCAGCAAGGCTCCTCAGCTCGATCTGCCCGCGATATCGAAGATGCTCACCTCAGCGTGCATGATTCCCTTGCCAGCGATCATCCTATCGAAGAGGTCAGCTTCGAAGTGGAGAGCTCAAAAGATCCGAAAGGACTGACCATTGAACGTCGCCTGGACCGATAAGACCACGGTGGCCCGCAAAGTCTTCGTGTTGAAACTGACCGTCGAGCATGTAGGTAACGGTAGACTGGCCTCGATGAGGATGCTGGGAGGGGAGGGGAGGGGGGAGATCGTCAGCTTGGTCGAGCTCACCGTCTTCCTTTCTCTCTCTCCTTCACTGAAGATAACATAGTACTCACATCAGGGAACCCAGCTCCTGGAGCAACGTTGAACTCGTCCCTGGCAACCAGAAAGGAAACCACAGTCAGCTCTGCGAGAACGAACAGCTTGAGGAGGAGCTCGGCGAAATCCATCGAGCTCGTCACCTCCTCCCTCTCCTCCCTTCCTCCGTTACCACTCTCTTACTCACAGCATCAAGAAGGGAGAAAGGTTCCTCAGTTGTTGCGTTCCGATGGACCTCTTTACGATCGCTCCTACTCCTTCGGATTGAGCGATAGCGAGAACGGACTTGACGACAGTGCGGGAGGAAGACATTGGCGAGGATGGGAGGGAGGGAGGGAGTTGATTGGGTTGTTTTCTTGAGCTTGTTGTGGTTGAGAGTTGAGTCGAAGCCTCGAGCTTTATAGTCTGAATTCTAGAAAGCTGACTGATTTCGTTGTTGATGGTTGATGGGAAGGATGAGAGCTACCCAAATCGAGCTGACTTTCAAGCTCACACGATTTAGTCAGCGAGACTAGGGTTGCGTGGGACAGAAGAGCTCGAACGAGCTCAATTTCTCTGCAAACCACCATGGTCGCTTCTAGGGACTCATCAAAAAAACCTCAACAGTCAGCAGGCTGTCCTCGATCGGCAGCAGTCGTCGTTCTTGAGCTCAAGAACATCTGTCGAAGGAGCTTCCGTCCGTTCTCAGGCCCAAATGAGCTTGAGGTTGAACCAGCTTCCAACCTTCCTCTTCTGCCCTTCTTTAGGGCAAGGACATGTGCTTGGTGAGTACTCGATTGATCTCCGCATATCGGTTAAGTGTCATCCGAGATCTGACTCAGAAAATCTGCTTCTGAAAACAAGATCTGCAGGCGGCTCTCGATCTCACATCCGACCTCCCGCTCTGAGTCCCTCCCTTCGCCCCGTTATTCCTCTTCACTTCAAACCTACTCGGAACGCCTCTTCGGAGACCGTAATTGCTCCCTTGCTAGGGGTTTCCTGGTCACCACGCAGTCTTCACATCCCTTCCAAGCTCAAAAATAAAATCAGGATTCCGACCGACCCTCCTCGCGTCTCTCAGGAACAACCTCTTCGCCCTCCTCCTCCTCCCTCCCCGCAGAGCCCGATTGATTCGATCGACAGCGTACCTCGCACTTTCACGGACAACCTTCGTGGTCGTGGGCCCTCTCTTCTCCCTTCGCCCTTCAAACCTTCAATCAACACCCAACCCGCCTTCCCTCCGAGTTTCGCCTCACTCGTCGAGGCCTTCTCTTCTCCCTCCCGTCCTCCCCTTTCCTCCTCACGACTTCGAATCCGCAGTCCCTCTACCGACCTTCCCACTCCTACCCATCCCTCAAGATGTCGACCGCTCTCCTCCCCTCCGCCGGCGTCCACACCTCCAACTCGACCAGCGCGACGGCCTCTCTTCCCTCCCCTCCAGCCAACTTCCTCGTCCAGTTCAAAAGGAGAGCTTCAACAGCTTCCATCCACTCGCTTTCGTCGTTCTTGAAGGAACCGTTCGTGTTGGTGTCGGCGGTGGCGGGGAGCTGGGCAAGAGGAAACTACTTTGGAGGTAGAAGTCGGAAGAGGTTGAGAGAACAGCAGGTGAGCCCTCAATTCCACTTTTTGAAGTCTGTAGACGAGTGATGAGCTCTTTCAGTAAAACTGACTTCTTGACTTTGGATTCATCGACCTTGCCTTCGAGCAGGAGCCTTCCACACCTCTTCCCTCCCCTCCCGCCACCGTCGACCTCCCGTCTATCCCCTCTTCCTCCCCCGCCTTCCAGTCCCTCGTCCTCCTCGCTTCCAAAGCATCTTCCTCTTCCAACAGAGGCATCAAATCTCTCCCTCCAAAACCCCAACAGCTCGTCGCCAGCCTCGACTTCGCCGTTCAAGCTCAAGGCGCGCGTCCTCCCTCCCTCCTCCCTCCTCCTTCGACATCCTCCCTCCCCGTCCACCAGAACGACGTCCTTCCCTCTCCAACACTACCTTCACCCATCCTCATCCCCCTCCAACCTACAAACGCTCAAAAAGGTTTCGATCCCACATCCGAGTACGTCTTCGAGTGGGATTCGGTCCCCGGACGAGCTCAGCGTCAAGCGCTCGGATTCTATCTCGCCATCGATCGACAGCAGTCGCCCATCTTCGAAAGGAAAGATTACGACGCCATGGAAGGACCTGGATCCATCCGAGCTCTGACGATTCTCAACAAACACCTCAGAACCCTCCTCGAACTCTTCGTCCCTCCTCCTCGCTCCACCGCCAACTCCTTCACTCCTCAGCCTTCCCTCTTCTCGACTCTCGCCCTCCTCGCAATGCCTGCATCTGGAGCTCGATGGGGAGAGGTTGCTCGAGAAGTGCTCCTCTCGTTGGACATGCTCAGTCGAATCAAGGAGGGAGAGAGGATGGAGAAGTTGGTCAAGTCGTACCTGCGCTGGGCGAAGGAAGTTGTAGGTGAGAGGCTCAGGGAAGAGTGGACGTTGCTGGACAAGGAAAGGGTTCTTCCGGCAAGAGCAGAGATCTCTCTAGATCAGTGGAGATCCACCAAGGTTTGTACTTCCTTTTTCTTCCTCAACGCGTAGTCGTCGTAGAACTCTGGAGCTGACCTCCTGTTTTACTCCATTCTTTCTGTTTCGCTTGTCTAGGTTACCGACATACTCATCCAGATCGGCAGCATCATCGACAACGAGGCATCGTCCTCGCTCGACATCCTCGTCTTTCGAGGTTCATTCGACTCCTTCTTTCTGCAGGACCACGTCGTTGAGCTGAGCTCTTATGACCAGTGTGCCGCCATGGCGGTCAAGGAGCTCGTTGGAAGTGGTCACACTGCGTCGGAAGTTGCAACGAAGCTCTACAGGATGGCTCGTCAGATCCAAGCTGCGAGACGAGTGAGTGCTGTTCTTTCTTTGACGCGTCGCTGTTCCAGATCCTCGGCTCTCGTTTTCGTTCCTGACCTGTTACCTTTCCCCACTTTCCGTCCAGAACTCCGACTCTACCATTGACTCCCCTCTTCCCAACCCCAAACGGCTCGCTCAAATCCTCGCACCTCTCCTCGCCAAACCCGCGTCCCCCTCGTCCTCGTCCTCTCCCGTCGTCCTTCTTTCCACCCAACGCAAGGTCCAACCCACCGCCTCCATTTCTTTCTGTACTGTCTCCTCCGTCGACGACGCCAACTCTACCTCCTTCCTCATCCCTCCACCCTCTCACCTCCTCAGGATACTCAAACCGGCTCGACGCCCCTCTGCCTCAGTCTTCCTACCATCACTTCCACCTCCTTCTCCCTCTTCGGCCAACGCCCAGCCCAAAATACGAGGGTCAGCCACTCAGTTCGTCAAGAGATTCAACTCCCAGAAGCAGAGGAGGTCGTCTCAACTCGCCGTCTTCAACGCACCTCAGGATCAAGTGGCTTCTTCCCTTCCTGTCGTCCCGGACGCGGATCTTCTTCAGTCAGAGATCGAGAGGCTCTCCGGAGGGTTCAAGATTGAGGCTGGACCCTCTTCGCTTATCTCGAGGGAGGAGGAGGGAAGGGAAGTCGCGTCGCAGTCGAAGAAGGAGGGAGACCTCGTCGCTTCGTCGGTGAGGTCGAAGTCAAAGGGACCTACACGAGGTAGAAGCATGGTCGCTGGTGGTAGCAAGAAGAGGGGGAGGTAATCGAGGAGGTGCTGAAGGGCGGCCAGTCGGTGTCGTCGTCGTGTGTTGTGTTTCGTTTCTTTCTTCGTCTCTCTTTCTCGGACTTTCTACTTTACTATCCCCAGTAGTCGTCACTTCTCGGTCTTCCTCTCTCATAACATTGTTACCTTAACGCACTGCTGTATTATCTGCCATCCCTTTCGTACTCTTCCCGTTTGCTTGACTCGCATTGGATTGCTTGACGTCGCACATGCACTCTTCTTCGTCGCTCCTCAACCCACCCATCCCCATCCATTTTGCATTGCATGTACTTCTTCGTCATTCTCGTTTCTCGGGATCGAGAGTAGCAGAGTGTATACAACAGAATCATGAATGCGAAGGGAGAGTCGTTAAGAGGGTCGTAAAACGAGAAAGAGTGCAGAAAACGAAAACGCGTCGAAACCCTCTCCTCACTCCGTATCACTCCCAGACTTCTCCTCGACCACCATCTTAGATTTCCCCTTCCCCTTCGACGACGAAGCGATAGCCGGAGAGGAAGACGGGCGACTCTTGGCTGTGGAAGGATAGGTCGAACGAGGGGAAGAGAGAGGGTCAGTCGGCGCGTCGATCTCGAACGAAATCACGGAGAGACAGGAACTGAAACCGACCTTTCTTCGCAGCAGGTTTCGTAGATTTTCCCTCAGACGAAGAAGAGGACTCTTCTCCGAACGTCCCTCGTTTCTTGGCCGCTGCTCGACCGGTCTTCTTTCTGCACGACGCCACGAACGGAAGAAGAAGAAGGAAAGAGATCAGCCAGCGGCTGCCGAACTGTAGAAAAAGAAGATGGGACTTACTTGGGCGGTGGCAAAGGCTTAATGAACGAGGATCCAGACTTCTTGACCTCCTTCCTGTTCGAGGCGGTGAGGGAGGGCGAGTCGTCCGTCGATTCGTCGGACGAGTTGTTGTTGCCCGACGGTTCTTCTCGGAGGAGTTTTCGACGGGGTGAACTGAAGAGAAGGGAAGGAGACGACGAAAGGGCTGGTTAGATGCAAGCGGATGAAGGAGGGAAGAGAGGGGAAGGGTGCAGATGGAACAAACATCTTCGACGGCGAGAGCTTCGAACCAGACGCGACGGGGGACGACTTCGGGTTCTGCTGAAAGCCGGATTTCGATCGGGCCGAGCTTGTTGGAGGAGGAAGCATCTGGGACGAGCTTGGGTTTCGTTTGGAGGGAGTGGGTGGTTTCGAGGGGGATTTGGGGAGGGTTGAGCTGGGTTGAGCTTGGGAGCCTGGTAGAACGAGGAAAGGCGAGGGATCCAGGTCAGGTCGATTCCCATCGCTTGAGTTTGACTCCAAAGAAACTCAAACTTGCCTTGAAGCGTCTTCTGACTGAACTCCTCCTCCATAGCGGCGTCCTCGTCCTCCTCAGGCTCCGTCTCGCTTCCCGAAGGGTCAACCTTCTTCGGAGACGGTTGAGGTGGATCTGGAGCGTCGGATGAATCGCTGCTAGGGTCGTCATCGAAGACTGGTCGTTCAGGTCGGTTGCTGCGAGGAACGTGAAAGAGACAGCAGTCAGTTCGAGCAACGAAGCGAGATATCGAGGAGGGAAACATCACTGACGCCTTGACGTTTGCATTTGCGGTGCTGAATCCCACTCGACTTTGAAAGACGGGTATGGACGCTGGGTTTCAGATAATCGAGCAGAGAGAAGTCTCAGCGTGAATGTAGGGACGGGGGGGGAAGAGAAAAGATGGAGAGACCGACCCTTCGAATCCTCCGGCTCTCTCTGAGCTTCCAACGCCTCGAGCTGAGCTTTGGTGTTCCGGTGAGCCTTTCGCTCTCTGTCCAAGGCAGCCTGAAGATCTTCGATTATCGGCGAGGCATCAGGAAGAGCGTTCAGGGCAACCTCTGGTTCGAGAAAGAGAAAAACGCGTCGGGTCAGCACTTTCGAAACGGAGCGACAGGAAGAAGAAAGAACCAACCTGGGCTATGTGTAGCATCTCGAGGAGGGGGTCCAATGCGATGAGAGGCGTTGAAGGCGATAGACTGGGAAGCAACAAGCAGAACGTGAAGTCAGTCGAGTGAAAGAGGGAAGAGGACGCGACGAGAGATCACAACACGAACATCTCTCAGGAAGTCGAATCCTTGTTGACCGACGACATCAGATGGTATGGAAGACAACGGTACGAGGAATGGCGAGTAGGTTTTGTCCGGATTAGTTATGCTGAGCTACGGAAGAGGAAGAAGGGAAGGGGGTGAGTGGGCGGGAGGAGGGACGACAGAAGAGCAGCGAACGGACCTTGAAGGAGTCCTCGAACCCAGTTTTGAAGCCTTCGAGGTGGAGATGACCAGAGCAGATGTGATTCGAAATCCTTCGAGTGCTGAGAGTGGAAGGAAGGGAGAATCGTCAGCTTTGAAGTCGACGGGGAGGAGGAGGGCAGCTGAGGAACTCACAACGCGCTTCCAGTGAGATCCGGGACGAGAGCTGCCTACGACAGCCGAGGGAGGTAGGTCTGAGACGTCAGTATTCCTTCAATATAGCCTAAGAGTGTACTAACCATTTGTTTCAACCCCTTCTCTCCCTTCCAACCTCCCTCCCAGCCCTTCCACCTCGCCGTCCCTCCCTCGTCCTTTCCCCACTCGTACAGCTGGACGGTCCATCCTAGAGGATTGGCTTGAGATCTGAAGATGAAAGTATGGGATGCAGGCTTCTTTGAGATGGTAGTATGGTGTAAGAGCTGGACGAGCTCGTGGAAAGAAGATGGATCCTGAAGAGAGGGAGGGAGGGAGGGAGGGAGGGATCAGCGTGGAGCGAGCGTTGACGCTCCTTTGAGCGCACTGGCGTGAGGCAGGAGTGTAAACGCACAATCGGAGGTGACATGGTGGATAGATGAAACTACGCCTTGATGGTTGAGTTGTCGCTGATCGATGCTGGCGGTTGAAAGAAGGATCGAAAAGAAGGAGGAGCTCGAAGCAGTTGAGCTTCGTTCCTTTGCCTCCCTCCCTCCCTCGCAACCAACGCCCAGCTTCGATTTCTACCCAAAAGGACTTGGTTACATATTTAGCACTCCTCCCAGAGTCTCTCTCGTACGGCTAGCTCGGAATCGGAAGTTTTTCTCGCGCCTTCGGCCTCTCAGCGTCAACATCTCTGTTTGGGACGAGGTGAGCTTCGACTTTCCTTCCCTTCGTCACCGTTTCCGCCCAGATCTGACCCTCTACCTCCCTTTCTCGTCCCAAGAGGCTCATCGAATCTACCATGGTCACTTCTTCATCCCCCCTACCATCAAAATCGTCATCTCGGAATCTCCTCCTCGCCTCTTTGAGCTCTCCGTTCCTTCTCTCCCTCCTCGTTCGACTTCCTCTCGCTCTCCTTCAACGAACGCCCTTCCAACCGGACGAGACCTACCAATCTCTCGAACCTGCTCATCGGATAGTGTTCGGTTACGGTCATCTTACCTGGGAGTGGCAGCTAAACGAGGCTGTAGAGGGAGTCTGGTGGGGATGGATGGCGGAGGGAAGGCTGAGAGGGTCAGCGTGGGTTGGGCTTTGGGCGGTAGTTTACTGGGTCGTCAAGACGCTGAGGATTGAGAGTTGGGCACTGGTGCGTAGCTTCTACCATCATAGACTCCTGGGTGAGCTCTGATGCGTTTCGATCCTTTTTTGAGCGCAGACCATCGCTCCAAAGATCGTGATGGCATTAATCGCATCTCTGTGTGACTCTTCGACCTACCACCTCGCCCGTCGTATATTCGGATCTTCAGTAGCTCCCACAGCAGTGAGTGTAGTCTTTCAACTCTCTACCCTACAAGTTTTGAGCTCTCTCTGACGTCGTTTCGACCTCTTTTCCTCGCAGCTCCTCCTCAGCCTCACCTCCCTCTTCCACGCTCACGCCCTCACTCGAGCGTTCACCAACAGCTTCGAAACCTCCCTCACCATCTTCGCACTCACTTGGTGGCCCTTACCATCTGATACCGTCGTTAGCTCTACCGCTCGCTCAACCTCGACGTGGTCAGAACGGTTCGTCTCATCGCTGGACTTTCTCGTTCCCACACGCGTTCTGATTCGTCTTCCTTCACCTCGGAGAACAGATCCTCAACACGCATCGCTCTCCTCATAGCAGCCATCACCTTCACCATACGACCCACCAACCTCGTTCTTTGGATCTTCCTCGGAGCTCATCTCGTTTACTCTCGCTGGACTTCAAGTCGAAGAGTCGAAGCTCGTCAAGTCGTTTTCGACGCGTTCTGGATCGGGTGAGCCTTCTCTCCCTTCCCTCCTTTCCTTTTCTCAAACCGCTCTCATCGAACTGATCTATCTTTGTTTTAACTTCCCATGCTTAGCCTCCTAACCCTCCTCCCCTCAACCCTCCTCGACACGCTCCTCTTCCCACCTCCTCCGAACTCGACCCTCCCGTTCACCTTCCCTCTCCTCCCCTTCCTGACTTACAACCTCCTCCTCCCCACGTCCCTCTTCTACGGATCCAACCCCTGGCACTACTACCTCCTCCAAGCCCTCCCGATCCTCCTTCTACCCTCGCTGCCGCTCGCTCTGCCCGCATTCGTTGACGCGGCGAGAGGGAAGCTGGGACGGGATGCGAGAGTGCTCGCTGAAGTGATTGCGTGGGGAGTGGGAGTCTACTCGTTAATTGCGCATAAGGAGTGGAGGTTCTGTCACCCGATCATACCGGTTTGGAACGTCTTGACGGCGGGATGGCTGATGAAGGGAGGCAAGGAGGAATGGACCGCGGGAGGAGGAGGAGACGGCGAGAAGAAAAGGAAGAGAGTGCGGTTGCCGAGGAAGAGCTGGACGCTGCTCCTGATCTTCGTTCCTTTGGGACCTGTGATCTACCTCTCGAGGTTCCACGGAGTCGCTCAGCATGGGGTGATCGATTGGTTGAGGGAAGCTGGGGAGGAGGTGCAGAGCGTGGGAGTCTTGATGCCTTGTCATTCGACGCCGTGGCAGAGTCATCTCCACAGGGAGGACTTGGACGAGAAGAGTTGGTTTCTAACTTGTGATCCTCCAAAGAGGCGAGTGTTCATCAATTTTCGATCATTCGATTCGAGGTCGCGCTTTTGTTCGACGCGTGGCTGACTTTCGTTTCTTATATCTTTCCTCCTTCCGTCACAGCGTCACCTCCTCCCCCTCCACCCCTCATCGAACACCCGAATCCATCTTCTACTCCTCTCCCTTACGCTACCTTCGACTTAACTTTCCTTCAACCTACTCTCCTCCCGACAAGTCCTTCGCTTCCCTCCAGAGGTTGGTGCCGACGCTTCGACGATGGCCGTCGCATCTCGTCCTTTTCGGAGCTCTTCTTGAAGGAACGGAGGGAAAGGAGGTGGAGAAGTTGCTGAGAGGAAGAGGGTACGAGGAAGTGTGGAGGGGGTGGAACGGGTTCGACGTGTTGCAGGACGACGAGAGAAGGAGAGGAGGAGTGAAGGTTTGGGGACACGTTGAGAGCAGTCGGGATCAGGAGCAGTAGTAGCATTCGATTGATTGTCACTTCGACCGTTAAATAGAGCTAGAGCAAGATAGAATGCTCATCTATCCCGAGTAGGACTCTAGCTGTCGAAGGTCGACCTCGAATCCCCCTCTTCGATGCTGTCGCTCCTTCAACACTCGTCGTCCCGTTCATATGCTGTCGAAAGAGATGAAAGAGAGAGGTCGAAGGTCAACCTCATATACTCTGAGCGGATGAAGGCGTTGAAGACGACAACTCACAGCTCCACTCGAACTGAGATCGACGCGTCAATGAAAGAAGAACGGACCAATGAGGGAGGAGCCTTCGAGCCACGAAGATAGAGGAGGATCGTAGCAGGGAGACATGTATCCAGTCGAGTCGAGGTGAAACCGTGGGTGAGAGTTGGTAGACGAACGGGCGAGATGAGGAATTACGCTGGCGTCGCTCTGGAGGAATTCCGACCGAGGAGGTCAGGATTGATACTTACAGATCAGAATGCATCAGCTACAGAACTCACTCTCGAACCATGAACTCCAACGACGCACGCGTGCATTTCACAGCCAGCCTTTCCCTCGCAACCGTCGCGTCCTCCTCCGATTCAACCCAGACCTCTACCCTTCCCAACCACACCAGCCGATCCATAATCTCGTCTTTGAGATCGATCTCTAGCATATCGACGAGCTGATCGAAGGCGAATCCAGCTGAGGGAAGATGAAACTCGAGGTCGACGAGTCTCGTCTGTCTTGAGGCCTGGTGGAGGAACTCGCTCTCTGGGAGACTCGGGAAACAGACGGTGTTGACGAGCTTGAAATGTTGTAGATTCGACCACTTGTACGCTGCTGAAAGGGTGGGCTTGCAGGCTTCTCCCCAGGTTTGGAAGGAAGGACCGGCGAAGTTGAAGCGAGAGGGATTGAAGGAGGAGAGGAAGAGGGAAAGTCCGACCCAGTTCTCGTTCGTGGGAACCGAGCCTCCGACGACGTTGACGGTCAAAGTTTCGACCTCGATGGGAGTGGGGGAGAGACCAAAGTCTGGTGGGAAGGGGAACGTTTTGAATTTGTCGGCGGGGATGTTGTAGGTGAAGGAGATGGTTTGGGAGAGGGAGAGGAAAGCGTCGAGGTGGTTGAGTCGAGTCTGTCGTTGAGGGAGGAGTCAGAGAGAGCCAAGAGCGTTATACGAGAGACTGAAAAGTACGTACAGATGATTTGAAGAAGGGCGTTAGAGCTCTCATTGCTGAGACTGATCCGACGGTGATGTCTCGGTAGAGTAGAGGTCCAGAGAGTTCGAGGAAGGCGAGGGAAGCGGAGGACGCCTTTGCGAGGGTAGCCTGGTCGCAGAACCGAAGGATGAGATGCTGGAGTTCGAGAGGAAGACAAGGAAAGGGAGCTAGATCCGATTCCACTTCGACCATCGAGAGGGATGCGAGACTGACGGTCTGAAAGGAGGTCGAAGTCAGCACGGACGAGGAGGGGACGAGAGAACGAACGGAAGGCTTATGTACCTCAGGAACCGTCTTGTGGCGAACAGACGAGCATGAACTACCCATGATACAGATATTCAAAGAGTAGATCCGTAGAGGAAAGGGCTAAGTTCTGTCTTGAAGAGCAGATTGTGGTTGGGCACGGGAAGGAGGGTAAGGGACGAAAGTTGAGCTCGACGGCCTCGGTCTCCCTTCCTCTAACGACCAGCTTCCTCGACGACCGTCTTTAGAACCGAAACACGTGCAACCCTTCTTGATCCCACCAATAGAAGCCACTCCATCCTAGGACTCCACTCAAGTCGAGATCTCTCCTCGTTCATTCGTCAAAGCTCGCCAGAATGGATCCTCCATCTTCCCTCCCCTCCTCCCCCTTCCCCATCCCCTCCGCCCTCGTCAAGGCTCCTTCTCTCAGTTCGGAATCACCACAACCGAATAAAACCTCTACTCGACTCCTCCCTCTCCTACCTACCGAACTCAAGCGAGAGATCCTTCGCTTTTGCGATCCCTCCACGCTCGCAAAGACCTCGCTCGTGAGCTTGGCCTTCCTTCAACTCTCCTCCCCGATCCTCTACCACGACATTGAACTCGTAGGCGCTCAGTCCGCCTTGAAGCTATTCTGTGATAGAGTGAGTGCTTTAGATCGTCCGAACATCAGCATGTGAGACCGAAGCTGATCGAGGCCTTCCTCTCTGTCTTCGTCGTCCAAAGGACCCTCTCCTTCACCAACCTCACCTCGAACCCTACCTCTCCCTTCATCAACTACAATCTTTCACCTTCATCAACGACAAGCCCAACTACCTCGACTACGGCTCCATCTTTCACAAAGCTCGTATCGCCTCTCCATCAGGCTCCATCTCCGTCGAGACGCTGTCCATCGGAGCCGCGTCCAACGACCGGTTCGACAATCGTCTGTGGAAGGAGCTCCTCCCGCTGCTCGATCCTCAATCAGCGGTGTGCCTCAGGAACTCCTCCGCTCAACTTGACGACCTACCGGAAGTCAACTTTGATCACGCAACATGGCCCTCCCTTCAAACTCTCACCCTTCAAACCTGCCTCTCATCGTCTCCCTACAACTTCGCCCCCTTCCTCTTGGGCCCCTTGGCCGAGGAGAATCGAGTAACTCTCTGTTTCAATATCTCGGAGGCTCGAGAATGGCCTTATCTCGAGGAAGACTTGCTCTTTGAGTTGAAGGGAGACGCCGGGACGACGCCGCTGCTCGACCTCCTCGGAGTGAAGGAAGTGGTGCTGCGAGTCTATTCGGCGGAGCAGAAGGAGAGGATGGAAAACGAGATACTCAGTGGAAAGAGTCTTGATGTGGTGAAAGGGTGGAAGTCGCGTCTGAGGTTCGAAGTCGTCGGCGAAGAGACCTCTACTTGGTACGTCTCCTCCCCCTCTTTTCTCCACTTCGTTTCGCTTACCTGAACGCGTTTTCTCCTCATCAGAACCTCTGCCATCTCAGCATCATCCAGTTCGTTCTCTCGTCCCGTCTCGATGCGTCTTTTCCGACGCTCTTTTGCCCTCCCCGTCCTCCGTCCCTGACGCGTTGATCCTTTCGTCTACCAGGATCCCACTATTCTCTCGTCAAGTAGCACTCACGTATCGCTCCTCTTCAAACACTCGAACCTCAATCACTCAGACCCCGCTTCGGCCCTCGATTCATCAGAGACATGGACGCGTCTGCACTTCTCTCTCTCTGTCTCTCGATTTGCCTTTTTCGTTTCTTACGCCCTCTACCCCCACACCCTCTATCTTAACCTACGATCTTTGGCTTCCATTTGATAATCGTACGATACGATTCGACCGGTGTTTCTCACAAGACTTTCCGATTCTTCCTCGTCCGCTCGACGCGTCTCTTCGTTCTTCCTCTCTTTCTGTCTCTCACACCCTCCTCAAGAAACAGATGGAAAACGAGATCTAATAACCAGAAAGCAGAAAGATAGCGAGCAAGCAAGCATATCGAAAGCGAGACAGTGCAAGGGAAGGGAAGAAGAACGCGAGATAGAGGGGGAGAGGGAGTACAACCGAGGTGCAAAAGAAACTACAACGAAACGACGGCAGGAGCAAGAGGAGAGAAAAAATTAAACGACTAGACAGACTAGTGATCCAGATCCTCCCACGCCCTTCCGACGGTCAGATGCAGGTCCTCGGTCTTGACCTGCTTTCCTCCAGAGAAGTATCCGGCGGCGATTTTGGCGTCGACTGCGAGGGAAAGACGAAGAAAGAGGGGGAGGACGGGAGTCAGTTTGAGAGTTCGAACGACGAGAGGATGGAGAGGAGAGAGAGAAAGGAGGGAGGAGGGGGGAAAGAGAGGGAGTTGCTACGCACTCTCGACCTGAGAATCAGGAGGGATAAGGTAGGCGGGGATGTCGTATCGCTTGATGATGGGGATTCCGGATCCAACGATGGCGTCGTACTTCATGTCGGACATGGAGATCATCTGAAGGAGGCGAAGGAAGCAACGAGTGAGGCGAAGGGTCAGTACGAAGAAGGGACAGAGAGAAAGGGAAGAAGAACGAGAGACTCACGTTGTCGATCTTGGTGATTCCGAGCCAGTGAAGAACGTCAGGCATGAGAGCTTGGAATCGCATGTCCTTGACTCCAGCCTAAAGAGGAAGAATGGAAGCGAAGAAGAAAAAAAGGTAGACGGTCAGTTCGAGGTTCGGAGTCTGAATGGAACAACAAACGAGACGGGTCGGAAACTCACAATCAACTCGGTCGACTTGAAGTACCTATCCGCCGAGTCTCCTCCTCGCTTTCGAGAGTTGTACACGAGGTCTATCGAATCACCAAAGCAAAAGAAGGGTCAGCGAGGTTCGAGCGAAAGAGAGCGAAGGAAGAGAACGAGAGACTCACACTTGGTCACCTCTCCCAAAGCCCTTCCCTCCTTCCTGAAGTACACAATCACTCCAACACCACCTCGCTGAGCACACCTCGCAGCCTCCTCGATTCCGTAGATGAGGTAAGGTCGGCAGGTACAGATGTCTGAACCGAAGACGTCGGATCCGTTGCACTCGTCGTGGACACTGAACGAAGACGAGGACGAACGAAGGAAAAAAAGAAGGGTCAGTTCGAGTTCGAACGAGGAGAAGGATTAGCAAGTAGGGTTGGAAGGTTTGGAGGAACTCACCGAACGGTGCACTCCTTGGTAGGATCGGACATGAAGGCAGGGTTTCCAAAGATGTAGACGGTCATTCCGCCGATGGGGGGGAGGAAGATCTCGAGATCTCGTCGAGTGAGAAGCTCAGGGTACATTCCTCCGGTCTCTGCAAGACAGGGAAAGAAAAGGAAGGAAAATTGCGATCGCGTCAGCATGAACGAAAGAAAGGCGAAGCTCGAAACAAAAAACGGAGAGAGGACGACGCGTCGTTCTGAAACGAGACTCACCCTCGAACAAACTCCTCCTCAACAGATCCTCAGAAATTCCAAACCTCTCCGCCATCAGAGGCAAGTTCCAGACAGGCTCGACAGCAGCCTTGGAGACGTTGACCTCCACTCCAGGATCGATCTCGGGGAAGGCAGGAAGGGGAGCTGAACGCTGAACGATCTTCCCGTCGATGGGGAGGTTTCCAGCTGCGAAGGCGGCGTCGAGCTCGGACATCTTGATGTGAGCTTTGGTGACGGAGATGGTAGGTCGAGCGTCGAGACCGGCGTCGATTTCCTGAGGACGAACGAACGAACGAAGTGAGTCAGCGGGAAGGACGCGACGCGACGAAGGAAAGAAAGAAGAGAGATAGTGAGTGTGCTCACCTTCTTGAAAGCAGTCTGGACGTAATGTCCCCAAGGATCCAGCGAGACGATCTTCTTGGGGTCGAACCACGAAGGCTGAGGAGGGAGGTCGAAGGGAGGGTGGGTGTTGGTGTAGTCGGGCTTGTGGTTGGGATCGAGGGTGTTGAGAGCGATGGCGAGAGCTTTGTAGATGGAGTAGGATCCGGAGTAGGCTCTGAGAACGACGAAAGAAGACCGACGAGTCAGCAAGCGGGAAAGGGAAGAACGAGAAAGAAGAAGTGAGAGAAGAAGAGAATTGAGACCCACCCGATGGCGTTCCTGACCTTGAGCGAATCAGGATGCCTGGAAGCGACAACGGGACCTCGAGAAGCAGCATCGGCAGCTCCCCACTTGAGAGGAACAGGCTTGATTCCGACTTGACCAGGGTAGGCTGATCAAAAACGAGAACGAACGCAAAACGAAAACAAAAGTCAGCTCGGGGCTCACTTCTCTCCAAAAAGCATCTCAACAACGTCCACTCACTCGTCAAAACAACCCTCTGAGGGTACATGTTCCCCACGGTCTGCTCTCCATCGGGAACCCTCGTGCTAGGCTTTCCGACGATGGCAGAGACGGGCGAGAGAGGAGTGGTGGCTCCGTTGACGTGCCCGTTGATGGGTTTGGGAGAACCGAGAGCGAGGAGGGAAGGAGACCCGAAGTCTGTAGGAGGAGTGGCGGGGAGGAGGACGGAAGGGGAGGTGGTGTTGGTGGCTGCAGAGAAGAGAAAGAAAAGAAAGGGAAGGGGACGGAGGGTGAGCTTCGATTTGTGTGGGGAAGTCCGGCAAAGCTCAATCATCCCCTCGCTTCCTTTCCCTTCCGAAGATGATATCTACAGAACGAGCGAGAAAGAAAGAAAGAAGATGGACTCACGATCGACGATGGAGTAATCCTGGTGTCCCTTGGAAAGCTCATCGACCTACAAAGTTCCCCAAAGAAAACAAAGGCGAAGGTCAGGTTGAGTCTTATCTCGTCCTCCTCCTTCCTCCCTCCTCGATTCTCGTCCCACTTTCCCTCGCCGATATAGACGAACGAGAAGCACCGACGACTCACCTTAGCCTGAAGAGCAGCGTTGCTAGTGCTCAACTTCTTCATCTCTGTCAAGATCTGAGCGAGAACGGAAGACTCGTCTCCGTTGGCGGAGGAGAGCAACTCCTCGGGCGTGAGAGCTCGCAACGCGAGAGGAGCAGGGAGGCCGTTCGTGGTTGCGGGAGTGGTCGTGTTGCAGGAGGGACACATCTAACAGAGGAAAGAAAGAGAAGGTAAGCAAAAAGTTGGGAGGAGGTGGTCGTTCGGGAGGAGGAGGAGAGCGAGAGAGCGGAGGAGGAGGACGAACGTTTCGAAAGGCTGTGACGAATGAGAAGGAGAGCGACGCAGTGAGTTGAGAGGTTGGCAGAGAGGAGGGGAGAGAGAGAGAGGGAGAAGCAGAAGAGGTGAAACTGACAGATGGGAGGTGGAAGAGGAACGACTAGAGATGGAACCCAGCCCGACCTTTAAAGGGCGAGGGAAGCGGCGGGGACGGATGAGTTGAAGAGCTCGTCCGTCGCCCTGCCTCCTGTGCTTTTCGCCCTTCGCTTTTGATTTGTGGGGCACGCTCGGAGCACCGAGAAGCAAAGCAGACGAGAACGAGCGGCATAAATCGTAAAAAACAGGCAAAAGCAAGAAACCCAAACTCCTCCTTCCCTCCCTCGTCCGTCCTCGTCCATCTCCTCCTCCGAACCCTCGAAAACACCTCGAAGACGCTCACTTCTTCGTCTTCTTGGGAGCAGCCTTGGGTTTCGCCTTCGAAGTCGTAGCAGCAGCCTTCCCTTTGCCCTTCGCGGCCTTGGGCTTCTTGATCAAGCTGTCCTTCGAGACATCGCCTTCGTCTCCTCCTCCCGCGTCGTCGTCCGTCGAGTCGGCGACTTCTTCCTCCTGTGAAGAGCAAACGATCAACAAAGGAGAAGAAGTGTTAGATCGGACAACGAGGGTCGAGTAGGAGAGGAGGGATGGGTAAGATAGATTGGAGTAGGAGACGAACCTCGTGGACGTCCTCCTGATCTGCTTTCGGACCTGAAGCGATCTTCGAGGTAGGGAGGAGGACTCCTTTGTGGAAAGCGATGGGATGTTCAGATTTGTTGTAGCTGAGATGATCGAAAGGGAAGGAAGTGCGGGTCAGCTTTTGGAGAAGGAGAGAGCGAAAGCGAGAGAAGACGAAGACCCACGTTCTAGTGAAGCCCGCCTTGACGGTCGAAGGAATCTTCTTCAGGACCCCATCGTCCTTCCTGTCTCCAACTCCCAATTCGACGAGAGCGTCCCAGTCCTCCTTATCGAGGTAGTACTCGTCCATCGTCTCGATCACGGAAGCGATCTCCTCCTGTCGAGTCGAATCCCAAAACGCGTCGCTCGTCAGCTCTCGTTCTTCTCTCTCCCTCTCTAACAAGCGAACGAAGCTCGAGGTACTCACCGATCCAGAATCCTTCGCCATGAGAGGTTCGACCAGCTTGGGGAAGAGCGTAGGAAGGTAGTGCTGCCTGATCTGAGTAGTGTTGGCCGAGACCTTGAGTCGCATGTGGATCTGGATCTCATTAAGAAGCTTCGACATCTTGGTCTGTTTCGAGTTCTGTCCGAGCCATCTGAAAAGACGACGAAAGTCGAAGGGAGGATCAGCAGCCGAATGAGAAAGAAAAAAAAAACGACGAAAGACTCACTGAGGGAAAGCCATCCCGAACTGTCCTCCCCAACCTCCTCCTTGTCCGTACGTGAAGTAGGCCGGCCGAACTGTGGACATGACGGCGTGAGCTGGTAGTAGAGACCATTGCTGGTCGTTGCTGTTGGTCGAAAAAGGAAGGGAAACAAAATCAGCGCCGAAACTTCCGACGCGACGAGACGAAGCGAAAGCCCACCTGTGGATCATTCGGTCGATGTTGTCTCCGATCGAAATCGAATCGGCTGCTTCAGACATGAGTTGGAGAGTCTTGAGAGCCTTCTCGGGTCCGACGAGGTTCTGAGCTCGAGCGAACGTTTGCTTCGGGTAGTTGTCCTAGAAGGAGGAGAGAGAGGCGAAGACGGGTCGCTGTCAGTTTCTCCAGTCGAGACCTGGGAAGCGAGGGCCGAGAAGGACGAACCTGCATGAAGAGAGGAACGAAGCTAAAGTCCTGGAAGTAGAGATCCATCTTCTCCGAGAGCGTCGTTCGAGAGGTCGCCGAGAACATGTAGGGACTGAAGAGCCGGTTGCAGATGTCGAAGGGAGAGAGGATGGTGTTCTTCTCGTTCGCCTTGGCTCTGGTGAGTGAGGAGGAGGGAGAAGCGTCAGTTCCGACGAAGACGAGAGGCGAGAAAGGGATGAAGGGACGAACAGCTGTTTCCCGTCGTCGAAGTTCATCTCGCTCGAAGAAAGCTTCCACGTCGAAAGCATGTTGAGGACTTGACGAATGTCCGAGTTGGACCCGTTGATGAGTTGATCGACGACGTTGGCAGGAATCTTGAGCTTCTCCCTGGAAAGATCGACGAAGGAGGAAAGGAGGTTAGGCAGCGAAGACGCGTCGAAGGGAACGAAGCGGCGAGACGAACTTGAAGCAGATCGACATGATTCGAGACCGGATCTCCTGAACGGAAGGCCTGCGAAAAAAGACAGAAAGGAGCGTCAGTCGAAGTCGAGGTCTCGGGAGTCTCGAAAAAAGAGGAGGCTGCTCACCTTCGGAAAGGCATCTGGAAGGTCGTGGGTATGAGGGGCTTCATCTTGGGGGTTCCCTTGTCGTTACAGATCAAGATGATGGGGATCTGAGCGGGAGGAGAAAGAGAGGCTGTCAGTCATCTAAATCTCGAGGCGGAGAAGGAGAAGCTGTCAAGCCTACCTTCGTCTTCTTGACCAAAGCGTTCATGGCTCCCACTCCTCCTCGATCTCCTCCCGACATTCCGTCGACCTCGTCCATGATCAAGCAGGTTCGGTGGGTGATCTCGACTCCAGCAGCGTTGGTTTTCTGTGGAACGATTAAGAGATGAAGCAAGGTAAGAGAAGGAGGAAGGGAAGGGGAGAAGAACAGAAGGGACGAACGACGTTCGATCCGGCGAACCATCCATCGAGGCTCGAGTTGTCGATGTTGGTTCCGTTCTGCGACAATGGAACGACGAAGGGATCAGTGTGTGATCTGAACGAAGAATCTGATCGAAGGAGACTCACCTGGATCAGCTTCTTACTCCTAGCATCGCTGGCGTTGAGTTCGAGAGGAGTGTAGCCGCAAGCGACCGCGACGATGTGAGCGGCGGTTGTCTTTCCAATTCCAGGAGGTCCAGAGATGAGGATAGCTCGGAAGGTTCCAGTAGCGTTCTTTCCGGGTTTCTTGAAGTTGCACTGGTAGGCGGCGGACCTGAGGAAAGTGAGCAGGGAAAGACGCGTCGAGTCAACGAACCGAACGAGGAGAGGTGAGCCTCGAGACGCGCAGAACTCACCAGTTGTTGAGCCACTCGATGAGACGTTCGACGTTGGTCTTGTTTCCACAGATCTGATTGACGGCCGAAGGGGCGTACTTGGTCGTCCAGAGTTGAGAGCTGGCGAGAGGAGGTGGACGTCTGACGAGGGAGGGAGGGGAATCGAGCTCGAGTCAGTCGAAGGGTCGACGTCGAAGAAACCGAAAAGGGTCAAAGAAGAGACTCACTGTGAAGAACTAGCACTCCCGCTTCCCTGACTAGCACCTCCAGCAGCCTTCTCCTTCTGCCTGAGAGCCTTGACTCTCTGCTTCTCGGCCTCAGCCTCTTCCTCCTCCATCCTCTCCGCCTCAGCCTTGATCTTCTTCTTGTCGTCGGCGAGCTTCTTCTTGGTCTTCTCGTCAATGTGTCCAGCCTTTCGAGTTCCGATGAGGTTGAGGAATCCGTCCTCGTCGAGCGTCTTGATTCCGATCGACTTGATCTTTGCGAGCTTGGAAGGACCAGCGTTGTCTCCGAGAACGACGTAGGAGGTAGCACCCGAAGGAGCGGTGGTGACTTGACTGTTGAACGGAGGGGAAAATAAACAAGTTGTTAGCGATTTGCTCTTCAAGAAGAAAGAAGAAGAGAAAGGGAGACGAACGCTCCGTATCGCTTTGCGAGCTCGGTCGCCTCCTCTCGAGACATGCTCGACAGCTCTCCGGTGAAGACCAGCTTCAATCCAGCCAGGCAGTTCTCCTTCCCGTCGGGAATCTCCTTCGATCCAGGTGCAGAAGGTCCAGCTCCCTTGCTGGCGAACCAGGCCTTCGTCCTGTTTGAAACGGAAAGAAGAGGGAGTCAGTTCCATCGTTCCGCGTCGTCAAAGCGTTGGTGACGAGCTCACGATGCAGAGTTCGTAGCCTTGGCCAGTCGAGCATCCTCGTCACCGTCCTCGTCGACTTCCATAGCCTCCTCCTCCTTCCTCTTCTTCTTGTGAGCAGCCTCCTTAGAAGCGAGCTTCGCAGCAGCCTTCTTCTTCTTGGTGGCAGCGTCCTCGTCCGAGTCGGTCGTAGTAGCAGCTTCGGATTCGGACTGAAGAGGGAGAAAGATACGTTTGAGATCAGTCTCGGGTCTTGTTCGCATCTCGAGACGGAGACGGAGGGAAAGAGCTCACATCGTCGATCTTCTTCGACTTGGACTTGGGTTTCGCCTTTCCCTTTCCCTTCGCAGCAGGCTTGACGTCCTCCTCCTCATCGCTCGTGATATCGTCGTACTTGGGCTTCTTCGAGAACGATGGTCGAGGCTGGATCCTCTTCGCAGGAGTTGGCTTCTTCGACTGCACGACGGGCTTCACGTCGTCGTCCTCTGAGTCGTCGTCGTCGTCGATGATGGCTCGTTTCTTGCTGAAGGTGGAGGTTCTGTGAGATGAAGATGGTAAGCTTGAGTATTGCGAGAGAAGCCCGCATAAGCCTGAGAGCTCACGTCGTGGTAGGAGGTTTCGATTTGACGGGAGAGGGTTTCGGTTTCGATGAAGATGGTTTCGACGTTGAGGTTTTGACTCTATTCAAAGCGAGAGCGAGCGAGGGTAAGCGAGGTGTTTAGCTAAGAGGACTCGAGGGATAGGTACTCACGGAGCCTCGTCACTATCATCGTCGTCTGGGGAAAAGAAGGGAAGGAGAGCTCGTCAACTCCTCGGCTCGAGAGAAAGGAAGGAGAGGTGAAGTTCGAGTGAGCTCACCGATAACGATGGGATCGTCGTCCTTCTTTCCCCCTATCCTCTTGATGGGAGCTGGTGCCGTCTTCTTCGCCAGGGTAGCTGAAGGGACTGCCTTCTTCGAAGATCCAGAAGGCTGAGAGCTTCCACCGCTACCGCCGCCCTGAGAAGGAGATGGAGAAGAGGACGAGAGGGAGGAGGTCAGCTTTGGAAGAAAGCTCAGGATCGAAGGGAGGGACGGAGAAGAAAGTTGTTGAAGGTTGATGATGGACGTCTCAGATGCTCGTTCGACGGCGGAACCAGAGCATGCAGACCCAGAGGAAGCAAGAAAGAGGAAGGTGGAGGGAAGGGTTGGGGAGACTGAGGGACGATCTCCTTCCCTTCCTCGAGCTCCACCCTTTCTACAGCTTCCTCTCCAACATATCTAGACCGAAGGCGTCAACCAACAGCAATAGGCTACCTCTCCTAGAGCAGTCTACCAGTTCCCATCGCGCTCCTCGCGTCCTAGACCCCTACGGAGAATCTCTTCCAAGGACGCGACGAGCTCACGCTCCACTCCCTCCCTCCTTCCTCCCTTCCTTCCACCTCCCTTCCTCTCTCTCCTCTCCCAAGCCCAAAAGTTCTCTCTCACCAGCTACCATCCTCCCGATCCCACCCAGAATTCCAAGAGGAGAGAGAAGAAACGCACAAAGAACGACCTGATGTCTGCAGATCCAGCAGCAGGATCCGCCTTCTCCTTCTTTGGTTTCGACGACGAAACAGCAGCAGACGCTGAGGGAGACTTCTTGGATGGCGAGGCTCTAGTCTTCTTCTTGGTGGGTTTCTCGTCTGCTTCAGAGGAGGACATCCTGGGTGGTGATGGGAGAGAAAGGAGAGGGGAAGGGGAGGGTGTCGGTGTTGGAGGATTCGGTGCGAGCTCATTTCGGGAGGTGAAGAAGGGCTCGTTTTTTCTTTCCGTGCTGAAGAAGATTTGCTCTCTTGTCGGAGGGAACGTGAGAATGTCTTGCAGAGAAGAGATTGAAGAAATCGCAGACTTGTAAAATCTACAGGACACGACTCGACAATCGACGACAGATTCAGAGCTTCGACGCGACCGTCCATTCTCCCTCCCTCCCTCCCTCAAACCCAACCGAACCACAGTCCAGCCTTCTTAACCTTCTCTCCCCAAATGAGCATTCTGGTGAACGGACGAAGGCGAAGAAGTTGTCAATTTGAGAGAATCCTCGTCGCGAAGAAACGAGACGAAAATGCACTTCTTCCACGCGACGTTCTTCCCGTTCCCAGAATCCCACAGCACCCTCTCCAACGACGGGAACAGCCTCATCGACAGTACCTCGTACAAGAATTCGTCGATCACAACATCCTCCGCCGCCTTGTTCAACAGAACGAGGTCTCTCACTCCAGCCAACGCCGTCTCATTCCTCGTCCCTCTCGTCGCTCCCAAACTGAAAGGACGGGTGGCCAGCGAGCTGAGTTTGGGCATGCGGTGAAGGTGAAGAAGGTAGGTTGGAAGGAAATTCGCTCCTCCTTGATCCCAAACGAAGTTCTCGAGTTTCCTTCCGTGTCGTCCTAGGAGAGCGGCTGGGTTGGCGTTCGTTTCGTCCGGAAGAACGAGACCCAGCGTCTTCAACTCTGGAAGGTCCCACTTCCTAGCTACGAGATCAAAGAAGAACTCGGCTCCGGTTCCCTTCCCGATGATCGTGATGCATAGATGTTCGAGGGAAGGGAGCGACGTTGAGGAAAAGGACGCGACGGGTGTTTGGGTCGAGATCTCTGCCGCGAACGAACAGCGAAGGATTCGAAGGGTTTGGGAGAACGATGGGAAGGCGATGAGAAGGGTGAGGTAGTTGTTGACGGTGAACTTCAATCCGGAGAGGGAGGTGAGGTGGATCGGAGGATGGACGAGGGCGAGGGAGAGAGCGAGGTTGGCGCTTTTGAGGGAGGAAGAACCGTTGAGGTGACGAAGGTTTGGGAGGAGGGGGAGGACGACGGCCAAGGTAACGGGTTGGTTGGGATCCGATCCGTCGAGGAGGTCCTTGTTCCAGACGTGGGACTCGTCCGAAGGGAGGCAGAGTTGGAGGACGAGCTGACCCAAAGGGGGATTCCCTCCTCGATCTGCTCTGATGGCTTCGACGAAGGCGAGGAAGGCTGCTCGAGTTTGAAGACAGATGGATCGATATAAGAGACGGGTGCAGATTAACTGAGAAGGAAGGATCAAAGTCAGTTTCGAGGCGAGAGGGAGAAAGGAAGGAAGGCAGAGCAGAGAGAGGAAAGGAGGAGGTTTGTCGAGCTCACGTTCATTCCCTTCGAGACGAGACAGCAGGCGAGGATGGTGTTCTGATCCTCTACCCTGGAGATACAGGAGGAAGACTTGTGGGCGCTCCTTTCGTCGATGTAGCTGTGGAGGAGGAAAGCGCCGAACGGAGGTGGGGAAAGATGTTGGAGGATGGACGTGAGAACGTCGGGAGGGAGTCGAGGCGAGGGCATGGAGGAGGAGATACCGCCTGATGGAAGAAGGAAGAGAGCTTCAGCTCTAAGATGGGAAGCCTGTCCACGACGAGAAGCATAGAACTCACGAGGTAGTTGAAGATCGAAAAGAAAGAGCTTGATGCAGTTTGAGGAGAGATCGAGTCGAGCTCACAGCCCTCCTTCCCTCCGTCCTCTCCTCTTCTTCCCTTCCTGCCGACGCTCACCATCGAAATCATCGATATCTACAAAGACTCTCCACTTCGAAACTCTCCTCTGACCCCTACCTCGACTGCTTTTTAATCTCGAGCGGTCAAGCGGAATCTCTCGTCGCTACCCTCGAGATACCTCCGACGTTCATCGCTCAGGCTCATCGTCTAGGGCTGGAGATCGAACGAGGGTTGAAGAATAGATCTATTTGGTCTTGGGCTCCCAGAGACAGCGAGTTTGGCGGGTTGCAGCGGCTCGTCGTGCTTCTTCAAGGTCGGAGGAGTCCCCTCTACGCTCAGATCCTCAAGGATATGAGCGCTACTCTCATCAACTTCGTCTGCGAGCATCACTGCATGTAGGGTAGATCAGAGACGGATCCGTATCGAGTACTGGGTTCTAGGGAACTGATGCACGAGTGCTCCAGGGTGAGTCGTCCTTCCGTCGCGTCCTTTTCTTCTCTCCACGAAGAGTTGACTCTGGAACTACCTTGTGATGTCCGAAGATCTTCTTCTACTCCTCAGTGTCAAGTTGTTCGCTACTGCTCGAAAGGTCCGTCCTTCGTTGGATCGCTCGAGCCTCCCAAAGTTGACCCTTCTTTTCCATTCCCCACCTCACAGAGCACCAAAGACTTGACTGGAAAGCGAAGCAAGCTCCTCTGCATCAAACGAATGTGGCTGGAAATATTGTGAGAGGTTGGAGAAGCGGGAAGGGAGTGGACTCGCGTGCGTCGACGCGGGACGTGACGGAGCGGGAGAGGGAATGAGACGGGAGAGAGGAGGAGGAGAAGGAGAAGGCAGGAGGACCGCATAGTCTTAGACTTTGTACGTATTTTGAAACGAACCTCTTTGCCTGATCTCGAAAGACACGAGAGGAAAATTGGAGAGCAACAGGTCGGGAGGAGGGGAAAGGACGACGCGACGAGCGCTCAAAGAGCGGGAACGCACAGAAATGGGGACAGTGGATTCTAAGTCCGTAGAGCAGAAATCCGCTGTATTAAAAGGAGAAAGCGATGCAGCTGGAAGGAGCCGTTTTGTAGGGGAAGGGAGAACGAGAGGGAGAGGGAGAGCGTCATTCATCCTTTCGTCCTGCTATGGGGAATTTGCCTACTTTCGAGGCTTGATCTCGATACCTTGATCACTCTTCCAGCTGCTCGAGTGCTCTGGTTCGAGTTTTGCGTATTTTTTTAAGCTCCGGATAGCTCATGAAGCGGTCTCGGAAGCAAGGGAAGCAAGCTGCCCTTTGGTTTCTCCTCAAACTTCAACCTCGATCTCTCCTGCCCCCTTCCCTTCCCTTCCCTCTCTTCTTCTTTCTCTTTTCTTCGACAAAGGATGGTTCGCCCTAGGAAACGCTCTCGATCCGCGTCTATCAGTCAGGCACTTGGGTCAGACACCTTTTCTTCGCCTTCTCTTTCTTCGTTGGACGTTCTGAACGACAGCTCGCTCACGTCCCTCGCTCCTTCCTTCTCCTCCTCCTCCTCCTCCCCTTCCCCTTCGCCCTCTCCTCCCTCCTACCCTTCTTCCTCTTCCTCCTCCTCGTCATCATCACTACCACCGCACTCACCTCGCAACAGACAAGTCCCTGCTCATCACACGTCGGATATCAACTCGGTCCCAGGAGTGGGAGACGCTCCTCTGAAAACGACGTCAACTCCTCTCACTCGCCCTCGTTCAGCAAGAGCGAAGGCGAAACAGGATAAGCTCAACGCTTGGGCAGCAGGGGATCCAGGAGAGATTCCAAAAAGCTTTGGACTGTGGAACGACATCAAAACGGGGAGGTGGATGATCATCCCTTGTGAGTTCTCAAGAAGAAGGAGGAGGGAGGAAGCTCTCGAGCTGACCGTCCTGTCTCCTTCCTGGAATCGTCTCTCTTCTTTCCTTCTTTGGCCCTCAGCTTCTAGCGGTTCCATACTCCTCTTCTCCTTCGCTCTCTACCTCAACTACTTCTTCCTCTCAAAATACGTCGTCCCTCTTCTCCCAGGAGTCGACATGCCTCAAACCGAAAACCCCTTCGAGCCCCTCTGGTTCATCTCCTACCCTCTTCCTGCACCTTACTCAACACCTGGAGACACTCGATACGGGAAGGGATACAAGGTTAGTCCCTCAGGCTTCTTCTCGACCTCTTATCGAGACCTAGAACTGACGATCGTCGTTGTTGAACCAGGATATCATCTTCCTCCTTCATCACATTATCACCTTCTCCTTCATTCGACAATCTATCACTCTCTGGATCCTGAGACCTCTCGCTATCCGTCTGGGCATCAAAGGGAGCAAGATTCTTCGTTTCCAGGAGCAGGCTTACTGCATCATCTACTACGGAACCATGGGTTGCTGGGGAATGGTGAGTTTCAATCGGTTTCGAGCTCGGGCAACGAACGTCGCTCGAGTTCTTTTTTCGTCCCTTTGCCCTGAACGAGCTAGGCTTTGTAGAGAGGGTAGACGAAGCTGACTCCTGTTTCCCTTGTTCGACGACACAGTACCTCATGAAGGATCTTCCGACGTGGTGTGCGTGCCTTCCTTCTCCTTCCTCTCTCCTTCCCTTGAGCTCGCACTCTCCCGCCTCGGGGCTCCCACTTACAACTCTTCTCCTCCCTTCTTCTTGCCTTTCCATTTAGACTACAACACCTCCGAGTTCTGGATCGACTACCCTCACTGGGAGATGAAGTCGACGATCAAGAGCTACTACCTGTCAGTTTCAACGGTTGCTTCCCTCGGCAGCTCAACCCGTCCAAGCTTCCCTCGTTCCTCTCTTTGCCCGAAGACTCGCCGCTGAACCCATCTCCCTCCTTTGTTTTCTTCGTTCTACAGGCTTCAGTTTGCATACTGGCTGCAGCAGATGATCTTGATCGTTCTCAAGATCGAGAAGCCGAGGAAGGACTACTACGAGCTGGTCGTCCATGTGAGCTTCGCGTCTCCTTCCTCTCGGTCTCGATGTTCTCGAAACTGATCTTCCCTTTCTTTTCTGTCCTTCTCCAGCATCTCGTTACTCTCTGGCTCATTGGTGAGTCACTTTGTTTTGAACATAGTCTTCGGTGGTTTTGCTGGTTAACGATATTGACGCGTCTTTCTGCCCTCGTCGCGTCGCAGGATGGTCGTACGGAATCAACGTGAGCTCGATGTTGCTTTCTAAATGCTTCACCTCGACGCGTCTGACTCTTTCTTTTTTTGCTTCTTCCATCCAGTTGACCATGATCGGAAACGCCGTTTTCGTCACGATGGATCTCAGTGACGTTTTCCTCGCTGTTCGTCCCTCACGTCTTTCCTTTCCTGTTCGTCGTTCGTCGCCTCTTCCCTTGCTGAAACTTTCCTTTCTGTGGTCACCTCGCAGATCGCCAAGTCTATCAACTATGCCGAAGGACCGAATTCGTCTGGACTCGGTTCAGCAGTCGCCTTCACGTGGTTCGTGGCCGTTTGGACGTGAGCTCTTCTCTCCTTTTTCCTCCCTCCTCTTTATCTTCGTTTCGATCTCGAGACAGCTAATATTTGCTCTCCTCCACCCAGATACTTGCGTCACTACCTCAACATCATCATCCTCTGGTCTGTTTGGACTGAGTTCGACCTCATTCCGTGAGTCTGCTCGACGCGTCGTCCTTCTTTCTCTTTTCCTCGAGCACGCGTACTGATCTCCCTTCTTTTACCTCCCTCATCGTCCAGTCAATACACAAGAGTCTTCCGACCTTCGTTAGGAGTTTGGCTTGCTCCTTGGATGAAGTACCAGATCGTACGTTTCCTTCTTCCTCTTTCGCTCGAAGCTCTCGACTGACCTTTCTCTTTCTTGCCTCAATCATCTCCAGTTCATCCCCATTCTCCTGATCCAGCTCCTCAATCTCTTCTGGTACTTCCTGATTCTCAGGATCATGATCAGGTCGGTGTCTCTCCCTTTTTGTCCTTCCTTCTCCCGTTCGAATCGAAGCTGATGAGGCTCCATTCTTTCCTTCAACCCGAAACAGATCTATTCGAGGAGTAACGCTCGCCGACGATCGTTCGGACGACGAGGACGAGGGAGAGGATGACGACGAGGACGAGCCTACGAAGGAGGAGAAGAAGACTCAGTAGGAGGGGGGATCGATTTCGTTGAGGAGGAGGAGCAGTAGAGGGGAGAGGTAGAGAGGGGGACGGAGACAGCGAAGGGACGCATGGATCATACAAGCATGCCTCATTGGATATCTTTGGTTTCGTAGCCGTGTCGAGCTGGAAGAGGGAAAGGAAGGTGTAGGTCGGTCGCGTCGAGGTTGGCGTTTCATTTTAGCTTAGTGTGCATCTTACTATAATTGTAGCATCTTGGCGAGACTCTTGAACTTCTGCAAGACCCTTCCAGGCGAGGAAAAGAACTCGCTCGAGAAGGTAAAGGTCGTGGAGAGAACGAAGAGAGGGAGACGGCGCGTCGTCCACATTCTTTTCTCCCTTGGGTGTCTGACTCTTGTCGATGACCTTTCACTTTAAACCAGCGTGTTGCAAGTGACTTCATTTACTATCGGTCAGACTCATGCACCCAGAGCAACTGGCCGTGTATATCTCTCTCCCTCCTCAGACGAACGACTCGCAGAAACGCTCTCTTTGCGACGCGAACTCCCTGTAAGGAGGCGGTGGGGCTTCTTTCTCTTTGGAAGCTTACATAAGGAAGATGTATTGAATGTCGGGAGGGGGACGAGGTCGTGACGTTGGCAGAGTTTGGGAGAAGGCAGAGGAGGAGAACGAGGGCATCGCCTTCTTGTGAGTAAATTAGATGCCTCAAGTTGACATGTTCTGGCTCGGTTCGAGAGCAAAAGCGAAAAAAAAAAAATCAGAATGGCCATCGAGAACGAGGCTCAAAGAGAGTGGGTAGGGATGGTGTTTTGGGAAGAGTGAAAGGGTGGAGGGAAAGAAGAGACGAAGGTGAGCTCGACCTTTCCTTCCAGCAACGCTTCCCTCCCTTCCTACTTCCTTCGAGAATGGACTACAATCACATAGGATCGGCTTCTCCCTCGTCCACACGCTCAGAAGATATACCTCTTCTTCCTCGCACCACCTACGGGCTCCCTCCTCGTTCTGGGTACCCGTACTACCCCTCCCTTCCTTCGCCTCAGAACCAACCCAAATCGGCCCTCAAACCAGCTCTCACACTCGATACCAACTACTCCTCCCGTCCCCCTCCTCCGCCTACTCATCTTCCACCAAGTCACATCCCTCTCCCAAAGAATTCAGCAGCAGCAGCGAGGCTCGAACTTCTACGGGACTCAGTCGATTCCATCCGGTCGCCTCAGTCCTACACCTCTTCGCCGATTCAAACCACCTTCGCATCAGCTGGAGAACCTACTTCGCTGGCAGGATGGACTGGAGCAGACGTCTTCTTCGAGCATCTGGGCAAGATCAGGGCTCTGGGGTCGGAAGTCGGACGGCTTCACGCAGAGATGGAAGGGGTGTCGGTCGGATGGGGAGGAGAAGCGAAGAAGGAAGGCGAAGGCGAAGAAGAGACGGAGAAGGGGAAGGGAGAGACTAAGGACTTTGACGCTGCTGCTATGATGTTTGAGAAGCGGCAGGAAAGCGTCGAAGGCATCATGTCGAAGGTTCGTTCGAGCTCACATCCTTCCTCCCTCCTCCTCCGCTTCGCTTCTCTTCCCCGTCTCGTCCTGACCTTCGTTTCGTTTTCTCTCGCTTACTTCAACAGCTGGCCGATCTCTCTTCCTCCCTACAAGCTTTTCACGACCTCAAGGATCCCAAACTAGGCTTCCCTCGCGCCGTCGACAGCACTCCTCCCTCTCGAGCTCAGTCTCAATCCCTCAAACCTGGATCCTCCTCAATCTCCAACCTACCTCACAAACGCTCAAACTTACGTACGGGAGAGACTGTATTTGGAGGCGGGGGAGCGAGACGAGAGGATGGGAAGGGAATGACCGGGTTGGGGATTCACTCCTAGTCGAGGGCTATCACGTCCTTGCTCTCTTTACCCTTCTTCACGACTTAATGTCTTCACTTTGATTTATGACTTGAACGAACAACTTGGTAGAGGCTTGGGAAAGGTAGAGATCGCTCTGCTGGAGGCAGTTGGCTTCGAAACGAGCTGAGGAGCTGAGGCGGCGACGCGACATCGGTCAGCCTTCACTACCTCTGGAAAGTCGGTGATTGCGCACGTTGATCATGGTGGTTTCCGCAGTTCTATACTTTTTCTCAACCTACCTTGATTCGTTTCAGTAGGACGTCGTCGAAGAGGCCTTTGACCTTGCTTCGTCTCCGCTGGAGCTCGCTTCAGCTGTCTGAGAAGATGACTTACTGACTAGGTCTTGCTCTGCTTTACTCTATTGGTTACTACAGGAAAGACGACTTTGGTGAGTACTCGATAGACGGAGTCGTCGGTCCTCTCGAGCTCGCAAAGGATTCGAAGGAGGATCGAACCTGACCGACGTGAACTTCTTTCCTTCGTCCTTTTGCGACCGTTCAACAGAGAGGTCGAGGCCTGGCAGATCTATCCATAGCAGTAAGAGGTTTTACATATGAAGTCAGATCTATAACACAAGCAACGAAAACAAAGAAAGGAGTCAGCTCGAGGACGAGAGAGGTAGAGAAGAGGGAGAGGCGACTTACCGTCTCCTACTACTAAAGCTTGAGGAAAGACGTGTCAAGATCGTCGTCAAATCTGTGAATCACCAGCCGGCCATCCTGTCCGACCGAGACGATCTAGAAGGGGGAAACGGGGTGTCAGCTCGAGCGAGACGAAAGAGAAAGTTCGAGACGAGCTCGCCTTGGTCTGATCGAAAGCGACGCAGAAGACTCTTTCTGTAGGAGAAAAGCAAGTTCAAGAGATGTCAGATTGCGACTTGAGAGATAGAAAGACAGAGGAACGAACGAGTGTGTCCGTCGGTGAGTTCTCGAACGAGCGTGTGAGTTTTCCGATCCCAGATCTGCAAAAACGAAAAGGAGGATCAACGAAATGAAGGGTTCAAGATGCAGGAACGTAGCTCACCAGAACCGACTTGTCGTAGGATCCGCTCACGATCAGATCTTTGCTTATCTGCAGCGTTCGAACCTGAAAGAAAGGATCAAGGTCAGCCACGACGAGATTCGAGTCGACGACGAAATGGAGCCGAGCCTCACGAGATCTGTATGACCTCGACGTCCACAGTTGCAGATGCATCTAACGTCGTGCGTATCAACGCCTCCCTGCAAACAAGAGTCCGGTCCAAAGCTGACTCCGGGGTGGGTCGCGTCCTCGAGGTCGAACAGCCTCACTTGTGAGTTGGAGGAGCCGGAGATCACAAAGCGACTTTGGAAGAGAAGACAGTGATCAGAGTTGTTCAATGAAGAGGCAGTGGAAGATGAAGACTGACCCGTCAAAATCGATGCTCGCTACTCCTCGCAGGTGAGCTTCGAGGATGGCGAGAGGCTCACCCGTCGACGCGTCCCAGATCCTGATCGTGCGGTCTCCCGAGGCTGAGACGATTCGGCCTCCAGCGAGAGAGACTGCGTTGACGGCTGAATAATATAGATATTAGGGTTAGGATCAGAAGAAGGGGACACACGATGAGCAGGGAGGGAACGCACCCGCTCGATGTCCGTCCATCCGAAGGAGAGGCTCGAAGGTCGTCGCGTCGAAAGTTCGAATTGTTCGATCTGAGAGAAAAAGGTGTATCAGGTTTCGATAAATCGGGATGAGAGAAAAAAGCAGGCCTTCTGAGACTCACCTTTCGAGCAAGAAACGATTCGGATCCCGTCTGATCTCACACAGAGAACCGAAACGTCTCCGTGAGCTTCGATAACGGTCTCCATCCTCGAATCAACCAACCCTTCGTCTTCATCCCTCCTGGTACCATCTGCTCCTCTCCCATCGACCCACCAGACCACCAATCTACCATCAGAGCCGGCGCTCACGACTCGTACTCCTCCCTCTCCAACTCCCTCTCCGACCCACAAACTCAGCACGCTCCCGTCGTGACCCCCTTCCAACAGCCCGACGACCCTTTCCTCTCCCCTCGTCAAATCCCAGATCCTGACCGTCCGATCTCTCGACGATACGAACGCCCAGGATCGTTTCCAAAGGGTGCAACTATAGGCCGCTTGAGGAGGAACGAGGAAGAGAGCCGATGGGCTGGGAGTGTGAGGTGTGAGGGTTTGGAGAGTTGGGTGGAAGCTTGAGGAGGAAGGGCGAAGAGAGAGGATGCGGGACGTGAGGTAGAGTTGCTTGTAGTTTGGAACGTGAGTTTCCTGGTCGAAGCCGTCCGCGTTGAGGAACGAGGTTGGAAGGAAAGTGGGTGGCGGAGGACGAGGGAAGGAGTGATTGTGAAGTGATTGATGGGTGAAGAGTGACTGGAGAGATGCTGGAGAAGAATGGCGTGTTGGTACGGAGGAGGTAGTGAAGGTGGGCGTGAAGAAGGAGAGGAAAGAGGGCTGCTGAGAGGTCGACGGAGGAGCTTCGCTCATCACGACGTCGGTTCCTCCTCCTCCTGCTAGCCAGGGTTGTAGGACTGCCCCGGCTTCTGCACTCCACCGAGCAGTAGAATCTCCGTCCTCGTCTGGTCCCCATCCCTCGTCGTCGCCCGCTTCCTGTGGGAGCCTCGGACTGGATCGTCGAAGATAGCATTCGGCTTGTCGACGTCGTAAAGTCGAGATTGGAAGTGAGGAGTAGTAGGAGATGGAAGCCGAGTCGCAGAGTGACCTCCAAAGAGCTACAAAAGGGTGAACAGAGATTAAACGAGTCAAAACGACGGCCAGCGATGGGGAGGCGAGGCGACGCGGTGGACGCACCTTGATCGTTGGCCAACTTGTTCCAAGACCGAGAGACCAACCCGCAGACGAGTAGGCTTTCGGACGGAAGATAGTTCAACACAAGGAGAGCTACCTCGGGAGGAAGTAGCTAGAGAGAAGGGAAAAGCGAGTTCAGCAGGCGAATCAGACCAAAGGGAAAGGGAGGGGAGGGAAGCAAGGTGCGAGCTCACCGAAAGAATGTCTCTCCGGAGTAGACCATCGATCTGGGACTGGATGTTGATGAGCTCAGAGCTTGTGAGACCTCTTATGAGCCGGTAGGCTTGTTCTATTAGAAGTCAAGAGGGATATTTCGTCAGTTTTTGAGGTGGAGGAAGGGCTGACTGAAGATCGGGGAAAGAGGGGAGGACCGACCCAACTTCCGACGCCGTTCCAGCTCCTGGGGAGCTTCCGAAGGGTTGCTAGACGCTGTATGGGTTGTAGGCGTGTCCTCCAGAATCATTTGGGTGCTGTTTCCGAAAGGTTAATTGTTGTGGTTAGCTGGGAAAGAGAAACGAGAAGGCACGGTCTGCCGGGCCCTTCTCTTTTTCGAGCTTCCTTTGAGCTCACCTCAAACTGCATCCTTCTCCTTCCCCCCTTCCCCTCTTTCTTTTCTCTTTTCTCTCTCGGACCCAAGACTCGCTTGGACCTTAGATGGCTTCCTCTCTACTCGCATCGAGATCGATTCTCGCTCGGTCGACCCTTCAGCCCACGCTTCGAGCTTCGTCTTCGAAGCTCGCTCCTTCCTCCTCCTCCCTTCCTTCCTCTCACTCCTCCTCCTCCACCCCCTCCCGACGATCCTTCAGCCACATCTCAGTCACATCTGGACTCGGACTCAACTCCTCTGTCCTCTCTTCGACTTCGAAGCTCGCTCTCAGTGCGCGAAGCGCACGAGAGCGTTCTTTCTCAACCTCTCCCTCCCTCCTGGCCACCATCGCTCCTTCGACTCCTAAGCTCGACTCGGATGGATTTATTGCACTCTCGCATATCCGTACCTTAGCGGTGATTGCGCACGTTGATCATGGTGATTTCCGCAGTTCTACACTTTTTTTCAACCTGCTTTGATTCGTTTCAGTAGGACGTCGTCGAAGAGGTCTTTGACCTTGCTTCGTCTCCGCTGGAGCTCGCTTCAGCTGTCTGAGACGATAACTTACTGACTAGGTCTTGCTCTGCTTTACTCTATTGGTTACTACAGGAAAGACGACTTTGGTGAGTCCTGATAGATAGCCTTCTCGCTTTCTCGAGCTCGCAGAGGACTTGAAGGAGGATCGAACCTGACCATGGCGAACCTCTCTCGTCCTCCTTTATGTCTTTCACCAGGTCGATCAACTCCTCCGACAATCTGGAACCCTTAAAAAGCTCTCTGATGCTACCCTCCTCGCCGGATCCGTCGCGATTGACGCCGGAACCGACTCAGGATTCGTTACGAGGGCGATGGACAGCAACGATCTCGAGCGAGAGCGAGGAATCACCATTCTCTCGAAGTGCACGTCCGTCAACTACAACGAGCATCTCATCAAGTGAGTATATACGTCCAGGCTATCTCGTAGAGGTCTTCTGCAGCTCTAGGGCTTCAGATCGTCGAATTCAGAGCTGATTTAAGCGTTTTGGTTCGGCTCGTCGCTTCAAGCATCGTCGACACTCCTGGTCACGCCGATTTCGGAGGAGAAGTCGAGCGAGTCTTGTCTATGGTCGACGGAGTCCTCCTCGTTGTCGATGCTACCGAGGGACCTTCGACTCAGACGCGTTTCGTCCTTGGAAAGGCTCTCAAGGCCGGTCTCAAGTGAGTCTTCTCCTTTTCGACGCGTCTCTCTCGCCTTCAGAACTGACACTCTCGCCTCTGGATTATTTTCTCAGGCCCATCGTCGTCATGAACAAAGCCGATCGATCCACCGCTCGACCCGAACAGGTCGATTCCGACATTCTCGACCTCTTCTGCGCTCTCGGAGCCACGGACGAGCAAATGGATTACCCTCTCATCTACGCTTCCGCCAAACAGGGATGGGCTTCCGTCGAGCCTCCCGCCGTCCCCACCGCCGAACAGGAAGCTACCAACGTCCCTCCAGCAACCGATATGGTCGCTCTCTTCGACATGATTCTCAAGGAGGTCCCTACGCCCGAACGCCTGGATCGATCCAAACCCTTCTCGATGCTCACCACCCAGATCGACTCGGATACCTACGTCGGAACGCTCTACCTCGGACGAGTCGAGAGTGGTGTGATCAAGATTGGAACAAAGCTCGTTTCGTTGGATCCTGAGGGAAACAAGGTCGGAGAGGGGAAGGTGACCAAGTTGTTCGGTCGGGTTGGGTTGGACAAGGTCCCGATTGAGAAGGCTGCTGCTGGAGAGATTGTCAGCATCGCTGGAATTCTCGGTGGAGGTGTGAATGTTACGATTGTTGAGGAGCACGCTGAGATGAAGCCTCTCCCCGTGAGTTTCCTGCTTCCTTTCTCTCTCTCACTCGATTCTCGACGCGTCGTTCGTTCACTCACGCTGACTTTCGACTCTCCTCGCTCTTCCTTCCCTTTCTTCGCTTCTACAGTCCACTCCTCTCGACCCTCCCACCATCTCCATGTTCGTCTCCCCCAACGACTCTCCCTTCGCCGGCAAGGAAGGTTCCAAACTCACCGCCGGAATGATCAAGGAGCGTCTCTACAAGGAAGCCGAAACCAACGTCGCTCTCAAGGTCATCGAGAACCTCGAGTCGGCTGAGACCATCGAGATCCGAGGTCGAGGAGTCCTTCACTTGGGTATCCTCCTCGAAACCCTTCGGCGAGAGGGATTCGAACTCGCCGTGTCGCCTCCCACCGCCTTGCTCAAGAAACATCGAACGACCCAGGTGATCTACGAGCCGATCGAGGAGGTGACGATCAACGTGCCTAGCGAGTACATTGGAGTGGTGACGGAGAAGATGATGAAGAGGAAGGCCGAGATTCTGAGCTACGAGGAGGAGGATGGAAAGGTCAAGGTCGTGATGGAGGTGCCAGCGAGAGGGTTGATCGGGTATGTCAGTGGAGAGTTCAAGAACGATGTGCATGGACAAGGGTGAGCATTCGAACGTTTCTTTATCTTTCTTCCCGTTGAGCTCGAATCTGACGCTTGTTTCTCCTTTCCTCTCTCGACGCGTCTCCTTTCAGAACCCTCAACCACATCTTCAAAGCCTATGAACCTTTCCGAGGAGAGATCGCCACCTCTCGAAAAGGATCGTTGATCTCTTCCATCCGGGGAGAAGCTTCGTCGTACGCCATCATGCCCTTGCAGTCTCGAGGAGTCATGTTCGTTTCGCCCGGAGAGCATGGTGAGCAGTCGTCGTTCTCTTTTCCTTACCCCCGTCACATCTCCTCCTCATAGCTGACTCTTCCGCTCCGTTATCTCTTCGTTCGCTATCAGTCTACGTCGGTCTCGTCGTCGGAGAGTCCGGAAAGGGAGACGAGTTGAACATCAACGTCTGCAAGACCAAGGCTTTGACGTGAGTCGAGTCGTCTCTTCTTTTCTCTTCGTCTCGTCTCCTTCGATCTCGTAGCTGAACCTTCCCTCTCTTTCGACGTGTGCAGCAACTTCCGAGCCGCCGGAAACGACGACAAGAACTTTGTCGCTCCAGCCAAGAAGATGACCTTGGAGGAGACCATCGCGTACTGTGCCGCCGACGAACTCATCGAGATTACGCCCAAGGTGAGATCCATACCCACCGTTCACTTTCTTCTCGAGAAGACGAGACGAAATTCTGACCCAACCGTTCGTACGTTGCGTCGTGTCACAGAACATCCGACTGAGGAAGAGAGGACTCGAGGTCGCCGACAGGAAGAAGGCTGGGTTCAAGTCCGAGTTGGGATGGTTGGATGAATAGGTTTAGATGTTAGCTCTATACTAGATTTATAAACTTTACTTCTTCTTCTTCTTCCTTCCCTTTGAAGACGTTCAAAGGAAAGGAAAGAAAAACGAGAGGCGCGGGCTCAATCTGTCCTTCCTTCCCCTTCGCGCGAGCTTCGTCCCTTCCTTCCCTTCCCTCCCAACCACTTCGAGCCTCGTCCTTTCCTTTCCTTTCGCTCGAACCCATCCTTCACCCTCCTCTCCTCCTCTCCCACCGTCTTCTCTTTCTCCTTAGAGCTCTCGGAGACACCATGTCCCTTCCTCATCACCTTCGTTCTCACAAGGAAGCGACCAAGGAGGAAACCCAGCGCGAGTTCTTCAACATCTCCAAAGCGGAGGAAGGTGGGTTGAAAGGAATGGAAATCAACTGCGTGTTGAGTATCGAAGGAGAAGCAGTTCATGTGAGTCCAACTTGGAGGGTGAGAGAGGTGATGAAAGGAATGGGAGGAGAGGTCGACGACGCAAGAACGATCTCCTTCGTCTTTGCTTTCTCATCCGATGCAACAACAAGCTCAGCTGAGCTTGTTAGAAGAGCTCTCTCTCTGTAGACTGACCTTCTTTAACCTTTGATCTTTGCAGGCCGGTCGACTGTACCTGCTCCCTCCTTACCTGTGTTTCCTCTCTCTGGATCGTCGTTCAGCGAGGTTCACGATCCCTCTCTTCTGCATCCGAAGAGTAGAACGCTTAAACTCGAGAGCAGGAGTCTTTGCTCTGGGAGTGGGATTGTGGCATGGATTGAGAGTCGTGAGTACACCCTACTCGCTATCCTTTGCTTTTCCTTCCGAATCCCCTTCTTGAGAAAGAAGGTTGAGGACGAGCTCGACGCTGCGGGGGAGATGGACGAAAGGTCGAGAGCTGACTTCGGGTTGATTTGGTATAGATCTTGCAATTAACAAGTCTGCTACCTACAGCCGAACATTTCTGTATCCTTCTTCGAGACGCTCTCAAAGCTCAGGTGAGTCGTCCTCTCGCTCCAGCTCCTTTCGTCCGTTCGTTCAGCCAAGCTCACCTCCCTCCCTCCCTCTCCCAACCCACCTTGATACACCCACCAGCTCCCCCAAATGAAACTTCTCAAACCCTTCACCGCCTCCCTCTACTCCGAGTACCTCCTCACCTCCGCCGCCGACGACGACGCTGCCACCGCCGAAGGGGACGCTCGAGGAGCAGGAGGCGAAGGCAAGGGCATCTACGAACGAGGGCTGGGAGAGACCCATGGATTCCCTGGGGATGCGAGGAAGCTGAGGGAGAGGAGTAAGATCAAGCTTTGGAAGGAGTATTTGGCTAGTGAGTTTCGGATGGGGGTTGGGTTGGGAGGGAGGGAGAGGGAAGAGGAGGAGGAGAGAGAGCTGATCTGGTTTTGGTTGAATGAACAACAGGTCATGGGAGGTCTTTGACGCGTGAGTATCTCTTCCGCCACCTCTGTCTTTGTATAAAGCGTGGAAGCTGACCCCGACCCTCTATTTTCTGTAGTTCTTCGCTACCCACCGTTCCAACGACTGCTCCAGGTCGGTCTGCCGTCGCGACTGAGAGGAGAGCTGTGGGAGACGCTCTCTGGGTCGATATGTAAGCCCCTCTCTCTTCTTCGATCGATAAAACAAAGCTGACCGAGTTTCCCGCTTTGACGTTGAACAGACCTCCGGTTCGCCAACAAGGGAGTGTACGAGAAGATCCTGCTCGAGAACAAGGGGACGATCACGCCTGCGACGGAGGAGATTGAGAAGGATCTGTGAGTCTCCCCAGTACTACCACCCTCAGCTCTTTCTTCGGACCGTAAACTGAACACGGTCTTTCGTTCGCAAAATGCAGGTATCGAAGTCTCCCCGAGTACAAAGGGTTCCAGAACGAGGAAGGGATTGGGTCTCTTCGAAGAGTCCTGACGGCGTACTCGTTCCGGAATCCAGAGCTGGGGTACTGTCAGGCTATGAACATCTTGGTGGCTGCCATTTTGATGTGAGTGGATGCGTTTTAATCGAGGAGTTGAGGGAGGAGTGAGGAGAGCTAAAACTGACGACGCGTCGTTCTTTTCTTTTCAGCTACATGTCCGAGGAGCAGGCTTTCTGGCTGCTGGAGGTGCTTTGTGATCGACTGCTGGTACGTGTCATTTTCCTGGTTCCCTTCTAAGATCGTGCCGAGCTGACCTCGTCGCTCTTCTTTCGTTCTTAGCCTGGCTACTACTCGTGAGCTCAGCCTTCCGTTCCCTTCTTCTTCCCTTCCTCCGCTGATTATTCCTCTGCTTCGCCTCATTGCAGTCCCTCGATGCATGGAACCCTCCTCGACCAACGAGTGTTCGAGGCTCTCGTCACTCGATGTCTCCCTATGATTCACGAGCACTTCCAGTCGGTTGACGTGCAGCTTTCCGTCGCGTCGCTTCCGTTCGTCACTTTCCTTCCCTCTTGCCCTCCTACGCCAAGTTCGAGTCGCTGACCTCTCCTACTCTTCTTCAGATGGTTCCTGAGTCTGTACATCAACTCGATGCCTCTCATCTTTGCCTTCCGAGTCGTCGATTGCTTCATGGCCATGGGTCCCAAAGTCTTGTGAGTTTTCCGTTTTCGACGCGTTTCCTTCGAGCTCGAGCTCGACTTCAACTGACGTTCTCGTTTCTTCATCTCTCTTCACAGGTTCCAGATCGGTCTTGGTGAGTTTGGGTCGAGGAAGCTCGAGCGAAAAACGAGAGAGCTGACGTCTACTTGCCTCCCTTTCAGCCATCCTCAAGATCAACGGAGAGAAGCTTCTCGAGGTCACGGACGACGGAATGTTCATCAAGTGAGCCCTTTTCTACGTGTGCCGAGTTTAAAGGGCGAGTGCTGACTCTTGTTCTTTTGCGAAACAGCCTGATGAGAAGCTACTTCGCCACCATCGGAGATTCTGCTCATCCCGACCACCCCGACTCTCGTGTTCGAGCCATCACCAACTTCCAGGAGCTGCTAGGTTCGCTCCCTCGCCCAGCCTCTCCTCTAACTGATTATGTTTGCTGACCTCGTCTCGTTTCGTCCCACTAAAGTCGTCGCCTTCCGAGAGTTCTCCATCATCACGGAAGACACCATCGTCACCGAACGAAAACGGTTCCGAGCTCAGATCGCAGACGAGATCGAGTCCTTCAGTAAACGAGCGGCGGTGAGGAACCTCAAGACGACGGGGAAGTTCACGAAGGAGCAGGTTTCGATCATCTATGGTTCGTCGTGTCTCCCTTCTCTCCCTCTCGTCTGAACGAAGACTGACCGCGACCTTCGTTGCCTTCCTCTCGCAGACAAGTTCTTCGCCGCCCTCTGCACTGCTGATCCTTCGAAGGACAACGGAACCATTACTGGGAACGGAACTCCTCCTGGGTCGGCCAACCCTGCTGATGAGGGAAGGATCGAGACGAGGATTGATTTGAAGACGTTCAGGTGAGTCGAGGTTCGACGCGTCTTCTCGTCTCTTTCGAACTGATCTGACTCACGCTTCGTATTCGTTTTGTTCAGGACCTTCCTTTCCGAGATCGCCACTTGGGCTCGAGAGGACACCATCATCGTCAACCTCGGGTTCGAACGAGTCGAGAGGAAGATCGCAGATCACGAACTCATCGACCGTTTGTTCTACTCGTGGGATCGCTCCTCGAAGGGCGCTCTTTCTCTTCATGTGAGTTCTTTCTCGCTCTCGAGTCTCTTGAAATCGAGTTTCTGACGTACATTGTTCTTCCTCAGGACATCGTCGTCGGGCTGGATCGAATCATCGGAGCCGGTCTCATGGAATCCATCGAGTTCTTCTTCCTCCTTCACGTTCGTCCCAATCCCTTCTCCCCTCCCTTCTCTCCTCCGTTTCCCTCTCTAACCTTTCCACCTCTACCTTCCCCTTACAGGATAACAACAAAGACGGCTACCTCACCAAAGACGAGGTCCTCTCCCTCTCGGAATCCCTCCTCTTCGTCTTCCGAAACGAACCAGGAGACGCCTTCCTCGCCGCCGTCTCCAAGTTCATCCTCAACGCCTACGAGTTCGGAGACGAGAACTCGCCAACCATCCCTGCTCCCATACCTGAGGGTCAGGGGGAGCTGGTGCCGGTGGAGAGCATCGAGGAGGAAGGGTCGCAGGTGAGGATGAGGGAGAGAGCGGACTCGACGGCGACGCCGGGTCATCATTCGAGTCCGTACTTGAGCTTGGCGACGTTTAGGATGGTGGTGCTGGCTGACGAGGTGAGTTTGATTGTCTCCGGTGAGAGGGAGGGAAAGAGAGAGAGAGGAGGCGGAGGCGGAGGCTGATCGCGTCGTTTTCGTTTCGACTTCTCGTTCGACAACAGCTCCTCGAGGCCTTCTTCGAATCGGATCTCTCGGAATCGTTCCAGCTGCAACCGGTGGCGAACTATCGAGCTGCTCAGCAGGCTAAGACTGGTCTCTGGGGAGGAGTGAGTCGTCTCTCATCTGTCGTCGAGCCTCTCGATCGATCTCGTTTGCTGACTTTTCCTTTCTTGCCTTCTTCGCTTCAGCTCATGGGCATGGTCTTGACCGACGAGAACAAGAGCTCCTTCAACAGCTTCGCAGATGGGATCGGACAACGATTCGGAAGGCATCAGGTTCGTCTGTCACCTGGCTCCCTCCAAACCTCGACGCGCGATTCTGACCTCGTCCTTCCTTCGTCCTTTCCTCCCAGGTCGTCAACCGTCCCGCCATCGGCAAACCCGACGCCCCTCTCGAACCCAAACCTCGTGAATCCCTCCTCGTCGGCAACCGAGACGAAGGTCGTCGTCCTTCCGTCTCTTCCATCTCGTCCTCGATCAAGACGACCGCTTCGGCTTCGACGATCGCAGCCGAGAAGAAGGAGAGGGAGGAGAAGGAGATGGTTCAGAGAGCGAACGAGGCGGTGATGGAGAGGCAGAGGTTTGCGATCGACGATGTGGGGGATGATGATGATGGAGGGGACTTGGGAGCTGGGGAAGAGGAGGACGATGGGGTTATGGACGAGGTGAGTTTTGAGGGCGAGGGAGGAGAGAGGAGCTGAGCTGAGCTGACATTCGTTGTTTTCGTTTCGGTTCTGATGATCAGGTCGAGGCTTTCCTTCGAGCGAACGGAGCGGATGATGTTGGTCTTACAGGGAAGGATGCGGAACAGGCACAGGGTAAGATTTCCTCTTCTTTCTTCCTCTTCCTTTCGTTCCTCGACTGACCTTCCTTCGGCCTTCATTTCAATGCAGCTCTCCTCACCGCTAAACCAATGGAAGGGTTCTAGTCTCGTTCTCTCTCTCTCTCTTATTCAGTTCTCGTCTCGTAGAGTTCGTTGTTTCTTCGTTCGTATCGTTTTCGAGACGCGTCTCGTTTGACCGTTCGCTTTCTGCGTCCCGTTTCCTCCCTTTTCCTTTCGTTTCGCTTTGGCCACGCTGTGTGATAGCCCTTCTTACCGGCTCTTCCTTTTCTCTCTCGTTTGATGATGATCACCTTCACGATTCAACTCCCGTGCCGTTCTTCTGGTTCTAGGGCTCCTGCTCAGCTTCCTCCTCGCCCTCTCGTATGGCCCTTCGACCGGAGGATTAGTTCAAGACTATTTAGCAGTATTTCGGAGTAACCTGTTTTCGTTGTAATCTCGGTAAGGACGGTGGAGAACCACCGCCCTGCGTTCGCTTCAGAAGGTGAGCTTGAGCCTCTGGCCCTTCTTCCTGTTCGCTCTCTCTCCTACCCTTCTTCCCGTCTGAGTTCAGTACCTCTACCCTCCTCCACTCCGGAATTCAGAGTCTCTTACTGCAGCAAGGAGTACCAGAAGCTCGACTACAAGGTTCATCGACACTTTAGCCTCGCCATAACAGCTTATTTCTCGCCCTCAACATCCCTCGTTGCTCGCATTGCGCCCTCGTTCAGCCAGACGTCGAAGGAGGGAGGTTGAGAAGATGTACAGACTGCGTTGATCGCTTCTGCTCCAGGAAGGGGTGCAGAAGGGCTGCCGTAGAACATAGGACGTCCGGGTTGTGCTCGAAGCTGAAGCAGATCGCAGACGACGAGCGGTCGCGTGTCTGCCCACCCCCATACATCTTTGTTTCTCTTCTCAATGCCGGCCTCAGGCTTCGAGAAGGATACATAGTCTGAAGCTCGCAAGTTTGCATCCTTCACCAAACCGAGTTGAACTAAATCTCCCGATCTACATAACGATCCTCGTCGTCCTCCTCTCCCTCCCCTCCCCCTCCTTCGTTCAATGCCCTCCAATAACTATCGGAGGAGGTCGAGGTGGACCTGGACGTCTATTATCCGGCCCCTTGTGTTCATGGATGTTCTGAAGAAAAGGACGGAGCGTTTTGAAAGAAAGAAGAACGAGACGAGACGCGTCAGTCGAAACGGATCAAACGTCGAAGCAAATTGAAGCAAACACAGAGTCGTACTAAAAAAAAAAACTCACAAAGTCCTTGCCCACAGTTACCTTATATTTCCTCCTCTGCTCCGCGTCCAGCAACTGCAAAACCTCCAGCAACCTCCTCTCGTCCTCCTTCTCCGAAACCAAAAACTCAATCCCTCCGTCGCTAAACTCCTTGCACTCCCTGACTCCTCGAACTCCCAGCTCCCACAGAAGACGCTTCCAGCCCTCCTTCTCCTCAACCTCGCTCCTCTCTTTCCTGCTCTCCCTCCTTCTGAAGTCCAAGACGTGATATGGCAAGGCCTCGACGAACTCGCCCGTAAACGGCAAGTAAACTGGGTTATTCTCGAAACCCGCCATCAAGTGCTTCCCACAGTGCAGAACTCCACCACTCGAGGATATCTTGAACAGCCTTGTCCACCTCATGAAGGCGTTCGTGATCCAGAACTGGTCGGATTCGACGATCTCGAACAACGTCGCCGACTCCTCCTCCTCCTCCTTCGGCGCTGGGTGGTAGATCTGGGAGTAGGTTTTGGGATCCAGATGAGCAAAGACCTGCAGCTGAGCACCGAGGGGCTCGTTATGTCTCCATTCGAGGGTTACGTGGTTGATGGGGAGATGGAACGATGGGTTGGGGAGACGAGAGCGAGGTAGGTTGAGACGGCGGTCGTACAGGAGAGGACCGAGGGGAGGAGGTGGAAGGAAGAAGTGGAGGTTGAGCATAAGGTGCAGTCCTAGGTGGGGTTGGAGACGAGACGAAGTGGGAGGAGGAGGGGAAGGCTGAGGGAAAGGGAGAGAGGGAAGGAGGAGGGACGTGTGAGCTTGATCTTTCCGTTCTTTAGTGCTTCGCTCGCCTCCACGAGTGTGAGTGCTTGCGTACCTCGTGAAACAAACAAGCCATCTTGAAGTACGAGTCTACATAGATGTCTCGCCATAGAAGGGGTCCTGCGACCTTGAGAGGAGGTCGAAGCAGACGAGAGAGAAGGCAGCGAGGGTCGAAGGGTCGTCCGTTTCACGAACGATGGCGACGACGATTTCCCAGGGGACTTTGGCAGAGAAATCAGAGGATAGCGAGAGTGAAGACGAGATGGGAGAGAGGGCCTGAGAAGAAGGAGGATGTATGAGCTTCTGGGAGAGTAGGAGGAGGGAGGGAGGAGACGGAGAGAAGGGAGGGGGGAGGAGATGAGGAGCTCACGAGCTGAGGATTCCCTGACATCTGAGCTTCGTTCGTTACAACTTCGTTGTTGAGTTGATTCAGAGACGAGTATGAGACTTGTAGCTGGACGAGATTGGTCGGTTTGCTTTGAAAGGAGTTGTTGGCCGGTTGAGGAGAGGGAGGATGAAACGAGGCAAGCTCGAGCTGATCACCGTCCTCCCTTCTTCCCTCCCCCCCACTTCAAATCTCCAAACCTTCTTCAGGATGCCACCCACCTCTTCTTTTACTCCTTCCTTTCCACCCGAAGTTCACAGCCACATCTTAAAGTTCTACGACCCCTCAACGCTCGCAAAGACGGCTCGAGTTTCCCTCACCTTCTTGGAGCTCTCCTGCCCTCTCCTCCACAAAAACATCACCATCCAAAGATTTGGTTTGCGAGTGATGAACCAGGCCTTGAACCATCTCTATCACTCCTCAGAACGGACTCTCGTTCTTTTCTTTCGGGCTGAGCTGGGTGGGACGACGCGTCGACGATCGACCGACGAGGAGACGCGCTTGACGCTTTCTTTTTGACTTTACCTTCCAATTTTTAATGACTTACGAGCCTGCTCGTTTTCAACCCATCTCGCTAGAGGACAAAATTTGCGCGTTCTTGTTTGGCTCGTCACGAGCAGGCTTCTCCGGCAAGAAGAGACCTCTATAAGCGATCTCGATTCGAGCTTCCTTTTCTCTCCTCTTGTGTTCTTTCCCAACACCCATCTCGAATCCTCACCCTTTCCCTCTGTTCACCTCAGAAACTATCTTCTCCTCATCAATGGCGTACCCTACTCCCACCTTCATCGCTTCCTCTCGACCGTCCCCGCATGTCCTTCTCCTCTCGCTCGCTCGACCTCCCGTCAATGCGTTCTCTGAAGCCTTCTGGAGGGAGCTCGGGGACACGTTCAAGGCCGCAGGAAGGGACGATGATGTCCGAGTCGTAGTGCTCGCTTCCGATGTCGAGAAGGGGTTCACAGCTGGGCTGGATCGTAAGTTCCAAAGGCAAGAGATGGAGAAGGAAGGAGAGGAGGTGGTGAGCTCGAGCTGACCTTCCTTCCATTCTTCGCCTCCCCTGCTTCTTGAAGTCATGAGCGCTAATGGAGAGATCGGAGCCTACGGAAGAGTCGATCCTGCTAGGTCTGCTCTCGCTATGCGACCTCACATTACAGTAAGTTCTTTCCTCCTTTCTACAACGACGACAGAGAAGGGGAGAGGAGCTCCGGGGTCGAAGCTGACCGACCTCTCTTCCTGCTTTCTTTCCCTATCTTCAGGACTTCCAAGACGCCATCTCGCAGATCTCTCATTGTAGGGTACCTGTTATAACTGCTGTACACGGTCTCTGTCTCGGTCTGGGTCTCGATATCATCTCGGCGGCAGATGTTCGAGTTTGCTCCTCTGACGCGAAGTTCTCGATTCGGGTGAGCCCTGTTCTCCCTTTCTTGCAACTCTACGAGCTCTCAGTACTGACTCTCACTTTAGGAAGTCGTCGTTGGACTGGCTGCCGACATTGGATCCCTCCAGCGAGTGCCAAAAGTGGTCGGAAACGACGTTCGTCCTTCGTTTCTTCCCGGTCTCGATTCTTTGTTCACCTCTTCTTCTTCTTTATACTTAGTCTCTCGCGAGAGAACTCGCTCTTACAGGAAGGTTCTTTGACGCCAGAGAAGCCGAGAAGATGGGACTCGTGAGCCGGATCGTGACAGGCTCGAGAATCGAGGTCCTTTGTGAGTCGACGCTCTCCTTTCTTCTTCTTCGTGTCCACTCAGCTCACCTCTTCCTCCTCTTTCCAGCTGACGCACTCGGAATGGCCGAGGAAATCGCCAAACTCTCTCCCATCGCTGTTATCGGAACCAAGCATCTCCTCGACCGTACGTCTCCTCCTTTGTCGTGCTCGTTCGACGCGTCGTTCCCTATCCTTGTATCACCAACCCGTCCTTTGCCCATTTTTCAGACGCCCGAGATCACACTATCCAGGAATCCTTGGACTACACGTCGCTCTGGAACTCGGTCATGCTTCAATCCCAAGATTTCCCTGCAACCGTCGCCTCCTTCGCAACCAAGAAGAAGGTCGTGTTCGAGTCTCTGGGAGCGAAACCTCAGAAGAGAGGACAGTCGAAGCTCTGAAAGGACCCTTCCCGGACTTTGAATATTTCTTTGGTTCATTTGCTTTACGACTTTGATGATGAACCTGCCTCGACAAAGCGATGTCTTCTGCGAGCGAAACGCGTCCGAAAAGGTGAGACGAACTGGCTGAGGATAGATCGCAAGCAAAACAAAAACAGAAAGCGAGAGGCGGAGGAAAAGGTAGAACTAGGTAATAGGGGACTAGATGGTCGTGATTGAGAAGTGACGGAGGGAGGGGGAGAGATGGGACGGGCGTAGATGGGTAAGATCGAGGGAGAGAAAGAGGCGGACGACGAAGGAGGAACGACGAGAGCTTTATCGACCCTGCTGAGCCTGCATCATGGCGGTCATTCGAGCGTGGATCACGGGGTAGTTCTATGTAGCGAGGAGGAGGAGAGAAGAGACGAAGAGTGTCAGCAAAGGAAGAAAGACGGGGGACGAAAGGAATCGAGTCGGCACGAACCTTGGTGAAAAGAAGCTGAGCTTTGGAAGCTTGCTCGAAGGTGATCTGTAAGAGAAGATGAGAGTACGGTCAGCCTTCTCTGTATTGGATAGCAGTTAACTGAGAAAGAACGACGGCGAGAGAACGACGCGTTTCGGAAACTTACAGCCTGAACCAACTCCTCCTCGGTCCTTCCAATCAACTTGGCCTTCTGGAACATCTCGATGGCCTGATCGATCTTGCTCTGCTGCAGGGAGATCTGAGCGAGAGTGACGATGGCAATGTCGCACTCGGGATCGATCTCGAGGGCCTTTCGGATCAGAGGCTCAACCTCGGCGAAGTCCTCCTTCCATCGGAGGAGACAGTTTCCCTTGTTGACCATTGGGAGAACGTTCTTGTGTCGAGAGGGCCTGAGAGTGAGGAGGAAGTCAGCGTCGGAGAAAGGGAAAAAGGTCGGACGCGACTCGAAGACGAAAAGAAAGGGCGAAGGAACTCACTTGGCCTCCTCAATCTCGATAGCCTTGTCGAACTTTTCGATAGCATCCGAGAATCGCTGCTCGGCGAGAAGAAGCTCTCCGCTGAGAACGAAGAACGTGCGAAGAGAAGGTCAGCTTCGACCGTCCTTCGATCCCCACGATTCCCACTCCCTCCGCTCAAAGACAAAACAGAAAGAGATACTCACTAGTAGTTGTATCCTTCACTCCTATCAGGGAACTGCTTCAAGATGTTCCTGAACGAGCTCATGGCGAGAGGGATCTTCTCGAGTCGGAATTGAGTGACGGCTCGCTGGATGTGAGAGAAGATGAACTCCGGGTCGAGTTCGCTAGACTTGGAGTAGTCGTCCATGGCCTTGTCGAGCTCTCCGGCGATGAAGTAGACTGGGGAAGGGGAGGGAAGAGAAAAAGAATCGTCAGCAACGGGAACGAAGAGAAGGATGAACGAGCGTCGAACTCACCCTGTCCTCGGTGGTAGTAGATATCAGGGTCGAGAGGGTTCTGGGCGATGGCAGCCTCGAAGTCTCCGAAGGTGTCGGCGATGTTGTCTGAAAAAGGAGAAGGAAGGGAAGAGAAGAGGGTCAGCATCGTCCGACGAAAAGACTGAAACGAAAACGAAGGGCTGGACTCACTGAGCTCCATGTGAACGGAAGCGAGCTTGACCCTGCTCTGAACCAAACTGGGCATGATAGCAATAGACTCCTCAAAGTCCTCCTTAGCTCCCTCTCGGTCGTTGATGAGGAACCTGCCGAACGAAAAGAGGGAGACGCGTCAGTTCACTTCGGCTCGACCTTAACCTTTCTTTCCCTCCTTCCTGCCATCTTCCGGTTCGAACAAAAGAAAGGACATTCACTCACTTGAAAGTTCCCCTCAAGTTGAGAGCCTCAGCCTTACCCTCGGTCCAGGTGATGCCCTGAGTAAGAGCCTCTTGAGCGAGAGTGAACGCGTGCTTGTGATCTCCAGCCTCGAGAGCCTCGAACGCGAGGATCAAAGTCGAGTCGGCTTGAGTCGAGGGCTCAGGAAGAGCGGGAGCGGGGTCTGTTGGAAGGAAGGAGACCAGGCAGGAAATCAAGGTCAACAATCGCGTCCGAAAGGGTCGAGAGAGAGAGAGAGGACGAGAAGAGAAGTTGGACGAACGAGGTCGGAAAGCGTCGAGGTAAGCAGTGATGAAGGTGGAGGAAGGGAGTTGAGCAGGTCGTGTCTGAGAGATCAAAGTCAACCGAGAAAACTGTCAGCGATACGAGCACACGATCAACGGGACGAGTTTGACTCACCCGGAGGATGTCCTGAGCCTCTCGAGTAGCCATCTTCTTCAGAACGGACTCGAGGGTATCTCCAGTCTGGGGGTCCTTAGCAGTTGCCGACCTCTTCGGAGGATCGAGAGCCTCGAGGAGAGTGCAAGCCGTGTAGTCTGTGAATGGAAGGGAGGCGAGGATGAGTAAAGGTCGAAGGAGGAGCTCAAGAGACGAAGCGAGAAAGTTTGAGATCGAGATAGGAAATCAAGACGCACCTCGAACAGCCTCCTCATCCCTGTCCAGAGCCTCAAGAGCAGCAGCTCGACGACGAAGAGCCTTGAGGTAGGTGGTGTCCAACCGAAGAGCTGAATCGCAATCCTCGATGACCTTCTCGTGTTGAGGAGGAGCGAGGGAGTTGTAGGCTAATCGATAACCAAACGAGGATCGAACAGAAGAGTCAATGCGATGTATACGAGGCTCTCGAGAGCTCGAAGGGAGTTGGAAAGGAGGTGAAGGCGAGGGAAGGGAAGGAAGGGAATCGAAACGAGCTCGAAAGAAACGAGCTCCCTCCCTCCCTTCCTTCTCCTTCCCAGCCCGCCCGATCGAAGCAAAGCGCATAGAGTACTCACAAGCAGCCCTGTTGGAGTAGAAGACAGCAGACTCTACTGGCGAAACGGCGATGGCCCTGGTGTAGAAGTCGATGGCGGAGGCGAAGTCCTTTTTGGAGAAGAGGGTGTTTCCTCGAGATTTGAGAAGGTTAGCGAGAGCGGTTCGATCCTCGGCGGACATGGCGTCGATTTCGGATGCTGAGGGCGAGGGGATGTCTATAGATCGAACGAGAGCAGACCCAAGAGCGAGGTGAGCATGGGAAGGGAGAACTCGAGAGGCAAAAGGAGTAGGAGAAGGAAAGGGAGGGAGAACGTACCATCCTTCTTCTCGACCTTCTGCTCCTCCTCGACTCCACCGTTCTTGACCTCCTCCTCAGCAGCAACTGCAGTCTTCTCCTTCTTGGGCTTGACCTCCTCCAAGAGAGGTCCATCAGGATCGTTGACTCCCTTCTTGGCCGACTTCTTCTTCCTCCTCTTCGAGGAGCCACTCGTGCTTGCTCCTGCTCCTCCTACGGGCTTCCCTGACTCGAGATCGATCTCGGGTCCTCCCTTCGCTCCAGGTCCAGCGGTGGTGGTGTAGTAGTAGTATCCCGCGGCAGCTACGGCTACAGCTCCTGCTCCTACGAGGAGAGCCTTCTTGTGAGCTTGAACGAACGAAGTCGAGGAGCTGATGAGACCGGAGGAGGGAGGGTGGATGAGATTGGAAGGAGGAGCGTGAGGAGTAGGGTTGACGTGGTGGGTAACGTGGTGGATAGGACCCAAGTTGGCCATGCTGAAAGAAGAGAAGGAGAAAGAGAAAGAGAAGGGAAGAAGGAGAAGATGGCAGTTAGGGAGCACAAAAGAGAAGGGGTCGAAAAAGGGAAATGACGAGGAGAGGCAGAGGCATGGCAACAAGACCTCTCCCAAACGCTCACCTTCCCTTCTCCTCATCTTCTACACTCGGCGTAGCAACCAGGGAGAGAGTCATGCTCCCCCTTGCTTTCCTATCCCTCGTCATCTTCGCGTCTTCAGCAGCAAGAGCAGACACGGGCGACTCTTTCTGCTCGACGGTTCGTCCGATTTCCTCCGTCTTCACCTCTATCCTTCGCCTAAGCTGATGTATTGCCCTCGTCGATGTATATATACAGCTGGTGTGCTGCTCAGCCGTCAAGAGCTCGTCGAAAGTAACCTGTGAGTTATGAGGAACCAATGGAAGAAGAGAGAAGGAAGGCGGGGCGTGAGGAAGCTCACCTGTTTGGTCGCTTCCCTCTTGCCTCGTATAGACACTCTCTCTCGGACACCTGCTAGTCAGATTTCAGATCCTGGCTTCGGATGGATATCCATAGGGTGAGTTTGTGGTTTTGGAGAAGGGAGGAGGAGAGCTCAACAGAGAACGACGGAAGGGAACGAGAGCTGAACCGGCCTCTCCCTCCCTTTGCTCTCTTGCTTTCGTTCTGGCTTCAACAGATGGGGAACGACGATGGCAAATTCTCCGAGTGAGTGTGGATCTACTGTATGGGTGTAGCTGGGAGAAACGGGGGAGCTCTAGGAAGGCGGGAAGGATCGAAGGGGAAGGGAGAGAAGTTGGAAAGGTCGCGAGCTCGAGCTCGTTGTTCTCCTTCTCCTTCTCCTTCTTTCCCTTTCTACACCTACTAGATCGCTGACCTCTGCTCTCTACTCACTACCTTCGTATCCAGTGGTGATAGTGGTGCGTCCTTCCCTAAAATCTTCTCGCAGCCTTGACGCCTCTGCTTCGAAGCTAACTTTGTTGCTCTCCGCCCCACGTCTCTCCCTCTCCACGCGCCTCTTTGTGTCTCCTCCTCTTCCTCTCTTCTCGCCCCTCCGTTGACCCCCTCATCTCCCTCCTACAGTGGCCAAATCAAGATACCTCCATCACACTCTCTCAACGATCCTCACGAGCTCAGATTCAACCCACGGAAACCACTCCCTCCTCGGTAGCGACCCTCGAAACCTACGCGTCGTTTGTCAACTCCTCAGCCACCTCCATCACCTTCTCCTTCGACGACTACACAGCTCCAGGCGTGGTACCTATCATATGGGCTTATGTACGTCCACTCACATGCTCCGTATAGAGTTTCGATGCTCGGCAGATCTGTTTCTCGATCGTTAAGCTTCGTTGAGCTGACTTTTCACGCTCCCTTTCTTCCTCTTCCTTTGCTTCCTTATCCTTAGAGCAACACGAATCCTGGCTCTCCCTCTCCAGCAGCCAATATCGCTCAGCACAGAGACTCAGGAGCTACTACCCTCGATCTCACCAAGGTTCTCACGAGTTCAACAACAACGACGCGAGCGGTGAATTCGACGCAGACGGCTTCGGTGCTGCAGACGGCTAGTCAGGCTACAGGGAAGCCAGTTGGTGAGTTCAGTTCTACGATGAGAGAAGGAGGAAAGCAGGAAGATCGAGCTGATTGTGTTTGCACTCTCGCCTTCAACGAAACCAGCGACGACAACGAACTTGACGGCACCTCAAGCAACTCGAGTCGTAGGAGGATCCTCGTCCCCTACTTCGGACGAACCTTACACTTCTCTTCAGAGGATCATCATCGCTCATGCTACGTTTGGAGGACTAGGAGCGATGGTTCTGATACCGACGGGAGTTGTGCGTCGCCTTCCTCCCTTTCGTTGTCTCGAAGTCGAAAGCTGATCCGAAGTTTCTCTTTTCCAGGTCATCGCAAGACTCCTCCGAGCGTTCTGGCCTCACTGGATCACGGCTCACTGTGAGTTCCGAACCCTTCTGTCGATCCGATTCCTCGTCCTCGTCGATGAGACGCGACTGACTCTCGCCTTTTTTCCCTTCCCTTCCCCTCTGCTTCAGGGCTGGTCCACGTCGTCCTTTCCCTTCCTTTCATCGCCATTGCTTTTGGTCTTGGAATCCATGTTTGTCCCTCATTCTCGTTCGATCCTTTCAGGGTCTCGTCGAGCTGATCCTTTCCCTCTTCCTCTCCCAGGCCACCAACCTCTCGACCGGAATGACCTCGGATCACTTCTGGTCTTCTCATCGGGCCCTTGGATTGTCGGTCTTCATCCTTATCATCTTCCAGATCGGGTTTGGAAGCGCGGTGCGTTCCTTCTTTCTTCTCTCCTCTCGACGCGTCGGAACCCTGGACTGACCCACCCTTTTTCGGTTGTTGCTGCAGATCCACCTCCGCCCCGCCAGTCATCATTCGAAGGCTCAGATTAAGGGAAAGAGTATACAGAACTGGCTCCATCCTGTGGTCGGAGTGTTGATCTTGGTGATAGGTTGGGCGACGGTTTGGTCTGGGTTTGGTGAGTTGTTGGCTATCTCTCTTCGCCGTCTCTCGCCCCTTCTCTGCTGACGAAACGTCTTTCTTGCTGCTTCCTCAGACGAATGGGCTTCCTCCTCTGGCCTAGGATCCGTTCCCAAGGGAGTTCGAGTCGCCTGGGGTGTCCTTCTGGGCGTAGGTCTCTCTTTCGTCCCCTCCTCCCTTCTCCTCTCTCCTCCCACTAACAACCCTCCTCTTCTTTCTCCCTTTCGTTCACACAGATCTTCGCCCTAGCCTACCTCCTCGGCCTCTCCCTCCTTCCCAAACAGTTCCGCCAACAAAAAGCCGACGGTCTTCGCTCTCGAGAATCTCGAGAAATGGTCCTCGTCAAAGGAGCGACGAGATCGAGAGACCCGTCGGATTACTCGTCTGCGCCGATGGTCATCTCGAGTCCGATCATGGAGGATCGGAAGAACGCAGCAGGAGTTTGGGATTCGGAACACGACGAGAACGGGCTGCATCGGTACGAGGACGAACGACGACACCCGCCGTTTTCGTTCCAGGAGGACGAGGAGGAGCTGCAGAGGAGGTCGAAAAAGGAGGAGGGCGAGGGGAAGGAGGTGGGGATGGCCTTCTGATCCGTTTCACTCATTTTCGTCCTTTGTACCACCTCCTTTCGTTTGGTCCTCTGCTTGTACCCTCTCTCGCCCACTCTCCTTCTCCCTCTCTCCCTCTCCCTTTTCATGTACTCCCACCCATCCCATCTACCCGCTCTCCATCTCTTCCTTAGGCTATACCTCTCTCTCCTTTATACTCCTTTAGTTCTCGTTCTGGGTCTGCATCCCTCTGCTCTCCTCCCGTTACTTCACACCCTCTCTTCGCGTCGGTTTCGCTTTTACTTTATTCTGGATTTGCTCCTTTGCTCCCTCCCTCCCCTTTATTTACCCACTGCTGGTTAGTTCTCCTCTTTTCCTCTTCTTTACAGTGCTCGTGCTTTCTCGAATGGATCTGCTAGCGAAATCGAATGAAGAAAGCGACGCGTCTGGTTTGTCTTCTTTTCAAACTCGCCTCCCGCCCAGCTTCCCCTCTCCTTCCTTCCTTCTGCGTCCCCTTCGCAGCCGAGCTCGTCTCCCACTCTCCTGGTTTCAATCAATCCAAAGCCATCTCTGATCTCCCCAAACAAAGCGAAACCCTCTCGTTCGTTTCGTTCCGACCCTTTTCTTTTCTCCTCTCCCGCTCTCGAGCCTAAATCCCTTCCTTTTTGCGTGCATGAGATGGAACGAGATGAGATCTGCAGGCGAACGACGCGCGGGAGTAAAATCACGTTGAGGAACGAGCCAAGGAGGAAGGGAAGGCACAGGGAAGAAGGCAAAGTGAGTGTGGCGGAGTAGTTTCAGTTTCTAATCGTCGGATCGTTTCAGACGCGACGAGGTTCAAAGGAACGAGATGGAAAGTCAGGCTCGTTTAAGAGAAACCCTTTTCGGGTAAGGAAGCTATCCGGGTGAGATTGGGAGGACTGGCTGTGGAAGTATAGATTTTGGGACGCTCTGCAAGATCTGGGCAGGCGAGAAAGGAACTGTCAGTCAAGCAGAGCTCGAACGCGAAGCGGTTTGGCGAGCTCCTTTCTGCTTCGTTTGGCTTCATTTTTCCACGCTTTTGGAGCTGGAAGTCTGAGCTGCCCGAAGACTATAATACTGAGCAGAAACCAGATTTTAAAAAATACTTCCGAAACGTCACTTCTAAAACAGCTCGATGACTTTTTGGGACCCGACTTTGAAGCTCAGCTCTCCGTCCCTCCCTGTTCTCCTCCCAACCTCCACCACTCCCCCTCCCACCCTTCTACCCATCATGGTCAAGCAAGCCTCCCTCCCCGTTGATTCCTCCAACCCTCACGTTCGACGATCTCATCTCTCCAAGGAGCTCCTGGATCGACCGAAAGGACTCGGAATCGACACTGTTTACGACGGTTCGTTTCTCCTCCCTTCCCGTCTTGAGACTGTTCTCTTCTTATCTCTGCTTCTCGCTCGTCGCTTTCTTCACGCTGACTCTTCTCCTCTTCTCTCCTACTCCTCCTACTTCTCTTCTTCCTTGATTCTTACTCATATCGCCCTCGACCTTCCCTCCTTTCGACCTCCTCCCTTCTCTCTTGCTCCTCCTCCAGTGTTCCCTGTTCTCGCCAAGAAGTACGGCGACCGCAAAGCTGCAGGCTACCGAGATGTGATCGCTACCGTCGAGGAGGAGAAGGACGTCAAGAAGATCGTCGACGGCAAGGAGGTTACAGAGAAGAAGAAGTGGAAGTAGTGAGTGATCCTTTCAAGAGAGAGAGAGAGAGATGGGTCCCGTGGCGAGAGGTCGAAGGGCTTGGGAGGAGAGACCCTCTCCTGTCCTCTCCTCTCTTTCAACACCTCCTCCTTTCTATACATCTCTACCATCACCTCCTCCAATCATCAATCATCTCCCCCAACGACTTACTTCTCTCTCTTCCCCAACGGTCCTTCTACCCCGCTGCGACCTCCTCCCTCTCTCCCCTTCCCCTCGTCATTCAAACTACTTTCCTTCTGCTCCCTTCTAATAAGAGCTGACCTGTTTTCTTTACTTCTCTTACAGCTTCACCCTCTCGGATTACAAGTTCCTCTCGTACAACGAAGTCTTTGCTCGAATCGAGGAGGTCGCTTCAGGACTCAGGCACCTTGGGATTCAGGAGGGCTCGAGGGTTGGAATCTACGCTGACACCTCGTGAGTTTCCCTCCTCTCCCCTGCTTTTCCCTGTTCCTCTTTCTCGTTCCTTGGTAAAGCAGGGGGGGGCAGAGAAGGTGTCGGAGATGAGAGAGAAGCTAAATTGTTTTTCCTTCCTTCGTGTTTGAAAGCGTCAACTGGCAAATCGCCGCTCATGGTTCGACTCGAGCTCTGCTTCCCATCACCACCGCCTACCCTACCCTTGGTCTTTCTGGTGAGTCTTCCCTCTCCACACTTATCCGAGCTATATCGGGGACGCGCTTGAGCAGATCGACTGACTCAAACTCTACGATCTCTTCTCCCAGGTCTCGCCCACTCGTTGACCGAGCCCGAAGTTCAGGCCGTCTTCACCAACGCTGCTCTTCTCCCCGTGAGCTCCTCTCCGTCTTTCCCTCTTCCCTTTGGAACCAATCGCCTTCGAGAGCTGACCTCTTGACTCGCTGCTCTATCAGACTCTCGAAACCGTTCTCCTCAAGGGAGCCCACAACGTCGGAGACGACGGAAAGAACGACGACAAGGAGGGAGGAGGAGAGGACGTTCGATTCGTCATTTACGATGGCAAGATTGAGAAGGAGGTAAGTATCTTTCCCTCCTCTCTCACCCTCAGAGTCTAAGCTGACCATATTGGCTGTGCTCTGGTTGTTTTGGGAACGTTCAGGGAGCCTTCGAGAAGCTCAGCTCGCACCTCGAGTCCAAGGGAGGAAAGCTCCTTCACCTCGATGAGCTTCGTGCGACCGGAAAGGCCAACCCTGGAGATTTCTCGAAGAAGCCTTCGAGGGACGATACCTTCTGCATCATGTACACCTCTGTGAGTTGTCGTTTCGAGCGAAGAGTGTGGTCGAAAGAAGAGGGAGCTGATTCCCTTCGTTCCAACAGGGTTCGACCGGAGCGCCGAAGGGAGTCGTTCTCAGCCACGGAAACATCATCTCTTCGCGTAAGCTACAGCTCCTCTCTACTCTCTACGATACACTGCTGGAGCTGACTTCGCCTCTTTCGATTCCCAGTCGGTGGAACCATGGCCCTGATCGCTCCCATTCTCGTTCCTGACGACACCTTCCTCGCCTTCCTCGTGAGCTCACCTTTCCCTTCCCTTCCTTCCCTCGTCTCCAAGCTTGAGCTGATCTGTCTCGACCTCTTCCTTCCTCACAGCCTCTCTCCCATATCCTCGTGAGTCTCTCGTCCCTTCCCTCTCCCAAGTCGAACCAAAACTCTTACTGACCTCTCGTCTCTCTGCCCAACTCTCCTCCCTCAGGAAATGCTCGTCGAGCTCACCTTCTACACCACCGGTACCACTCTCGGATACGGAGGAGTCAAGACCCTCACCGACGCTTCCGTTCGAAACTGCGAAGGAGACTTGAAGGCTTGGAAACCATCGATCATCGTTGGAGTTCGTGAGTTCGACGACGACGCGTTCCCTTCCCTTCCCTCCGACCGAGCTCATTCGTTTTCGTTGTTGTTGTTCGTTCTCAGCCGCTATCTTCGAGACCATCCGAAAGGGAATCATCGCTAAGGTCAACGCTGCTTCTCCCGTGGCGAAGGGAGTCTTCAACCTCGCTTTCGCGTTGAAGAAGAATGTGCCCATGCTTGGAGGGGTCGCCGATGCGGTTGTGTTCTCGAAGGTGAGCCTTTCTTTGGTCCAGCATCAACTTCTCGGACTCGTTTACTGATCCATTCCTCTTCGTCTGATGCTTTCCAGGTCAGCGAACAGACCGGTGGACGACTGAGGGTTGCCATGAACGGAGGAAGCGCTTTGTCGAAGGTGAGCTCGAGTCTCTTTCTTTCGTCCTCTTCGACTTCCTTTAGGAGAGGACTGAGTGCTGATTCTGTTTTCATCTCGCAGACCACCCAAGAGTTCCTTACTACTGCTCTCATGACTACTCTCCAAGGTTCGTTTGCCTCGAGCTTTTCTCTACGTTGCCGTTGACCCGAACTGACCTCTTGTTTCGTTCTCTCTCGTGTTGCTCAGGTTACGGATTGACCGAGACCTGGTTTGTTCAAGCGTCTTGTTGTTTTCGAGATCGCTAGACGCGTCGCTGACCTCGCTTCCCTCTCTCCTTCCCTTTCCTCACAGCGGAATGGCTGCCGTCCTCGTTCCCGAGTTCTGGTCGGTGAGCGCAGCTTCCCTTCCCTCTCTCTGAAACTTCAGCAGCTGATCCAACCTCTTTCCTTCTTCCTCTTTCTCAGTACGGAAGCGTCGGAGGTCCCGTTCCTTCCGTCGAGATCAAGCTTCAAGGTCGGTCCGCGTCGCTCCTCCTCTCTATCTCGAGCTTCGACTGACAGTTTTCGCGTCCGTCCCTGCCTACAGATCACCCCGACGCTGGATACCTCACCAGCAACAACCCTCCTCAGGGAGAGGTCCTTCTCGGAGGAGGATCCGTCTTCAAGGGTTACTTCAAGCGACCTGATCTCGACGCTGAGGTGAGTTTCAGACCCGTCGACGCTTTTCGAGAGCGCGAGCTGATCGTCATACTTATGTCTCGCAGGCCTTCACCGCCGACGGGTACTTCAGGACTGGAGATATCGGACAGTTCAACGAGAACGTGAGTTTGTGTGACTTCTTCGAGTTTGTTTCGATTCCTCTTCGAACTTCGTCTGACCTTGCTTTCTTTCTTCGTTTCTTTGATCTTCAGGGAACTCTCACTCTCATCGACAGGATCAAGAACTTGGTCAAGCTTTCGAGCGGAGAGGTTCGTTTCATCTCTGCTGCCTGCGTCGTTCGTTCCTCGATTCGACCGCGTCGAAGCTGACCTCGTTCCTCTTCTTTCATTCTCCAGTACGTCGCTCTCGAGAGCTTGGAGTCCGTCTACAAGGGAACCAACGGTGCGCTCTCAACTCTCCCTCTCCCCTTTCCTCCTCGTCCATCAACTCTGCTCTCGAAACTGATCAACTTTTCTTCGTCGCTCCCTCGCTCAGTCCTCAACAACCTCTGCCTCTACGCCGACTCGGAGATGACCAAACCCATCGCCATCGCCACCCTTCACGAGGCCAACCTTCGACACTTCCTCAAGGGCAAGGCCTTGCCTGGAGTCGACTCGGAGAAGGACCACCTCGACACGCTCGCCGCCAACCCCAAGGTCGTCGACGCCGTCCTCAAGGAGATCAACGCCGTTGGAAAGAAGGCTGGGTTGAAAGGAGCCGAGGTTCTGGGAGCGTTGATTTTGGATCCTGAGGAGTGGACGGTGAGTCTTCAAAGCCCAAACTGAAACGAGGTTCGAAGTTTGAGAGGGACGAGAGAGCTGACCTCGATTCGACTCCCCTTCCCTCGCTCCGTCGTCTTCATCAGCCCGAGAACGGACTCACTACCGCCGCTCAGAAACTCAACAGACAGGCCATCACCAAGGCCCACAAGGCTGCGATCAAGAAGGTTTCTTCGTAAAGGAAAAAACTCTTCAGAATCGTATTCGTCGCGTCCAAACCGGGTTTCCCTTCCTTCGTCGTCTCGTGTTTTCCCGTTTCTGTTTTTTTTTCTCCACTCGCTTCGCACTCTCTTTTTCTTTCTCTGTCGCTTAATCGCCTACGATACTCTTTCATTACTTTCCTATCACGACTTTCCTTCCCTTTTGACCTTTGACTCGCCTGACTCGCCTCGACTCGATTCCCGTCCTTTCTTTTTTGTACCCATATAAACCGTCCCGCGCTCGTCTTGGTCTAGTCTTGATTGACTCGTTTCTTATGAAATTGATTTACCCGTTGAAAGCGCAAGGAGGAAAAGAGCGAGGAGTTGTGCGGAGTTGTGCTTCGTCGTGAAGGAAAGGAGGGAAGGGAGGGAGAGACGAGCTTGAGCTCATCATCTTGCGACTTGAGTCGCCACCACCCATCATCGTCCCTCTAGACCTTTCTTGTTTCTTCTCCCGCACCTTCGTCTACTCGATTCTGGAAGCATGGGCATCAAAGGACTGACCGATCTCATCAGGAAGAACGGTTCGTTTGCTCTTCCATTCGTTCAGCCCCGCCCTTCCCTCCCTCCTCCCTTCTCTTTCCTTTGCTTCCCTTGATCCCATAGCAGGATCGACTGAGCGAGCTTTGGCTGACCGGCTCGTCGTTGCATAACACAGCTCCTCAAGCGATCACCGAGCTGAGTCCTAAATCTTTAGCGGGGAAGAGGGTCGCTATCGATGCGAGCATGAGGTGAGCTTCGAGCTCGAGTCGTCTCCTTCGTTTGGTTCGTTTCGCTCGTTCTCTGAACTGATGAATGTTGTAATCTTTCGATGCATTAGCATGTATCAGTGAGCTCTTTTCTCTCTTCCGTTCCTCATCCTAATCTCGATCCTCTGAGACGACCTACAAACGAGACCAGACCCCATTTCTCGAGCTCACCCTCCCCTCCTCCTTCGTTCTTCGTCGCCCAGGTTTCTCATCGCCATCCGCCTCAACGGCGGCTCTCTCCAGACCAACACCGGAGAGGGTACTTCTCACCTCTCGGGTCTGTTCTACAGGACGACGAGGATCGCTGGGAGTGGGATCAAAGCTGCCTACGTGTTTGATGGCCAGCCGCCCGAGTTGAAGAAGGAGTTGGTGCGTTGGGACGACTTCGCTCGCTGGGTTTGGGAGTTTGTGAAGCTGACTGGGAATTCTGGGTTTGGGCTCGCAGCTCGAGAAGCGCTCAGAAGGGAGGGAGAAGGCCTCTGCTAAGGAGGAGGAGGCTGACGGGGAGGAGGTTGGTTCCTTTCCCTCCTTCTCGTTCTCGCTTCTGTCCCTCCAACGCAACAGGGATTTCTGAATCGAACTTTTTCGTCGCAGGAAATCGAAAAGTACAGTAAACGGCAACTCAAGGTCACCAAGGAGATGAACGAGGAGGCGAAGGAGCTTCTGAAGCTGATGGGGATTCCGGTCGTTGAGGTGCGTTTTTCAACTCGTGTCTCTACCTCTCAACAAACAAAAACCTCTCTAACGCGGTCTTCGTTTTCTCTTTCAGGCTCCTGGAGAAGCAGAAGCCCAGTGTGCTGAGCTGGCTCGAGGAGGAAAGGTCCGTCTCGTCTCGATTGATTCCTTCGCGTCGCGTCTTTTCTTCCCCTCCTGACCTCCTTCACTCGTCCAGGTCGATGCCGTCGCCTCCGAAGATCTCGACACCCTCACTTTCAACTCTCCACTCCTCCTTCGAAACCTCACTGGAACGGACGCTCAAGCGAAAAAGATCACCCAGCTTCATCTGGGAGACGTGCTTTCGGGGCTCGATCTGAATATGGATCAGGTTCGTCTCGTACCCCTCTTCTCTGCTCCACGTATCCCTCGTTCTGACCGCTCTCGAACCCGCCTCCTTCTTGCCCGTCCAGTTCGTCGACCTCTCCATCCTCCTCGGGTGCGACTACCTCCCTCCCCTTCACGGTGTCGGCCCCGTCGGTGCTCTCAAGATGCTTCGACAACACGGAACTCTGGATGCTGTGCTTGCTGATCTGAGGAAGAAGCAAGCTCAGCGGGAGAGGGAGGCAGCGGAGGGGAAGAAGAAGCCGTCGGCCGGGTTGGGGAAGATCGAGGTTCCGGAAGGTTGGAGGTGGGAGGCTGCGAAGGAGGTGTTCTTGAGGCCTGAGGTGGCGAAGGCGAAGGATGTGAAAGTGAGTCTTGCTTGTGCTTTTCGAAGGGGGTCTTCGAAAGAGAGTGGGGAAGGGAAGGGGCGCGACGCGTCGAAAACTGACGCCGTTCCTTCCTTTCGTTTCGTTCTCGAACGAGCAGCTCATTTGGAAAGCACCGGATCGACAAGGACTGAAGGATTTTATGGTGCAGAAGTACCAGTTCGAGTGAGTTTCTTTCTTCGTTCTGCTCTTTGAACCGTCGTTCAGACGCTGACCTTTCTTCGTTCTTTCTGCTTGGAAACAGTCCGAAACGAATCGAGAGTGCGACCGACAAGCTTCAGAGGGCTTACGAGAAGTATTGAACGGGAAGCTGGAGGGTTGAGGAGTTCGTTTGCTTTCGGGATGAGCGTGAGTTCGATTACTTTGGTCTGTTCTCGACGCGTCTTTTGCTGACTCTTCCGATCCTTGCTTCCTACTTCAGCCTCGACGTCATGCCAGCCTCAGCACTATGACTCACCGCATCCTACTCCACCATCAGCAACCTTCTTCCCTCTCACAGCCCTACAACCCGCCGTCGGCAACCTTCCCGTTCGGTCGGAGGGAGGAGCGTCGTCTCGGGAAATCGTCAAGAAGGGAGGGGCCTGAGCTTGTAGGAGGTTCTCAGTTCGTCAGGAGTCGCATAGGCATATGTCAATTTGTGTTGTAGGATCTTCGACTCGAAAGCTACGAAAGCAGATTTGACCGAGACGCGTCCGAGAGGAAGGGGACGTCGAGAAGACTTTCGTTCCCTCGCCACGGCATCAAGGTCTCTGCCGCTTTTTTCCTCTTGCTTCCAGAATATACTCCGGATCCACGGATTCTGAGAAATGAAGATTTCGCACCAACGCGACGAGATAGGGTCGCGTCATCAACAGTCAGCAAGAGGGGGAGGGGAAAAGAGGGGAGGGAGAGGAACGGAAAACGAGAGGCTGCTTCCCTTCACTTCCCTCTCCATAACCACGACGAGCTCCTCGACTTTCCTCCACCAACATGAGTACACCTGGCAACACCCCTGTCCCCGGACTTCCTTGTAAGTTCACTCTGAGCTCTTGGACCAGCAGGAACTGTCAACGGAGCCGGCCGATGATGCGAACGAAGCTCAGCCCTCCTTCCTTCCCTCCTTCTTTCCTTTTGCTTCCCTCCTTTTTTCTCTCTTTCCTTCTTCGCTTACCTCTGCTGTTTTCGATTGGTTATGTATTGCAGACTTTCTCCCTCTCAACACTCCCGCCATCGGAACAGAGCTCAAGGAGGAGACTGAGAAAGTCGGAGGACCTCAAACCAAGATCTTTGAACCCCTCACCATCAAGGGAGTCGAGTTCAAGAACCGATTGTTCGCTAGTCCGATGTGTATGTACTCGTCCGAGAACGGCCATGCTACGGATTGGGTGAGTTTCATACTTCGAGCCCGGGAGGGAAGGAAGGAGTTGTTCGAGTCGAGCTCAACATCTCATCTCTCCTCCTTCTCCTTCGAGAGGCGGTCGAAGCTCATCGTCTCTTTCTCGTACATTTTCTTCTCCATGCAGCACCTCGTCCATCTCGGTTCTCTCGCAGTTCGAGGAATTGGAGCCATCTGCGTCGAAGCATCAGCTGTAGTTCCGGAAGGTCGAATCACACCGGAGGACGCTGGGATCTGGACCGACTCTCAGATTGCTCCAATGAAGCGAGTTGTGGATTTCGTGCACGGACAAGGTGAGTCTTGTAGAGATGAGCTTGATGGAACAGTATCTGGGATAGAGCAAGAAGGAGGAAGGAATGGGAGAGTCGGACGATCTATTCCTCTTCGACGCGTCTTTGGTTTTCTTGCTTAAACTGACTCGGTGTTTTTCCTCCTATCAGGCACGAAGATCGGTGTTCAGCTTGCTCACGCAGGTCGGAAAGCTTCGACCCTCGCTCCTTGGGCTGGCGAGCATCCCACGGAAACCAAACGACACGTCGCTCACAAGATTGAAAACAACGGTTGGCCAGACGTCTTTGCGCCTTCTGCTATTCCTTTCTCGGAAGACTACCCAGAGCCTATCGAAGCTTCCGAAAAGTACCTCGTCGACCTCGTTTCAGCTTACAGGGACGCTGTTCGACGGTGCAAGGAGATCGGATACGACTTCATTGAGTTAGTACAGCTTCGTTCTTCTCTCCCCTCTTCTCTCTCGACACACCTTCTTCAGATCATGCTCGCTGACTCAATTCTCCGACTCTTTCACCAGGATTCACGGAGCACACGTGCGTATCGATCGTCTCTTCATCGCTTCAAAACGAAGTTGAGAACGCGTCCTTCGTTGATCTCGTTCTCACACTTCTCTCTCGCCTCGCTTTCTTTTCACTCTCAGGGATATCTCCTTCACTCTTTCAATTCGCCTATCAGCAATCAGCGTACCGACAAGTACGGAGGATCCCTTGAGAACAGGATTCGACTTTCGTTGGAGGTAACGAAGGCCGTTCGAGAGGAATGGTCTCTTCCTCTCTTCTACCGACTCTCAGGTGCGTAAGAAAGCTTCTACGCCAAGACTCATACCTCGAGGTGCTACGAATCATGAGCTGACAATCGACCACCTCCCTCGATCCACAGCTACGGACTGGGCGGAGGGAGAGGAGAAGGACGAGAAGACGGGAGAGTGGCGATACTGGGGCTTGGAGCAGAGTTTGGTTCTCGTAGGAGAGCTGCAGGTGAGTCCTCATCGAGAGAGAGACAAGGGATCTTCGGAAGAGCTCTGGGCTGAAGGACTCAGGGAGACAGCAAATGTGAAGAGCCGTGCTGATCTCGACGCGTCCCTTCTTCTTCTTTTCTTCTCCCCTCTCCCAGAAACTCGGAGTCGACCTCATTGATACTTCCTCGGGAGGGAACTACAACAAGCAGAAGATTCCCGTCGGTCCTTCATACCAGGTTCCTTTCGCCGCTGCCCTCAAGAAAACTTTCCCCGAGGTTCTGATTGGGGCCGTAGGACTTCTTACGACAGCGACACAGATCGAGGACGTTCTTCAGTCTGGAAAGGCAGATGGTGCGTTCATTTATCGTCTCATTCCATGTCCCGACTTTTCTTTCCAGTTCGTCGATTCGAGCCGAGCTGACTTCCTCTTCCCTCCCCTCTTTTCAGTTGCCTTCCTCGCACGAGAATTGCTGAGGAACATCGACTTTCCCCTTGAAGCAGCTGAAGAGCTCGGTGTCGTCGTCAAAGCTCCAGTCCAGAACGAGAGAGGTTAGCTCAATCCTTCTCGAAGCTTTGGAGTCTCGAGTCTCGCTCAAAACTGACTTGGATCTCTCGACTTGACCAGCTTGGACGCGAATGCAGGGTGGGATCAACGCTCCGAAGGGAAAGGCTCCGACTCACAGTGCGCATCAGGGTAGAGGACCTTTGGTCGGTAGATAACTTAGAATCCGCAGGGGGTCAAATCTGGTGGATGTTATGTGAGTCTCGTTCGTTTCCTCGACTCTTCCTTCTTGACGTGGTGATTCGTTCAGGAATTCTCGCTGACCTCTACTCCTTCATTGATATAGGTGTAGCATCTGATCTTTCTCCAACCTTGAGACTCTATCACTCTCTTTATCTCGGAAGTTCTCGAACCCTGCTCTCCTCGACGTCTCTGTTCGTCGCGTCACGTCTCTCGTCCTTTCTCTCATTCGTTGACTCCTCCTCGCGTTCAGACCTTCGCCCTGGCCACCGATCAGCCTATGACCTCCACCCTCATTTCCTCCCCTCCCCTCAGCGTCGCCGTCGAACCCCTCCAAATCCGATCCGGTTTCGCCATCAATCAACCGATCCTTCACGCGCCAAATGTTCAGGTTCTTGGGACTCCCGAGGCTTTGAAGGCAGAACTCGAACGGGCCCTTGGGAGGGTGTTTGGGGAGGAAGGGAAGGAAATGAAGAAGAGAGCCATGGACCTCGGGAAGAGAATCAGAAAGAAGAGGGAGGGGGAATGGAGGGACGCGGTCGTTCAGTTTGGCAGGTTGGGGAGGAAAGATTGAGCTAGAATGGGAGCGACGTGAGAGTTGGTCGAATTTTTGATACTGGACGTCATTTCCCAGACTTTATTGAGCTTGATCTTGATGGCTTTGCAGCTGATTTGCCTCCAAAGAACCCAAGATGAGACGCGTCCGCTGCTTTCTCCCTCTCTTCAAGTACACAAGGCAAGATCCCTTCGTTGCATTTCATTCTGAGATTCGAGTCCCTCAGTTTGATTGTCTTTTCTTTATTAAGAGAAAATCTTCACCTCGCCGAGAAACAAACTGAAACAAAAAGGGCCGTCGTGCTTGTTTCAAAAAGAAGGTCGAACGAAGCTCACCACCGTCGACCTCTTCCCTCCCAACTTCGACTTCCCTCCTTCCTCCTTCCTCTCCACTCCCCTTTTGTTATCTCGCCGCATGTCGGTCAATTTGACGGACCCTGAGGTCAACTTGACGACAGAGAGTTTCTACAAAAAGGAGAAGAACTGGTGAGTCTTGATGTTGTTCGAGCTCATCTTCCTCCTTCCCTTTGAGGGCTCTGACCTCCCGTTCCTCCCTCTCTCTAGGCTTGTTCTTGCCTACTCGCCTCAAAGAGACAAGCTGGTCCTCTATGCCGCTGGGTATAATGGGATCCTAGAGTGTGAGCGGATGCTGGATGCTGTCGGGGAGGAAGTTGCGTATGCTCTCGTGCGGACGGAGGATGAAGGAGGAGACGAGAAAGTCGCCTTCGTTACATACATTGGAGAGGGCGTAGGGTGAGTCTAGGTCCGACTTAAGGTTTCATCGTAGGAAAACGAAGCTGACTTGACCTTTCTGGACGGGTGGTGGAAAAACAGAGGTGTCAAGAGAGGTGAGTTTAAGCTTCGAGAGAGGGAGGAGACGTCGAAGCTCACCTTCACTCACGTTCTGACTCTACTTCTATAGCTCGTGCGACTGTTCATGGACGACTTGTTGGCAGCAAACTCTTCGTGGTAAGTTCAAGTGGATACCTTATCAGTTTCATGCCCCAGAAGCTCACGGATCTCCATCTCTGTTGGTCTTCAGCCTCACGACCTCGCCTTCACGATTCACGTCGCTTCCGAGCTTCCCTCCGTCCTTCAAGAAGAGCTCGTCGCCTCCAGTGCACCATCGCCAGCTCCTTCAAACGGAAATCACACGCCTCGTCAACAGTCATCTCCAAACGGAATCAGCAACGGTCATCAGCAGCAGCGGGAAAGCTCGAGCTCACCGCCGCCTCCTCCTCCTCCATCGTCGACCCAACGCCCGGATCTTCCTCATCTCCACACTCTCGGAGCGGTCCAACACGATCCATCCTCCCACCTTCGTGGATCTACAACTCCTCCACTTCCATCTCCCCTCAAGGAACTTCCATCCCCTCCTTCCTTCCTCCCGGAGCCGTCACTTTCGCCTTCCTCTCGTCGTCCCAGCCATCCTCCTCCCAGCGAAGAGGACCATCGGAACGGCAGCCTTCCCACCTCACCGACAACTCTCACCTCTCCCATCGACCGAAACCTCGCCATCTCCCCTCCTCCCTCTCGTCCCTCCTCCCACACCGTCGAACCAACTGAGTCGTCGCGGTCGTCGAACCCCATCAATCGACTCTCCTCTCTCGCCAACTCCAAACCCTCGTCCCCAACGGACTCCAACTTCTCGGGGAAATCCTCTTCAAGCATGGGTCGGCCCTCCATCCCGCTCTTCTCGAGTCTCTCGATCTTGTCGAGGAAAGGGAAAGGAAGGAGCGTCTCGGCTGGTTCAGGTCCTCCTCCTGTCCCTCCTAAAGATGGCCCCAAGACCCCCACGTCCTTCTCTCACTTCCCCATTGGTACTCCTCAAAAGCCTTTGGTCGAGGAGCCTCCAGTGTCGACCATCCGAGGTCTGGATCACTCGTTTTCCCGAGAGGAGCGTCCGAGAGTCGCGTCGGCCTCTTCTCCTCCAACATCAGCTCATTCACAGCAACATCTCCCTCCTCTTTCAACGAAACCTCCTGCACCGGCGGCCATCATCGTCAAATCCCCCACGGATCGATCTCTCACGAACGAGGACGCCTACGACGATGCGTACGACGCGTACGACGAGCAGCCTGGATCGCCTCCTCGTGGGAAACCCTCGACGGTTCCCATCTCCCCTATTCTCCCTCGAAAACTACCTTCCCCTCCTCAATTCCCGAAATCTTTAACGTCTACCCCTACCATCTCCTCCAAACCTAACTCCATCTCCCCTCTCGACCTGACCAAACCTCGCTTCCCAACGATCCTCTCCCAAAACTACCCAACCCATCGCTCCGTCTCCTCTCCCTCCCAACCTCTCCCCTCTCAACGCCACTCCTCCGAAAGCTTCACTGCTCCTTCTCTCCAAACCCTCCAGCACTTCCGTCGCACCTCGGCCTCGAAGGACTTCGACGGAGCCACTCCTTCGGGTTGGTTGAAGGAAGAGCAGGAACGTCGGTTGGACGAGGATCGGGAACAGATGAACGATCGAGGAGCGGCACAGAAGAAGCAGGCTGAGCGGGAAGAGAAGGAAGGGCTGGAGAGACGGCGGTTGAAGGAGGAGGAGAAGAGGAAGGAGGATGCGAAAAGGGAGGAGGAGAAGGCGACGAGGTTGAGGTTGGCTAGGCAACGGACGATTGCTTTGGAGATGAAGGAGAGAGAGCGGAAGGAGGAGGAAGAGAGGAAGAAGGAAAGGGCTGAGTTGGAGAAGAGGGAGAAGGAGGAGATGGAGATGGCGAGGGTGAGGGTCGAGTTGGGGAAAGCCAGGGTTCTGGGCGGGAGGTTGGCTGATGGAGTGAGTTCTGGTTCAGTCTTCCGTTTCTCACCTTGCTACAGAGCTAACACGGCCATCATTTGTTCCGAATTAACAGTGGCTCACTGTTCAAGCTCCGAACTCGGTCGTACGTCCCTCCGTGTTCTCGCCGACGCGTCTCGAGGTTTGCTGACCTCGAATCTCGGTCCTTCTCGACTCTAGCTGTTCCGTCGGAGATACTTCTACATCCTCCCCTCAAAGCTCGAGCTCTTCAAGTCTCCAGAAGTGGGTCCAGCCTTCTCTCATTTCTCTCTCGCGCTCGTTCGCTGACCTGTCTCTCTTCTTTCGGCGAGCAGGAGGTCTCCAAACCCATGACCTCGATAACTCTCCCTCCCAACATCGACATCACCGACGCTTACGAGGAGATTCAAGTACTTCACTCGTTCAGAGTCGAGAGTGCAGATGGGAAGGTGAGTCGAGGACGAGAGGCGAGGGAGGACGAGACGAGGCCGTTGCTGATCCCTGTCCCGTTTACTTTGTACCAGACTTTCCTGTTCTACTGTGATTCAGAGGCTGATAAGGAGGTTGTGGTAGAAGCGGTACGTTCAATCTTCTCGTTGTTGAAGCTCGAGAACGAGTTGTTTACTGATGAGCTCCTCGCGTCTTTCCTTTCCTCAGCTCAAGGTCGCTTCGAAGGCCTAAGGAGGTCGAACTCGGTGCTCGTGCTCGTCTAATGAACTTTACGCTAGTCAATACAATGTTCTCGCATCTACTACTCTCGTCGCTTCTCGAGAAAGATGAGGCCAAGAAAGAAAAAATGGGAAAACAAAGAGGAGAGGATTGGGAGCTTCGAGATCTGACCTCAAACAACCATCCTCTCCTGAGATGTCTCTCCTCGCCAGCAGCAGCAACAAACGCAAACACGTCGAGTCTGAGGTCGACTACTCCAGCCCCAAGAGGCTCAAGTCACCTACAGGATCCGTCCAACCCTCCCCAGCAAAATCCTTCAGCTTCAGCTCGTTATTCTCGAACATCATCCAGGGCAAGCTCCCAGGCTACTCGCTTCCTAGTGAGCTCCCTCCCCTTTCCTCTCTTCTTCTTGTCCTTTTTTTAGGGTAATACAGACCTTCTAAAGCTGAAACAGATATCGCAGGTCCTTCTACTTTCGGAGGTCTTCTCGTCGGATCCACTCGCACCTCTAGTCCTCCTACCACCCTCGCAGAAGCCGACTCTCGAGCCAACATGCTTCCTTCCCTGTCCTCCTCCCTCCCTGCTCCATCCTCCTCTTCGTCGTCACGTCGATCTTATCCTTCTCCCTCACGCTCTACATCACCGAACGTCCCTCACCCTCAAGCAGCTTGGAAACCGTCCTCGCTCTCCCTTCCTTATTCCTCCCACGCCAGCTCGTCAAGGAATCCAGTCCAACCACCCCTCCCTTCGCCTCCTTCCTCGCTCGACTCAACCTCCTACTACAGCAACTCAACCTCACTCCGTCCACCATCTTCAAGAAAGGAGCGTGCTCCAGCTTCCCTCAAGTTCAGGACTCCTCAACCAAGGGAGAGGTCCTGGGTCAGTCAATCGGGCTCCCTCGTAGGAGGTGGGCGTCCAGGAGGTGTAGATCCAGCTTTGAGCGCGTCGAGTACGAGGGAAGATCAGCTTGCGAGGTCTGGCAGGAAGAAGGAAAAGAAGAAGAGGCCTGTGAGTCGGTTCTCCTTCCATCTCGTTCGAGGCGAGCTCGAGGCCTCCTTCCTTCCCTTCCCTCCCCCTCGAGCTCGCTCTGCTTCGTGCCTTCTCGAAGAACGAAACGCTGATAGAAACATTCTTCCTCTTGCGACCTCAGGTCTCCCCGCTGAAGGCCATCACCTCGCAATTCGAAACCTACAGACGTCTCAACGCCGACAGTACGTTTCGACACCCTCTCCCTCTCCCTCCCTTCCCTCTCTTCGTGGCTCGTCGCTGATCGTCTTTCGTTCCGCTCGGTCGCTCGCTTTCTTCCTGTCAGATCCAGAAGCTCTAGCTTCTGTTGATGAGAAGGGCTTCTCGCATCTCTTGAGGGAAGTGGCCAAACTTCGTCCTGGTAAGTCGTTGCTTCGAAGTGATGAGCTCGACGAACGGCCCTCGTTCCAAGAGGAAAGGATATTGAACGTTCTCTCCTTCTTTCAGATTGGGATCCTAGTCACACTCCTTCGACATCTGCTGCTGCCACTTCTTCTTCTACCTCGGACGACACCAAATCCCTGAAGGCCTCGCTCTCTGCTTCTCAGGTCAGCTTGATCTCGTTTCGCTCCCGACCCGGACCCGTCGACTGACCTCTTCGTCGTTCGTTCTTCTCGCTACAGCGTCGGAGACACGTCGATAATGAAGACCTCAATCGGATCCTCGACACCTCGAATCGGTCTCTCAAGGCGTAAGTTTCCTCCTCAGTATCCAGCGCTCGAGAACGAGACGCACGAGCTGACTTCTGCTCTTTCCGCATCGCATCAAGTTCTCATCGGGAACCGATCTTCTTGCCCGAGATGGACGCACTCAAGATCCAGGATCTCGATGCGGATCGACTCATCAAGGAGAGGTTAGAGAAGATGGCTTCCAAGGTGAAGAAGGTGAGTCTTCACGTCTCTTTTCCGCCTGAAATCGCACGACTGACTCTCGTTTCTTTCTTTCTCCTTCGCTGCTACCTCAGCTCCCTCTCAAGCTCACCGATGCTCAGAACCGAGAGGTTTGTCCCTTTCTATTCCTTTCTCACCTCTCCTCATCCCAGCTCGCTAACTCACGTTCGTCTCGTCGCCCTTTCTCTCTCACGCACAGGTCGAAGCCGTCATCGCCAAAGGAAAAGCTCACACCTCCCGCTGCAACCGAGAACAAGTCACCTACGGAGATCTCGAACGTCTCTTCCCTCGCCAGTGGGCCAACGACGAGATCATCAACTACTACGGAACGATGATCCAGGACGCGTCGGACGCTCGAGTCGCTGCTGCTGCGAAGGGAGAGAAGCTCGAGGACGAACCTCTGTCGCTGCACTACTTCTCGACGTTCTTCTTCGCGAAGCTGGAGAGTCCGGGGTACGAGAAGGCTAAGCTGAGTCGGTGGACGAAGAAGGTGAGTTCGACTTCCTCGTTTCTTCTTCGCTTCCTTCCGGGTCGAGCGTTTTCGGATTGTGTCGTCCGAGAATTCGACTCGAAACCAACCTGACGCGTTCTTCCTCATTCCTTTTTATTCTAGGTCGATATCTTCACCAAGGATCTCGTTCTGATCCCCATCAACCAGGGAAACCAGCACTGGACGTCGGCGGTGATCAACTTCAAGCAGAAGCGGATAGAAGCCTACGATTCGATGGGAGAGGGATATGCCAAGAACGTCTTCAAGGTTCGTCTTTCTTCCCCGTCCCTCTTTCCTTTCGTTCTCCTCACTCGTTTCGACTTCCGCTCCACGAAGTGCTGACGCTCGCCTCTCTTCTTCCTCGACAGATGCTCAAAGGATACCTTCAGTCCGAGTCAATGGACAAGAAGAAGGTTCCTTTCGACTTCACCGGATGGGAGTTCTACACCGATTCGAGGGTTCGTCTTCGCATCTCTCTCTCTCGTTCTTTCGTCCTTCGACGCGTCGACTGACTCTCGTTTTTTTCGTTGTTGCTCTCTCTCTCCAGTCCACACCTCAACAGCTCAACGGCTTCGACTGTGGAATTTTTACCTGCCAAATCCTCGAGTCCGTCTCGAGAGGACTCGGGCACGGGAAGTGGTCGTTCGGTCAGGAGAGTGAGTTCGACCCGACCACCCTCGTCCTCTTTCCTACTTTTCCGAGGCTGAGTCTCGTCCACCTTCCTCTTCTTCTTGCAGACATGCCCTACCTCCGACGAAGGATGATGCTCGAGATCTTCAGGTTCGTCCGCTTCTCTCTCTTTCTTGCGTCTCTCGGACGTCCCGCTTCGACGCTGATTTTCTTTTCCGTTTCTCGTCGATTCACAGGATGAAGCTTCTCAACAACCCTACCTCGGCTCCCTAGACCCTTCGTTTCCTTTCCTTTCTCGTCCTTTCTTTACTCTTTCGTCCCGTCTCGTCGCAACCTCTGGCTCGTCACGTTTCGTTCTCTTCGCATTGTCTCTTCTCGTTTTATGCTGGCTACCCTTCCCTTCCCGTAATCGCTCTCTCTCTATCTTTTCGTTCTCGATCTAGCCTATCCTATCTTGCTTCGTCGTGCGTCGAACGTCGAAAAAAAGAGAGAGTCATGGTCGGTCCGTCGTCGAAAAACAAAAGAAAGGAGTCGTGAAAGGTAACAAGCTACTACTACGTCTCCGTCTGGTTGAGAGGCTGGTTTTACCACCCGCCTTCCATCATGCAGAGGTGCATCAACTGTTCCAGAACAAAGGGAAAGAAAAGAGGTCAGGTCGAAGAACGAAGGAAACTCGACGCGTCGTCCGTCTCTCACTTCCTCCCATTCAGCCACCGAAGTGAGAGAAAAGCAAATGAACCTTAGGGTAGACCAGCACTTCCTTGACCAATATAACTTCCCTCCTCCCACCGTTCCCCTCTTCCTCTTCCTCTCCCTCCTCCCTTTCCCTCTCCTCCAAGACCGTTCGCTGAACGTTCCAGAAAATCGAAAGGAACGGGTCCATCACGTACTCAAACGTCTCCAGCTTCGGATGCTGCTTGGCGAATCCATGAGCGATGCGACTGAAGTGGAAGAGGTTCTCGTTCTGGTCGCGGCCTGAGTAGAGGGTGCGATCTGGCTCCGAGGACGACGAGGAAGAAGAGGAGGTGGTTGAGGAGGAGGAAGAGGCGGCTGCTGGGATGGAGGAGAAGACGGTGGTGAGGTCGGAGGTTGGAGTAGGAGGTGGTGGTGGGGTGCTTAATGGAGAGGGTGGGAGAGGTACCAGGGTTGGGGACGAAAGTGGGGTGTTGAGTTGAAGTTGGAGCTGTAGATCAAGGTCCGACGCGATCTCCTGATCGATTTGGAGACCCATTTCCTGAGCTTCCGTGGTTTCTTCGGGTTCTCCATCGACGCTAGATCCTCGAGCTGAGTGCCAGTCGTCCTTTTCGTCCTCGTCGTTGATCGGCGACTCGTTCCCGGTCCTCCAGGACTCGTCCGACGCGTTCGAGCTCTCGTCGTCTTCCTCGTCCTCTACTTCTTCCTCAGTCTCATTCCCTTCTTCTTCCTCCTCCTCCTCCTCCTCCTCATCCTCGGTATTATCAGCTCCATCGTAGAAGTAGAAGTCTAGTTTGAATGGATCGAAGAAGAGGGAAGGTCAGATCTCACGTCGACAGAAACGTCAGAGACAAAAAGAACGACGCGTCTCGACTCACCTACCTCATCCATCACCTCTCCAGCAGTCATCCTCTCCTCTGGCGGCATGTTAACGAGTGCATAGACGGGAGGAACCATCGACGGAGGCTCCGTCTGCTCGGCAGGAAGGTTGATTGAGATGGAAACGAGTTCGGAAAGGGGAGCGAGAGCTTCTTGAATCGATTCCTGGAGACGAACGAGACGAGCAGCGAAGGCGAGTGGCGTGAAAGGTCAGCTTGGGATGTCTCGAGGGTATCTAGAGAGCTACTCAGGAGCTGGACCTAGAGAGAAGATCGTCGCACTCACCACGTCGAACTCCCAAAAAGCGGCAGCAACCTCCAGCTCCCTCAATCCTTCACACCCCTCCGCAATAGCCTCCAACTCCTCCCTCTTCACCTTATACAATCCACCTAGCGTCAAGCAAACCAGTCCAACCCCTCTCACCCCATCCATCAGCTGTCTCAAGAACGAAGACCTCCCTTTCTCGCCCGCAACACCCTCCCCGTCCCTCTCAGCAAAGAAAAATCCTCCCTGCTCCTCCAGCTCCTTCGACGAGACCTCATACTGATAGTTCAGCTTCCTCAGTTTCCCAAACGTCCCAGGATCGAACTCGATCTTCTTCCTCGTGTCGTACGAGATGTGGAGCACGGCCGTCGAGTTTGCGAAAACGGACACAAGGGCAACTTGAAGGTTCGGAGAGTGGGTGACGGAGAGGTCTTGGAGGTTGGGAGCTTGGGAGAGGAGGGATCGGATGGTTGGGTCGGTGAGGTCGGTGCTTGGAAGGGTGAGTGTGGTGAGATTAGGGAAGACGAGCTGGAGGGAGTGGTCGGGAGGGAAAGGGATGGAGGGAGACGATCGGTGGGATTTGAGGAGGCTGAGGTCGCATTTCGGAGGTTTAGATCTCTTGGACGAGGAGGATAACGTAGCAGGATCGTTGGGTTGAGGCTGGTTGTTGACCTTTCGTTTCTTCGACGTCGAGGGCGAGGAAGATGAGGGTTCCGGTTCCAAGGACGAGGATTCGGGACGAGAGAGCATGGTGCGAAGAGGGAGATCTTGGCCGTAAGTGGAGGTGCTGAAGCGAGGGTGGATGTTCTGAAGAGAGAGCAAGGGGTCAGCCTTAGAAAGAGACGAGTCGGACGTGTCCTTGACGCCGACGAGCGGAAGACGACTCACCAGATCAAGCTCTTCGAGAGTGGATGCTGACTTCGAGAGAAAGCTGGAGACGGCGTGAAGAAGGGAGTCTGAGAAATCGGAAGGAAGAAGGAAGGCCAGTCAGTTCAGAGTCTCGACGCGTCGAGAAACGTGGACTCACGTTCGATTTCTTCCCATTTCTCCTCCTGCAGCAAGATCGAAATCAGCACGGAGCCTTCAGCTTCTAGACCTCTGCTGGGAACTATTTAAATTTACCGGGAAATCCAGTAACCAAGGCGGCGACATGAGGCCACTCGTAGGATCCGTCGGAAAGTCCTGTCGAAGCGTGATCCTCTTGAGTCCTTCGAGCGCTCCTCCCTTCTTCCAGCTTCGAGTCTTGGCTGAGACCAGAAAGATGGTGATAGCAACGCAACGAGAACAATCAGCAAACCGATCCTTCTTTCGCCGCAAAGACGAGAGAAAAAGGACGAGCTCACCCAGTTGAGCGATCGACTCCAACGCTGCTCTGCTAATGTGGACGGCTTCGAGCTTGAACTCCTTGAGTTTGCTGAGAGCTCCGATTACGGATGCAGGTAGAGGATGGATCCCGTCGAACCAGAAGGTTTCGAGATTTTGGAGCTGGGAGGTGAAGAAGGAACGACGGAGGGAGGAGGGTCAGCTTCCCTCCTTCTCCTGCTCGCCGAGGCTCGTTCTCACCTTGGAGATGAGTTCGGCGTAAGGTTCAGAGAGCTCTTCGTGGTTCTGCAGCCAAAGTCCGAAGCGAGCAAACGGAGTCAGCTCGACGAAGACGAGAGAAGGGGAGACAGGGGAAGTGGAGCTGAGTCTCACAGGGCAGAGGGAAGTGATCTCGAGCTCGCAGACAAGTCTACTCGCGTCCAGGTCTTCTGCGATCAATCGAGCGTAGGCTAGAGACCTGTTGTCTCCACCTGAAATCGAGCGAGAAAGCAAAGAGATAAAGAAGGAGGATCAGCTTTCTTTCCTCTCCACCGATCGCGCTCCTCCCTCTCTTCCTTCGCTCGTTTCACTCACCCAGAGAGAGCGATCTGAACCTCAACGGCCTTGAAACGAAGCAACAGAACTATCAGAGCATGCTTCTCCTTCTCTAGAAGTCGGAAACTCACCTGAAGAATATATACAACCCCGAACAACTCGAACTCAACGAAAGCAGATCCTTCGCCAGAACCTCGAATCCATACCTCCCTCGATGAGCATGCTTCTTCCTTCCAGGAGGCAAGAATGAAGCGATCTTGAGAAGGATCTGCTCATGCCCGATCCCGTCCGATCAGAGAAAGAATCAGCCAACGAACGAAGGGAGGAGAGGGAGCTGAGGGAAGGGAGGAGGAGGCAGAAAGGGGTTGATGAGCTCGACGCTCGACTCACCTCTCGAGGCAGCCCTACAAGACTAGCTTGGGCAGCAACAGATTTCCAAGCGATAGTATCTTCAGTGAAGGATGCTAGTTTCCCGAAAACGTTGGGAGATTCGGCCCAGGACATCGTTTCTTCGACGAGACGAAGGGAGAAGAGAGAAGGAGATGGTGGACGTTTGAGATGAAACGAAGAAGCCGCCGAGGGGTCGACTCCTCCCTTGCTCGTTATTTTCTGCTTCGTTGAAGCAGAAAACAGGTCATCAAAAGGGAAATAGAATGTACTGAAGAGTAGGCTGACACGCGGCAGAGCAAAATCTATGCACGAAGAATCAACCCGTGCTCCTCCTCGTCTTCGCTCACTCTCGCAACTCTCAGCGACCTCATTACCTCCTTCGCTCTTCTCGAATGCTTGTTCATCCCTCCGTTGAAGGCGCGAGTGGCATCCTTCCTCCAAGCTTTCGATCGTTCTCGGATTCCATCGTTATCGTGGCTGGCGGAAGAGGTGGACGACGAGGGAGAGGACGCGACGATGTCCGAGTCGTCCGAACCGTCCTTGGAGGAGATGGTTGTTGAGATTGAAGACGAGGACGAGGACGACGAGGATGATGAAGCGGAGGAGAGAGGCTTGGAGAGAGTTGGTTGGGACGAGGCTGGTAGGGGAGGGATGGAGTAGGATCGAAGGAGGGACGCGCCGCCGGGCTGACGATCAACGAAAAGACGGGTCAGTACGCGGAAACGAGCGAGGAGGGACTCTCAGACAATGAAGACTTACATGCTCCTCCAGATACCCCGTCACATCCACCACCCACCCTTCCACAACCAAGAACCACCTTCTGTCCCCGCTAACCGCTTCCTTCCCATCCGTCTCCTCCCTCCCACCGACCCTCCTCCTCACCTCCTCCCAGCTCCAAACAGGCAGCTTCTCGTCCTCTACACTCGTTGGTTTAAGTTTCAACGAAACCTCCCCTCCCTCCTGCTTCAAAGCCAAGGCCATCAACTCGTCCGCCTGATTCTGTAACACATTCGCTCTCGCTCGATGGATCTCCGACTCGGGCGTCTTCTTGATGGAAGGGATGAGGGAAGGGAAGAGCTTGTGGGTGGACCAAATGATCCATTTCGTTGGGTCCCAGTCGAAGGGATTGGGTCCGTTTCGGAAGTCGCCGCTGTGAGAGGAAGAGGGAGAGAAGAGAGAGGGTTGAGGGCGCGTCGAGAGGAAGAGATGACCGAAGAGGAGGAAGGAGGTCAGGAAGAAAGCAGATACGTACGCAAACTTGTGATGGAAGTTGTGGTTGGCTTCTCCGGAGGTGAGGAGGGCGAGGAAGTAGTTGCCTCGAGCAGAGATCTGAGAGAAACGAGGAAAGGCAGGCTCGTCAGAAAACGGACGTTCGTGTTCGATCTCAAAAAGGACGGAGGCAATGGAAAGACGGACTCACCTCATCGGTGTAAGGTTGAAGACCAGTCCAGTGAGCGAGAGAGTTGATGCAGAAGGTTGTGTGCCAAACTAAAAGCAAAGAAAAGAGGGAAATGCGATCGGGAAGCGAAGACGCGTCAGTCGAGTTGGACTTCGACGAGCTCTCCCTTCCTCCTTGTGAAAATCGAGCCGCTTTACTCACTGAAAAGTCTAGCCACCAATCCCCCCCAGACGAAGCCACCCAACGCATCTCCCCAAAGCGCACCGAGAAGTGCAGGAGCGACGAGACCCAATCCGAGCGTGAGAGGAAGGTAGTGTTTGTGTTGGAATCGAACGACTGCAAGAACGAAAGGAGGGCAAAGGTTCAGCTTCAGCGATTTGACGACTAAATGAAGCGTGGCTGAAGGGAGATGTTGCTTACCAGGGTCTTGATCCAGATCCTCTCGATCTATGAGCCTCATCTTCGTGTAGGTCGGCTTGAACGCGATCCATCCGCAATGTGAGAAGAATAGTCCTCTCGATGCAGCATAAGGATCATCGATGGGATCATCTGTGTATCTGTGATGAAGTCGATGTCTGAAGCGGAGATGACAAGAAGAAAACGCAAGATCAGCAAGGGGCCACGACAGGATCGGGAGGAAAAGAGAGGGAGGGAGGGAGGAGACAAGACGACTCACCTCAAGACCCACCACCGAATGGATCCTTGGAATCCCAAGCATCCCATTCCAGCGAGAACGATCCTGAGAGGTAGAGCTGCCGTGTAGGCGTTGTGGGACCATAGGCGATGGTATCCGAGGGTGATGCTGTGGTCGAAAGGGACGGCGAACGACGGTGAGCTCGACTTTCGTTGGGGTTCGCCCTGGGTCCATCTCTCGTCCGATCTGAGAGGTTGCGATCGAGCTAGCGACTACGAGAAGAACTTACCCAAAGCTCTATGATACAGCAAAGAGAATGAGACGATGATAGTCAGCTTTTCGTCCTTTGGGAAGACGAGAGAGTCGGAGGAGGGAGGAGACTCACCGCAAGCTGCCAACTGACGAACCAAAGAACGACCGTTTCCCATCTCAGACTGCTCCAAGGTGCCCAAGCGAAGATTCCGTAGATGGAGATGAGATGAAAGCTGATAAAGAAGGTCAAGTTACCTGGATGGAGGGCGGAAGGAAAGGAAGGAAGAAGGGAAGGAGGAACTAAGGTGAGCTCCAGTTTGACGTCTCTCTCCTCTCTGTTTCTCCATCGACGGAAGGGCGAGGAAAAAGAACGACGCACTCCACCAGATCTTTGGTTTCTCCTGGATTGAAGGAGGGTGAGGAGAGGACCTCATCTGTTGAAGAGAAGGGAAGGTGGTCTGCGAAGAATGGAAGGCGGAGGATGATGGTTTGAAGACAGGTCGGCGTCGGGGTGAGCGAACAGGGCGAGGATCGGAAGATCGACTTTGCCTTTTTTTTGGATGACTTTTCAGGGAGATGTCAGGAGGAGAAGTAGCAGCTGAGTCGAGGAATACGAAGGTTTACTCGAGATCGAGGACAAGGGAGGGAGAACGCAAGAGAGAGAGATGAGCCGAAGACGCGTTCTATTCCTTCGAGCTCACGGACTCTCTCCTCCTCTTCTTGTGCTCAGCTCGAAACTCTCATGTTCTCTTAATGGAAGCACACGATGATTAGAGAGAAAACATGTGGGCATGGATTCGTAAGTGAAAGGAGAGCAAAAGCGAAACGACCAAAGGCGAGAGAAACGAACGAAGACGAGCTTCCTTGTCCTCCCAAAAGAAGTAGGTAGGGGTAGCGAACGAGAACGAAAACGGGAGAGGAAGAACTTTGCAGCTCTTGCTTAGTTTCCGAATCCGTAAAGGGTTCGTCCCTGTCGCTTGAGAGCGTAACTGAAAGAAAGCGAGGCAAAGAGGAGAGGGAGAGGTCAGCTTCGAGTCTCGACACAACTTTGGGATGTAGAGAAGGCGGAAAACGAGACGAAAGAAACTTTTTACTAACACTACATCGAGGGCCGTCACCGTCTTCCTCTTGGAGTGCTCGGTGTAGGTAACAGAGTCTCGGATGACGTCTGGGTAGAAAGAAGGAAGAAGTGGAAGGGAAGGTCAACTTCGAGCTCACATCGACCAACGTCTTCGACTTTCTCGTCCTCCTCGATCCAAGAACCACCTCACACTCCCACGATCCAAGAGGGATGCGAAACTATAGTACTCACTCTCAAGGAAGAGCTTGAGAACACCCCGGGTCTCCTCGTAGATCAGTCCAGAGATTCGCTTGACTCCTCCTCTTCGCGCCAATCGTCGGATCGCGGGCTTGGTGATACCCTGCAAAGATTGAGAAAGAAAACAAAGGTCAGTTACCAAGAATGTATACGAGAGAGAGTAGAGACGAGGTCGAAAAGGTGGCACGAACCTGGATGTTGTCTCGAAGGATCTTCCTGTGTCGCTTAGCTCCTCCCTTTCCGAGTCCCTTTCCTCCTTTTCCTCGTCCAGACATGTTGTGTAGTAGTAAGTGGGGTGGGGGGTGGTGTGAGGGGAAAGTGTGTAAGTGGTGGTTGGA